>NW_024352787.1:21356760-21359134 GCF_902729225.1 Pteropus medius
TCAGGGACCTCTTTGATCACCATCAGACCCAGTTCCTGTTTACACTGCAAGGATGGGGCTGTTGGGTTTTGGGGATGGCGTGAGTCTATTGCCAAGCAACTGCTAGGGTTGTCTGAATCTTATAATGCAACAGAAATGTTAGCTGGGATTGGATCAAATTCTCAAGCCTTATTAAATGACAGGTGCCCAAATTCATTATTAGGAGACCCAGACTATAAGAAATGCTAAGGAAGTTCTTCAAACTGAAGGGAAATGGCATCGGGTGGAAGCTTGGGTCTATGGGGAAGGAATGTTTAGAATTTTTTCTCTCTTCTTAATTTCTTTAAAGACAAATAACTATTTAAACTAAAACTGGCCTTTTGAGCCACGCTTCTCTTGCTCAGGCCCGCTTCCACTTCTGGAAGTGTACTTTCCCTTCTAATAAAGCTTTTCTTTTCTGCTGGGGCGGGCGGGGGGGGAAGATAAACTAAAACTGACAACAATGTATTGTTTAGTTTTATAACAAGTGGAGGAGGCTACTAATGGAATTATACTGTTATAAAGTTCTTAGACTATATATGGAGAGGTATAATATTAATTCAGGGAAAACTGGGATAAGGGAAGGATTCATATTGTAATGTTTAGAGCAACCACCAAAAAAAGTACATCTAAAAACCTAATGGAGAACATGAAATAAAATTTAAAAATATTCTCAATCCAAAAGAAGTCAGGAATAAAGGACACGAGTACTGATAGAAAAAAATAACAAGATGATAGACAAACGACTACAGTTGACCCTTGAACAATACAGGGGTCAGAGGAGTCGACCTCCACACAGTTCAAAATCCATGTACGATTTTTGACTCCCCAAAAACTTAACTACTAATAGCTTACTGTTGACCGGAAGCCTTACTGATAGCATAAACAGTCAATTAACACATATTTTGTATGTTGTATATTGTAGTCTTACGATAAAGTAAGCTAGAGAAAAGGTAATGTTATTAAGAATCATTAAAAAGAAAAAATACATTTACAGAACTATATGTATTTATTGAAAACATCTGCATATAAGTAGAGCCACACAGTTCAAACCAGTGTTGCTAAAAGGGTCAACTGTATATCAGTAATTACACTAAATGTAAATGGATTAAACACTCCAATTAAGGCAGAGATTGTCAGAATGCATTAGAAAAGTAGAGTCCAACTCAATGCTGTCTAAAAAAATCTACTTAATATACAAAGACGAGTTAAAAGTAAAGGGGTAAAAAGATATAATATGTAAATACTAATCATAAAAAATCTGGAATGGACAAACTCATATCAGACAACGTAAACTTTAAGGCAAGAAATACTACCAGAGATAAAGAGGATTATTATATAATGATAAAAGGGTCAAGTAATCATTAAGTGCTGACAATCCTAAATGCGTATGCTCCTAATGACACAGTTTCAAAATATATGAAGCAAAGATTTAACAGAACTAAAGGGTAAATAAATAATCCAAAATTACAATTGTCGATTTTAACATCCTATTTCTGTAATGACAGAACCAGTACAGAAAAAGTCAGGAAAGATATGGAAGATCTAAGTAAGATCATTCTCCAACTTGACTTAATTGATATTCAATAAATTCTATAAAAATGCCACCCAAAACAGCAAAATAAATTTTTGGTGCCCTTTGCAAGCAGCAGATAATGGTAATTTTTGTTTTTAAAAGTGACCCATAAAAATGTTTTACAGTATGAATATATACCATGGAACATAACTCAGTGATAAAAAGAAATGAAGTACTGATACATACAACAACTTGGCTGAATAGCTACAAAATTTTGTGCTTAGTGGGGAAAAATAGCGAAACCCTAAAGAATCAATCAGTATTGATTCTACTAATACAGCATTTTTTAAATGACAAAATTTTAAAACTGGAGGACAGAGCAGTAGTAGCGGAGGCATTTATAAAAGGACATTATGTGATGTTGGAACTGTTTAATATTTTGACCATGATGATAGACACATAAACCTACGCAGGTGATTAAATTACATAGAACTTAATATGTATGTAGACACACATAAAAAGAGAACAAGTAAAATGGGGAAATCTGAATAAGATCAATCAATTGTATCAATGTCAGTATCCTGTTTGTGATATCATACTATAGCTTTCCGAAATGTTACCACTGGAGGAAACTGAGTAGAGGGTAAAGTGATGTCTCTGTGTTATTCCCTTCAACTGGGGTTTATTTTAAAATGCCACAAAGACAACAACGAAAAGGAGTGAAGTGGGTAAGATAGATTTGTAAAATATCAATAGCTGTCGAAGTGGGTATGCCTGAATCTTTCCAAGTGTTTAAAAATGTTCATAGTCCCACTGTTAAAACCCTAATGAACCTGGATG
>NW_024352787.1:21359169-21415957 GCF_902729225.1 Pteropus medius
GTATGTGATGTATGTATCAGCATTATTGAGGTATAATTGAAATACAATAATATACAATTATTTAAAGTGTACAATTTGATATATTTTGACATATACATACACCCATGAAACCACAGCATAATCAAGATAGCGAATGTATCTATCATACCCAAAAGAATCCTCGTGCTTCTTCATAATTCCTTTCTCCTGCTTCTCTCCATCCATCCCCAAGGAAGCACTGAAATGCTTCTTATAACCATAGATTAGTTTGTGTTGCATTTATTTCTATCTATATAGATATAGTTATAGTTAGAGTATATATATTTATACATACATACACATTCGTCTGGCTTTTCTCACTCAGCATAATTATTTTGAGATTTATCCTTTTTATTACATGTTTCAATAGTTTATTCCTTTTTATCAACAGGTAGTATTCCATTGTGTGGATGTCCCACATTTTTTTATCCCACTGCCTATCGATGGATATTTGAGTTGCTTCCCATTTTTGGTTATTACAAATAAAACATGTATCTACAAGTCTTTCTATGGACATATGCTTTCATTTCTCTGAGGTGAATACTAGAAGTAGAATGGCCGGATCATATGGGAAGTGCGTGTTTGTCTTTTTAGGAAATTACTGAAGAGTATTCCAAAGTGGTACAATTTTACTTTTCCCACCAGAAGTATAGAAGAGTTCCAGTTCTGTACATTCTTGTCAACATTTAGAATGGTCAGTCTTTTTAACTTATTCACTCTTATAGGTACATAATTGTATCTCATTATTGTTTTAATTTGCATTCCTCTAATGACTAATGCTGAGCATCTTTTCATGTAATTATTTGCCATCCATGTATCTTCTTTGATGAGGTGTCTGTTCCAATTGTTTGCCCTTTTAAAATTGGGTTGTTTGCTTATTCTTGTGTTTTCAGAGTTCTTTATATATTCTGAATGTGTCTTTCATTCAGATATATGCTTTGCAAACATTTTCACCCAGTCTGTGGATTGTCTTTCTGATTTCTCATATAAAGATATCAGTCATTGGATTTAGGACCCACCCTTATTCAGTATGACCTAATTTTAACTTAAGCACAATGCAAAGACCCTAAACAATATCCATTAAACAATAACTCCCCTTTGCCCACTGCCCCCAGCCACAAGTAATCACCAGTCTACTTTCTATATACATGAATCTTACTATTTTATATATCTCATAAAAGTGAAATCATATATTATTTTTCAATTGGTGACTGGCTTATTTCACTTAGCATAATGTCCTCGAGGTTCATTCATATTGTATGATGTGCCAGGAGTTCCTTTCTTTTGAAGGCTACATATTATTCCATTATAATAATTAATTTTGTGTGCCAGCTGGTCTGGGCTAAGGGATGCCCAGATAGCTGGTAAAACATTATTTCTGGGTGTATCTGTGAGGGTATTTCCAGAAGAAATTAGCATTTGAATTGGTGAATTGAATGAGTAAAGCAGATGGCCCTCCCCAATGTGGATGGGTATCATTCAATCTGTTGAGTGCCTAAATAGGACAAAAAGTTGGAGGAAGGCTGAATTTGCTCTAGCTTTGCTTGAGCTGAGACAGCTGTCTTCTCTTAGCACTCCCGGTTCTCAGGATTTTGGATTCAGACTGGGACTTACATCATCAGGGAGCAAGCTAAGAACAAGTGGCTAATAAGATCATTAACAAATGTCACATGACAATCAATTGTCTTTTTTCGAGTCCATGTGTTAAAAAACAAAAGTTGGACAAGGAGTCTTGAGGCCTGGGGGTTGTTGTATTCTCATATGCTGAATTAAGATCGACTGTACATAGAGCTGAGAGTGCAGAAGCCAGCTTGAAGGAATGCTGCATGGGCTGGCAAGAGACCCAATTCTATTAGTTATGAATAAAGACACTTGTTAGTGACCCAGGCTGGGCAGAGGCCTTACCACTGGCAGCACTTTAGTAGGGTTCAAGCAGCACTTAGTATACTGGAGTATGCTTCATGACACACTCTGAGAGTCAGAGGTTCCAGGGGTTGAACCTTAGACTTATTCTTTTGGTGTGATTGCAGGTAAGGGACTTAATCCTTCGGAAATTCAGTTAAAAAAAAAAAAGATAATGATACCCATGCATTGGGCATTGAGGGAGGAAGAAATTGTGTATGTCCTATATCTGATTTATATTAAGTAGTCAATAAATGGTAGTTACTATTATTAAAAAATGAAGCCTTAGTGGACCAGGATAATGCTAGTTTGAAATAGTACTTAGGACTACTATTTATTCAGTGCTTTTATGTGCAAAGTGTTTTATGTGTATAATCAGTTATTTATTGCTGCAGAAAAAAACATCCAAAATTGTAAAACAGCTGCCGTAATTATTGTTATCTTTGATCATTCTGGAGGTTGAATGAGTTCAGCTAGGAAGTTCTGGCTTAGGGTTTCTCATGCAGTTGCTGTCAGGCACTGGCTAGGGCTGGGGTCATTTCAAAGGCTTCCTCACTCACATGTCTGATGCCTATGCTGGGAAGACTCAACTGGCGGGGGCTGCAACAGTCCGTATAACTGTGTGGCTGCTGTTTGTGGTTCTTCTAGCATGATGGTTTGAAGGTAGCTAGACTTCTTACAGGGTACCTCAGGGCTTCAAAGACCTATGTCAAAATGGAGAAAGAGAAAAAAAGAGACATACACACAGAGAGAAAGATTACACTAGATGGGAGCTGTATTGCCTTTTCTACCCCAGCCTCAGTAGTCATGAAGTGTCACTTCCCCCGCCTTCTGTTCATTAGAAGTAAATCACTAAGGGCGGTCATCTTCAAGGAATGGGAGATTAGCTCCCCACTAGAGGGAAGAGTGTCAAAGAATTTGCAGGCGTGTTTTATTTTATTTATTTATTTATTTAAATTTTATTTTCCCCCCATTTAAAATTTATTTATTTATGGTTACATTGGTTAATGATATCCAGTAAGTTTCATCTGTACACTTTAACAGTAAGGCATATATATATATTTACACCGTATGTCCACTTCCCATAATTAGATTTCTTTCTGTCACCACATATGTGACCCCATCTACTTCCCTCCACCCCCAACACCCTACCCTCTGGTAATTACTAGTCTATAATCCATGTCCATAAGTCTCTGTTTGTTTGTCCTGTCCCTTTGTTGCTTTTAGGTTTATATCTTACATATAAGTGACATCATGTGATTTTTAACTTTTTCTGTTTCGATTATTTCACTTAGCATGATTATCTCGAGGTTCATCCATATTGTCACAAATGGCAGTATTTCATCTCTTCTTTTTTTATTTTTTATTTTTTAATTTTTTAATTTTTTTTAAATGCCAGCTTTTTTTTTTATATACTATATCTACATAATTTTTTTAAACATTTTATTTTTTTATTTTCCCCCTCCCTCCTCCCTCTGGTAACCACTTGTCCATTGTCCATGTCCATGAGTCTCTGTTCATTTGTCCTGTTCATTTGTTGCTTTTAGGTTTATTTCGCACATATGTGATATCATGAGATTTTTCAGCCTTTTCTGTCTGGCTTATTTCACTTAGTATGATTATTTCAAGGTTCATCCATGTTGTTGCAAATGGCAGTATTTCATCTCTTCTTAAAGCTGAGTAATATTCCGTTGTATATATGTCCCACAGCTTCTTTAGCCAATCATCTATCGTAGGTCACTTCGGTTGCTTCCATGTCCTGGCCACTGTGAATAATGCTGCTATGAACATGTGTGTGCAAATATCTTTATAGATATGAGTTTTCAAGTCTTTGGGGTAAATACCCAGTAGAGGGATTGCAGGATCATATGGTAGATCAATTCTTAGTTTTTTGAGGAACCTCCATACTGTTTTCCACAGTGGCTGTACCAATTTGCAGTCCCACCAGCAGTGAATGAAGGTTCCTTTTTCTCCGTATCCTCCCCAACATTTGTTATTACTTGTCCTGTTGATTATAGCTATTCTGACAGGTGTGAGATGGTATCTCATTGAGGTTTTGATTTGCATTTCCGTAATAGCTAGTGATGTTGAACATCTTTTCAAATATTTGTTGGCCATTTGTATGTCCTCTAGGGAGAAGTGTCTGTTCAAGTCCTCTGCCCATATTTTTGATTGGATCGTTTGTTTTTGTTGTTGTTGTTATTGAGTTGTATGAGTTCTTTGTATATTTTGGGAATTAGGCCCTTATCAGAGGCATTGCTTACAAATATATTTTCCCATTCAGATAGTTGTCTCTTTACCTTGTTGATGATTTCTTTTGCTGAACAGAAACTTTTTAGTTTGATGTAGTCTCATTCATTCATTTTAGCTTTTACTTCCCTTGCCTTGGAGGTCAAATTCATAAAATCCTTTTTAAGTCCAAGATCCTTGAGTTTAGTTCCTATGTTTTCTTATATGCATTTTATTGTTTCAGGTCTTATATTCAGGTCATTAATACATTTTGAGTTAATTTCGGTGTGTGGTGATAGGCAACAGTCTAGTTCTAGTTTTTTTCTTTTTTTAACACCTAGCAACTTGTATTCCAAGGTGGTCTCCCATCCAAGGCCTAACCCTGCTTAGCTTCTGAGATCAGACGAGATCAGGCGTTGTGCTGGCTGGAAAATTATTGCTTGGCTATCGCCCATAGGAATGTAGGCTATCACCCATGGGAACATAACATTCTAACAATAAGCTTTCTGCTTCTGTACCCCCGCTTGCACAACCGACCTGTGGGTTGACAGGTAGTGAATAGGAGAAAAATAGCCCTTTGTGTTTAAGACAGAATGAGGAATGGGATTTAGAGCTTAAAAACCCTGTACCTCTACATTTGGGGGCTGCTTAATTTGGGGTCTGCGTACCTCTGGCAGACCCAGCTGGCTGAATAAAGAGTATGTTTCCTATAACTCACTGATTTCTGGTGGTCCGTGTGTCTTTCGGGGGCTGGCGGCTTACAACATTTGGAGGCCCCAGAGAGATCTCAGGGAGTGGCCCTGGAATGTAAGACTGGACCGGCCTCCGAAGCGGTTGCTGTCCCTGTTACGAATTCAAAGGGGTGGCCAACCTGAGATGTTCCAGGGCCCTTGAATGCTGTAACAGGTCAGTATAATCATCAAGGACGCAACCTTTAGGACACACTCTTTGTTCCTGGTCCCAATAGGAATCTGGAATCCCCGAGGCCTCGGTGTCTGGATAAAAGGTACCTTCCTGTTTCTGTTGACCGGTCAGTGGGGGTCCGTGGAGAGACTGGATGCAGTCATATCTCCCGGACCATGGCCAGGCCGCAGGACGCCGCCTCCTGTGCCCTGTTGTCGGGTTCTGTTTATTGTCTCTGGTCTTGTCTAGGTTGTAGGTGGTGGACTTCTCTGGTCCACCTACACCCCAGTAATTGTTCTTGTCTGAGTGTCTGTTTTGTGTTTTCTGCGCAAGTGATGGGGGGAACCCCTAGTTCACAGAAGACACCCTTGGGTTGTCTCCTGCAACATTTCAAAGAAGGATTTGTAGAAGGAGCTGACTATGGCATAAAGTTTTCTCCGGGCATCGTGTAAAATTGAGTGGCTGTCTTTTGATGTAAACTAGTCTCCCGAGGGTTCTTTTGACAGGGGTTTAGTGAGGAATGTTTGGAAGATTGTCATGGGAGACCTGGGCTATCCCGATCAGTTTCCCTACATCAATTAATGGTTAAACCTTGTTCAGACACCCCCTCCTTGGCTCCGCCGGTGTGCCCTTTCTCTAGGGGCGCGAGTCTTAGTTGTGGGCCCCCCGAAACATGCAGCACCTGAATCTCCAAGACGGCCCAGTCCCTCAGTCCTCCAATCTCCACTGGAAGACAGTGACCTTCCCCCGCCCTATAATCTAGGACAACAGAGGCCAAATAGTACCGCCTCACCTCCTCAGATGCGGGCAGGTAACCCCTATGGGCCTTCTGCTCCCGCTCTGGGTGGGGCACCAGTCAATACCGCCGCTTCAGTCATCCTCCCCTTGCAAGAAGCACCACCCCAGGGGCATCACACAGACAGGCCGTTTATGGTTTACGTGCCTTTCTCGGCTAGTGACCTGTACAACCGGAAGGCACAGAAGCCGCCTTTCTCTGAGAAACCCCAGGCATTAATAGGACTCTTAGAAAGTGGCTTTCAGACTCACTGCCTCACCTGGGACAATTTCCAACAGCTTTTAATTACCCCCTTCATGGAGGAATAATGCAGACGCATTGCATTCGGACTGAAACACAAAAGATAGCTGCGGGAGGGAGGAGAGTTGAGGAAGCAGGGGAACAGATTGAGGAGGAATTTCCCTTCACCTGCCCAGACTGGAGACACAATTCTCAGGCAGGGAGAATGGCATTAGATTGGTACCACCAGTTTCTAATTGGGGGAATTAGGATGGCTGCTCATCGGCCAACTAACCTTTCTAGGGTAACTGAAGTTATACAGGGACCTCAGGAATCCCCTGGAGCATTTCTTGAATGAGGCATACAGGGTATACACCCCCATTGATTCTGAGGCCCAGCAGGCAATTAATATAGCCTTTGCTACTCAGGCAGTCCCTGATATCTGGCATAAATTGCAAAAATTAGGTTTTGCAGGGATGAACCTGTCCTAACTTGTTGAGATAGCCCAGAAGGTGTTCCACAACAGGAAGGCACCAGATGACCGACCCCAAATGTATGGCTAAAATCCGAAGCTACTGTCATCAACCCAGCCAATCTGTTGCCAGACCCAGACCCTGAGACCCCCGTTCACGACTGCATAGATTTCACTGATGCTGTGTGTTCCTCGCGGCCAGACCTCAAAGACTCCCTTCTGCCTGAGGCTGATGAAGTTCTGTTCACCGACGGGAGCAGCTTCATGCAGGAAGGAAGGAGGTATGCTGGGGCAGTGATCGTAACTCTAACTGGCACCATCTGGTCACAGGCTCTTCTCCATAGGACTTCTGCTCAAAAGGCAGAACTCATCGCCCTCACTGAGGCACTAAGATGGAGAAAGGATAAGGCAGTCACAATATACACCGACAGCCGATACGCCTTTGCCACTGTACATGTACATGGAGCCATCTACAAGGAAAGAGGGCTTCTAACTTCAGCTGGGAAGGACATAAAGAACAAGGGGGAGATCTTAGCCTTACTTGAAGCCATATAGATGCCTAAGACTCTTGCTATTGTTCTTTGTCAAGGGCATCAAAAAGAGAATAGTCCTGATGCTGAGGGAAACCGATGAGCCAATGCAGAGACAAGAACAGTGGCCACAAGGCCAGTGGGGCCCCCACCACATCTACTGAGTGTTGTCCCTTACCCAGAACTGCCTCCGTCTCTGACCTATACGGCGGAAGAGAACATATATTTTCAAGATAAGGGAGCCACTAGGAACCAACAGGGGTGGTGGACAACCCCAGATGGAAAAATTGGGCTCTCATGGCCCTTGGAAGGACTCTCCTCCACCAACTACACCAGACCACACACCTAGGGTGAACTAAGATGCTCTAAGCTTTAGACTCCTCCTTTCACTTGTTAAAAGGGAGAAGAACTGCAGAGGAGATTGTCTCACGATGCCTGGCTTGTGCCCAAATTAATCCAAGGAAGGGGAAGATAGAAGAATCTAGGCATAGGGAAAGAGAAACTTATCCAGGGGACCACTGGGAAGTAGATTTCACTGAGGTAACCCTAACTGTGGGAGGCTGCAAATATTTACTTGTTTTTATAGACACATTTTCAGGATGGGTAGAGGCCTTCCCTACTAGGAAAGAGACTGCCTTAGTAGTTACTAAGAAACTACTACAAGAAATTCTCCCTCAGTTTGGTCTCCCTGGAACTTTAGGGTCGGATAATGGGCCAGCCTTCGTAGCAAAGGTATCCAACAATTGGCTAGCTACCTAAATTCGCAAGGTAAACTCCACAGCGCCTACCAGCCCTAAAAGTTCGGGCCAAGTAGAGCGAATGAATCGGACCCTAAAAAAGACATTAGTCAAGTTAAGATTAGAAACTGGTGGGACCTGGGTAGAACTTCTCCCTTTTGCTCTTCTCCAAGCCAGGTGTACTCCATATATTAATGGATTCACTCCATTTGAAATTTTCTTTGGAAAACCCCCACCTTTAGTGCCTAGAACAGAAGATGAGAAAAAGGCAGAACTACGTAACCTTGTCTTACTTAAGTCTTTACAGGCCCTTCAAAGTGTACAGAAGATTTGGTCTGGGGTTCGTGCTGCCCACTCAGCCCCAGGGGACAGGCTTCCCCATCAGTTTCAGCCTGGGGATTCTGTGTGGATCCGGAAGTTCACTTCCAAGGGACTAGAACCCAAATGGAAAGGACCCTTCACTGTCTACCTGATGATGCCCGCTGCAGTTAAAGTAGACGGCATCCCATCATGGATTCATCACTCCCACGTGAAGGCAGCACGAGAGTGGACAGCTCAGGAAGACGGGCCCTTAAGACTAAGACTCAAGCATACATAAGTATAACCCTTTGTTTCTTCCTTTTTATCTCTTTAGCCCAGCCATTCGACCAGCCACAACCAAAATCAGAAGGAGCATTAATAACTTTGCTAACGACAATACACAAGGTCTTAAATAAGACCACCCCAGACATAGGACAAGATTGCTGGTTGTGCCTAAACCCAAAACCCCCTTACTATGTCGGGGTAGAAACTCCCTTAAACTTAACTGAGCTCAGCAGGCTAGAACTTCAAGTCGATTCACTAGCAGAAGTAGTCCTCCAAAATAGAAGAGGTTTAGATTTATTATTCTTAGAACAAGATGGATTATGTATGGCTCTAAGTGAAACCTGTTGCTTCTATGCTAATAACTCTGGAGTAATTAGAGAGAACTTACAACTAGTAGAGAGAAATTTAGATGCCAGGGAAAAACAAAGACTAGAATCAGATACTTGGTTTCATAAGATGTTCAATTGGTCACCATGGCTAACAACCCTTCTATCTGCTATAGCTGGACCTTTAATCCTCCTCCTCTTCTTAACTTTTGGCCTATGTTTCCTCGATTTCTTGTTTGCATATATAAGGAAGAGAATTAATTCTATTAAACTTTTAGTATTACAAAATAGAGTCTATGAGCAAATTCCACATGAAGAATCAAGGATTTGATTTTCTGCTAAGGCCAGTGGGGAATGTGCTGGCTGGAAAATTACCGCTTAGCTATCGCCCATGGGAATATAGGCTATCGCCCATAGGAATGTAGGCTATCACCCATGGGAACATAACATTCTAACAATAAGCTTTCTGCTTCTGTACTCCCACTTGCACAACCGACCTGTGGGTTGACAGGTAGTGAATAGGAGAAAAATAGCCCTTTGTGTTTAAGACAGAATGAGGAATGGGATTTAAAAACCCTGTACCTCTACATTTGGGGGCTGCTTAATTTGGGGTCTGTGTACCCCTGGCAGACATAGCTGGCTGAATAAAGAGCATATTTCTTATAACTCACTGATTTCTGGTGGTCTGTGTGTCTTTTGGGGGCTGGCGGCTACAACAGCGTGTTTAGGGTGTCATGGCTGTAGACTAGTTTCATTCTTTTGCAGGTGGCTTTTCAGTTTTCCCAGCACCATTTATTGAAGAGGCTTTCCTTTCTCCACTGTCTGTTTTTGAATCTTTTGTCGAAAATTATTTGCCCATATAAATATGGGTTTACTTCTAGAATCTCGATTCTGTTCCGCTGGTCTGTGTGGCAGATGTGTTTTAAAACCACTGCATGTCTATTATCATGTTTAATCTTCTTAAGAGGTAGACACAGTTATCACTATTTTACAGATAAAGAAATTTAGAAGATTAGATGCTTAGAGAAGATTAATCAACTTGCCTAAGGTTATAAAATTAGTAGGTGGTAGAGACAGGATCCAAACAAAGGCCAGCAGTCTGGCCCCAGAAATTGTGTTCTTAATCTCGATGCTATAACATTTATGCTAGACAAAGAGAATAAAATATGTAGGACATTTGTTTATATTCTCTCTTATGTGGAGTTCACTATGTGCCAGGCACTGCTCAAAGCACTTTTTAAGGAATTATGTGAGTTAAGTGGGAGAAGCACATGGTAGAGGCCCCAGGAGTCAGGCCTGGGCTGACTGGGCTAGGAGTTGGGAAGTAGTCCCACCAAGGACCAAGGAATCTCTAGGAAAAAGCTCCATCCCAAGAAGCTCCCTCCTGCTGTAGGAGGAGGCAGAGCTGTGTCTGTCATTTTAATTATCCCCTCACCTGGTTCCATAGACTTCAGCAGCCAGGGAATGAAAATAAACTAAAGAAGCCCAAAGCATCTGCAACAATGGTGTCAGAAAGTAGGCATGCCTCAGGACCTAGGAACAGCAGCAGCCTGCCCTGCTGTAGCAATATAGCAGCCATCACTGTAATGTAGGGAGGAGGCAAAAGAATTAAAAATGTTAATCAAGCCACATTCAGAGACTACAGTATGCTGATCAGCCCTGCAGCCAGACCAGAAGGACACCTTCAGAACAAAGGAAGATTTCTGCTGGATTACTAACAACCCATTCTCCACACTTGAGAAGGGGAAACAGGAACCAAGAGTCATTCCCTATGGCTAAAATCTTGGGGAACTTATGGATTAAAGGCTGGAAACTGCCAGCTGGCCTTTTGCTCTACATCTTCTTACCTTTTCATGCTACATACTCTTCCCCTTCCTCCCTGTATGTTCATATTAAAGGAAATGGCAACCAAAGAATGAAATATAAACTAAGTTCCCTGAACGCTCAGGGTCCTTCTCAGTGCTTTTCCTCTGTCTCTCACTGTCTCTCTCACTCTCTGCCTCTGAGAGGAGACCACTGTCTGTGGAGTGTTATCCCTTTTCTAATAAACTTTCCTTTTGACTCTAACTTTGGCGTGTGTGTTGAATTCTTTCTACACTCTCTGCCAAAGGACTCTCTTCTCTCTTGGTGCAGGGCTTGGTCTCCTCCCACCAACTTAGGGAAATTTGCCCCATCCTGCATCAACTGCAGAGAGGTCAGTGGCAACCACCAGAGGTCTAGAGCTCTGGGTGTGCTTATGCATGTGTGTGCTCAGGAGACCTTGAGACAACCTGGATTTATCAAGAAGCCATTTGAGTTATTCAGCTTCCTGCAGAAAAGGGGCAGAGCTGGAGAATCAGACTTTTGTAATTGTGGACAGTGAATGCATAGGAGGACGGTCTGCATGAAACAAAAGATTTGCATGGGAGTGTATTCATTTTCTATTACTGCTGTAACAAATTACCACACAAAACCCCACAAATTTATTATCTCATGACTATATACGTTAGAAGTCCTACATGGGTCTTACGGTGCTAAAATTAAGGTGATGGCAGGGCAGCAGTCTTTTGGAGGCTCCAGTGCCTTTTCTAGTGTTTGGAGGCCACCTACACCCCTTGGCTCATGGCTCCCTTCCTCCTTCTTCAAAGCCTGCAATATTGCATCTCTCTGACCATTCTTCCATAATAACGCCTGGCTCTGACATCAGCTGAGGAAGATTCTCCTCTTTTAAGGACCCGTGCGATTAGATAGGACCTGACCAAATGATCCAGGATAATCTCCCCATCTTGAAGTCCATAACTTTAATCGCATCTGTAAAGTCCCTTTGGCCATGTATGGTAACATATCCAAAGGTTCTGGAGAACTAGGATGTGGACATCTTTGGGAAACCATTGTTCTGCCTACTATATGAAGAGACTCCAGGAAAATACCCCTGAATAGGGATAACCACTCATTCCCACTCCTACCACCAAGCCCTGCACTGCCAGATAACACATTTTCTTACTAACTGAAAGCCTCTAACTCAACCCATGTCAATTGTTCCGAGGTAAGGCGAATAATGAAAGGCTCCGTGATTTTCCCAAGAAGGCGGACAGTATTCCTGAAGTGGAAACTAGATGATATACACATACCACCTTATACTTAAAGCTTTCTTTATTCAAAATCTTATTTCTTTGCTTTAGATATATAGGAAGATAATAGTTAACATTTTCCCCCCATGCTTCTCATTTGCCAAGTGCTATTCTAAGCACAACTCTGTAAGGGAGGTACTGCTATTATTGTTTTACAGATGAGTTAATCAAGATCCAGAAGGATTAAGACACTTGCCTGAGGCCACACAGCTAATGATAGAGCCTGTACTTAATTCAGGCTGTCTAGCTACAAGAGCCCACATCTGTAACCACCACACTTGATTTCCTCATTCCACTATGTCCTCAGGAATATAATCCATGAATGGAAGTCTCCAAGAGTCTACAATTCCTACTCTTGGGGTGATAAAAAACAGATCACAAACTGATTCTACTTTGCTGGTGTTTCCTTCAGGGCCTTGATCATAAGCAAACTTCCTGTGTCCAACCTTATTGCTACCATGAGGATCTAGGGCTGTTCAGACAATAGAAGATGCCCACTTTCAGCTGAGGGCTGAGTGTTATACAGGATTTATTTGCCTCAAAGAGTGCAAAGTTTGCCTGGCCTCTCTTCCCTGAAATTTTCACCTTGGTGCATCAAAATAACTGAGGAAGGGTTTAATGCAGAACAGGGAGGCACCCCTAATGTTAGCAGCCCCTAAAACTGAGAGGGGTAAAATTGGGGTGGTGCTGGCACACATGAGTGTTGAAGCTGGCCAGAAGTGAGAGACCTGGCTCTTCCACTGCTTAACTCCTCTCTGAGCTTCACTTTCCTCTCTGTGAAATGGGCTAATCATAGTGTTTAACTCCTCGAACTCTTGAGAGAAGTAAATGAGATCATGCTAATACAGTGCTTGGCACACATTCTCATGGGGACTTTGTGAGGATTAAATGAATACAAACATGTGAAGAGCTTACATCAACTCTCTGACGCCTGGTAAGGACCAGGTAAGTCTTACTCTTCTAGACTCTCCCTGGGTGACTTAACTTTAAAGGCTTCATTTCTACTTCAAAAGCTCTAACTGCTGATTTTCTTCTGAGCTCTGGACTTAATACCTTCAGTGTTCGATAGGACTTTCCACTTGGAAGACATACAAGGTTTGCTCATACTCTGGACTTTTGTGTATATTTGATACCTCTGCCTAAAAAACAGGCTATTAAGAACGAAAAAAAAGCCATTTACTAGGTTCGTGTGCTTTGTGTGTCAATCTCAAGTTAGGAAAGCTGCAGGGAGTTGAGTTAGAGACTTGGGCCAGGCCAGGTAAGAGTTTCAGCACTTGACTGGCCCAGCTTTGTTGGCTCGGTTATCTTGTCCTGCATGATCCTTCTGGGCAGCCTTCTCCTGGGAGAGGGCTTCACTCCTGACCACTCAGTTTCCCCTAGGGGATAAGTTGGGTGACTGCATACAGCCCCCAAGGGCTTAGGGTGGCCTCTCTTGGAGAACCTGGAGCTCAGCCATTTTATCATGGGGCCCTCAAAGGCACTAGCCTAGCTTCCCTAAAACTTTGTTCTTGTGTGCTCCTCCCCACACCCAGCTCAAACACCCCTGGCTTTGTGATGCCTCTCCACCTCATTAGTCATTTCCTCCTCTGCTCCATGGCATCTAAACATAGTATATTGTGGTTATTGATGTCCAGAGCTGGTTCCTCAGCTAGGCTGTCAGCTCGTCAGGCAAGGAGTGTATATTATTCACATTTATATCATTACCACCAAATGGGCCATCACTACGATTGTTAGTGCATAACACATGAGCATCGTCTTTATGGGGCTCACTGTTCTCAAGGGAACACAGGGTACTCTCTCCACATGAATCAAGCTAGTGGGGCCTGGGGTGGCATTTTATTTTTAAAAATTTTAAAGTAAATTAATTGTTCTTAAAATAATATTTTTATAATTTAAAAATAACATGTGTATTGAAAAACATTTATAAAATTTTGAATGTGTAAAGTTAAATGTTCAAAATTTTCCCCAGTTCTCTGCCAATCTAGTACCCACAGGCAAACACCAGTAAAAAAAATTTTTAACAGCTTTATTGATATATAACTCAGATACCATACAATTCTTTTATTTAAAGTATACAATTCAATGTTTTTTAGTATATTCGTAGGGATGTGAAACTGATACAGGCCAGAACAAATTTCCCCGAGTAGGGAGAAAGAATTCTTTCTGAGTGCATGAAAGAATTCAAATGCCAGAGTAAGTCAAAAGGAAAGTTTATTAGAGAAGGGATAACGCTTCATAGACTGAAAGCCTGAGAGAGAGACTCAGACGGACAGAGAGAGATAGAGACAGTGACAGAGCAGACAGAGAGAGAGAGAGAGAGAGAGAGAGACTGAGAGAAAGACACTGAGAAGGGACACTGAGTATTCAGGGAATTCAGTTTATATATCATTTTTAGTTTCTGTAAATTACAGTTTAAATACTTTGTTAACCTATTTTCATGCGATGGTATGAACATATAGTATTAAAGGATAAGAATATGTAGCTTGAAAGGCCTAATGGCAATTCTCGGCCTTTGATCCACAGGTTCCTCATGGTGTTAGCCATAGGGAATGAATAATTTTATTTTGTAGGGCATCATTTAAAGACTCTGTTTTCCTATTTTCCCTTCAGTGTGGGGAAATGGGTCATTAGCAATCCCATGGATAAGACCAGAAGTTACTCAAGTCTTAGGCAGTATGTCTCTAGACAATTAGCATGTCTGAGGAAATGCTGGCTGGAATTAAGGTAGAGTCGAAGAGAGAAGCATTTCATCTTGTTACAGAATCACAGGCTGTCTGACTGTAAAGTGTGCACCATTAACTGTTAATATCATGGAATAACAAAGCCCTTAGTAAGGGCCTTGCAAAGAGAATGAGTTTAGTAAATAACTGATAGAACTATAAAAAAAGAAAAAAAATAGCAATTGACTCATCATCTAAAGACACCTGCCACTATCAATATTTTGGTACATTTCCTGCCAGTCTTTAGGAAATACTTCAGACATACCCAAAAATCCAGAAGATAATAAACATCTATCTCCCACCCCTATTTTTTTTAAAAGACATAAAATGTAGATTAGGCGGCTTTACCTCCCAAACCTTTAGGTATTTCTTCCCTATGCATTATTTTTCCTTAGATTAGGGTCACACCACATCATTTTCTATCTTTAAAAATCTATATCAAGAGCATTTCCCCAATATACCAAATATGCCGCATGACTTCTCACGGCTGCATGTTATATTGCATGACTGAAACGAAAACATCACAACACACCCATCTTTTTAAAGCGCCTGATAATTCTTCGATAAATTTCTAGAAAGGACTGTGCCTGATGTTAAGGCTCTTTTATGCGTACGTTTTTGGCCAAATAGCTCTCAAGGCAGAATGAAAACAGGGAAAAGGGAGTTTGAGACTTTTCCCTTCCCTTTTTAATACGTTTTATTGAATTATAACATACATACAGGAAAGTGGACATAAATGTATAGCTCACTGAATTTTCAGAAACTTAACACACCACGTCCCCAACACCCAGATCACGCAATAGAACATTTCCGGAAGCCCAGATCCACCTCACTCCCTCACCATCGCTACTCTACAAGGGGTGGGATTTTAACGTCGCAAAGGACTACTAACACGATGATGTCTTTGGAATCTTAGTTTAATAATACTTTGGTATAACCTAGACCACGAAAACATGAGCTAAGTTCCATCTGCAAACGCTTAAAAAGCTAAAGTCCGGCTGGGTGAACAGCAGCCAGGCCTAACAGCGTAGGCAGCCGCCTCCACCGCTGTAGCGCGAGGTCCGCCAGGCTCCCGACGTGCAGCGCGGCAATCCCGGCGTGCACCGCGGCGCCAGAGTCGGTGATCCAGCACTCGGCGCGGACCAAGAGTAGCAGCAGTGGCGGCGGGGCTTGTGTGTGTGTGTGTGTTTGTGTTGGCGGCCGGAGACGACGAGGCGGGTTCGGCATGGAAGTGTAAGCTGCGCAAGGCGTATCCCCGTCTTTGGGTGGAGATTCACAGCTGGGGACGGCTAGGTCTTGGGACCCGAGAGGCGCGGGCACTGGTCGCAAAGGCGTGTGGGGAGGAAGACGCGGAAGAAAGACTCTCGCTCTGCTCGACTCAGCCTCCGCCCGCGCTCCCACCAGGTGCCTGGGACCGGGGCTGAGTATGTTTCAGTGTGTCTGCTTCCTTCTTCATTCATTTACTAGCATTTCCTAGGTCTCTGTGGGGAGCCGTGCCAGGTATCCGAGCAGAGACTTAGAAGGTATAAATCCTTGAGTCCGCCCTGGAAGTACCTGGAGGAGAGACGGATAAACTTTGCCTGGGGCAGTGGGCTCGTGGGGAGCCCTAATTTGGAAGAGGTGCTGTCCGAGTTGATGTGGAGCAGTTAGCCCTGTGAAGACAGAGGCGGGTTTTCTGGGAAGAAGGTGTTTGTGCCTGGATCGTGACCACCAAAACAACACGTGTGTGTGTGTGTGTGTCTCTGGGAAGTATCAGCCGTTCAACAGTTTAACTTCACCTGGTCTTTTGCATGTTTGTCCATTGTACTGCATTCCAATGGAAGTGTTTTTCATCTACTCCGCCCGTGGGTTTTTACATGGTTGACATTAATTCGTAGGCGTATCTGTATTGTGTTATCTTTGGCACTGATTATTTAATTATTTAATACATTTTTCTTTACGTTATTTTGCCACCTGTGTGATGATTATACGTACTAAAAAAGACTTAAAAAATAAAAAAAACCCGCAATGTGTATATGTACCCAAAGTGAAAGCTTCATGAAACGATACTTATTGTATGCCGTGATTTTGTCTTGTCAAATCTACTCAAAAAGAGTCAGGAGGCTTTGGCTAGAAATAAATGAATAAAAATATTTAAATAAAAAGATTTATTCAAGGGTTTTAGAGTTTTCTAACTGGAAACACAGGCAAAAATCAAGAAGTGTTCTGAAGAAGAGAGAAAAGTTGAGTGAAAGTCATATCCTTGAAAATAATCAGTCCTGCATTCTAGGTAGGCCCCTGGATTGGGTCAGGACAGCTATCAGATGTCAGGTGTCCTGGAGGATGGGTACCAGGAGGCTTGGTCCTGAGTCCTGTAGAGGGTAGTTAGAGGGTTATCTGCAGGTTTGATGTATGTCTGGGCATTAATGCTCAACAAGCTTCTGTATATCCAGGTATTGATGCAGGACTGGAAAGTTCCAAAGTTTTATGTTCCCAGGCTAGTTAAGACAAGAAAAAGAATTGTTTCCTCATGCTTCAATGTTTATAATGTTAATAATTTAGCAGCTTGGTTAAAATGACTCCTTTTACATTTTCCCTATTTTTACTCTTTTTTCAGTCTCTTCTCATTTGTTAAAAATGAATGACGACCCAGTAAATTGATGGGGTTTAATCTGCAACTTGAAATATATTCATTTTACTCTAGCTCAAGTCATCATTATCATTTTCCCCTTCTTCACTAGAGCATTTCCTGTCAGCATATAAACCTGCTTTAATTTATCCATATCAAAAATGTCTTTGTCCCCACATTCATGTCCACTTACTGCTGCATTTGTTTCCTTTCACAACAAAACAAAAGTATTGTTTATCCCCTCATTTTCTCAGTCATTCAATTGGGCTTTCATCTTCACCAGTCTACGGAAATGGATCTGTGAAGATTATCTGAGCCCTCCATCCTGTCACATCCAAAGATTGATTTTTCTGGACTTTCTTGGTCTCTTAGCAGCAGTTGATCCAAAAACTCTAGAAACTTCTTTGGCTTTGTGACATGCTCTTCTGAATTTCTTCCTACAACAAGAGTACTCAGTCTCTTGGCTCCCCCTTTTTCCCTTTCTTGGCTTCTAAATGTTGAGGTATCTTAGGGCTCAGTACAGGGACTCTTTCTCTCTACACTCTTTTCCATAGTCATTTTACCCATCTATATGCTGATGAGTCCCAAAAGTATATTTCCAGCCTTTTTCTCCCATTTGTCTAGTTGCTTAGATGAAAAACCTAGCCCTCTTTCCTCACCCCTAAGTCCAGTCTATCAGCCAGTCCTGTCTTATCCACTTTCAGAATATATTTTGAATGCAGTTACTTTTCACCATCTTCACTGCTAATTTTCTGCTACACCATCTCTGGTCTGGATTAAGCAATAGCTTTATGCTTTCATTTCTGTCCCCTTGCCCCATTCTCTACACAGCTGCAAGAATGATTGGATCAATTAGTGGTCTCCCCTCACCCTTGTGTAAAATCCTTACTTGCCTTTCTGTTGTACTTAGAGGAAATCCACATTCCTTATTAGGACTTATAAGATCCAGTTGTAACCTCACCTACTCACCAACCATATCTTGCCACTGTCCTCACCCCGCCAAACACACACTTTCCACTGGCAATCAAATAGTTTTTGTAACCTTCTAAGCCCTTTCCTACCTCAGGACCTTTGCATTGCTGTTTTCTTTGCCTGGTATATATTTTTCCCTTGTACTTCTTTCTTGTCCTTTTGATAGGTCAGGTCGAGTGTCTCTTTTCAATGCTGCTTTTCCTTTTTATTCAATCCAAAATAATTTTCATGTTTGTCTTTCATAGCACCTTGGTTTACTTTTCCCTTAAAGAGTTTTATAATAATAGATATATGTGATTTGAGAATGGAAGGGGTCCCTGAAATGAGAAGGTCTGGAGGCCTAACTTTTAGTTCCTGCCTGGCCTCTAACATGAGGCTTGACCTCTGGCAGTGTGGTCTTAAGAATCTTCTGTTGAACCCTAAGTCTATGAGGGGGCACATATACTGTACTTCTGTCAGGTACTCCTAGGACCGGGAGTGGGAAGGCATGAATGGAAAACTCTCTTGAATTATTATTTTTTTGTTCAGTCACTGGTTAAATACCTGCTGAGTAAATAATACATAATAGACATACAGTAGAATTTTTTTCAAGGTGAGGAATATTTATGCTTTATTTGGTTTAATAACAATTAAAAGAAAAAAATTTTTTGGCCATCATTTGGACACTTCATCAGGTAAAAGGATACAAAATTTTCAAAGCAAAACTAAGTGTTTATATACTGCATATAAAGTGTTTGCTCTTTGTCTAACTTTGTCTCAGGCCTTGGGTTTATTTATATACCTGGAAAGCTTTGTATTCACTCTTTTATTCTTGAACTTAGTATACATAGTTAGGAAAATGGATTCTACTTACCTTCTATGCCATCTTTTTGTGATAGTGTCAGAATTTCCTTCATTTTAAAGCTGGAAATGGTGAGGTTTAAAGAAGTTGGCTTATAGGTCCTATAACAATTCAGTAACAGAATTGGAAAGAGGATACTTGTTACCTCCCAAGAGAATGCTACAGTTTAATTGTTTGCTGACTTGGTCAGTTGCCCAGGTTTAGTTTTTTATAACGTGATTTGAATCGATAACATAGGTTGAACATAGAATTTAAGCAATTCCATTCAACACTGCTTTCTAAGAGTTGACTGTGACAGTTAATAGGCACTGTTCACATGGGCCTTTTGTGTATTTGTGTGTTTCTAAGGAATGTCTGCCAATAGATCATTTTGTTCTGTTTTTCAGAATTAGGTTTTAAAAAGTAGTTGCTGGCATCCATTAAATTGACCTAGCAAGTTAAGCAAATTTTACAGGTTAAATTTCAAACAGCAAGTCAACTTCAGTTAGTTAATTAATTAGTTGAGAAAATTAAGTGATTGCTTGCCTATAAGTATAGATTTAGACAATCTTTAAAATTCACTTGGAATATTTACTTTAAATACTCGTAAATAAAATGAGTAATATTCTAAGTCTTATAAGAGTATATGAAGTTTTGTGTAGGTTGGCAGTTTCTAGAAGTCTCAGTGCTTGTGAATATATTACATAATAGCGAAACATTAGCTACAGAGCAGACAATTCCTGCTCAGTAGGAATCAACAACTTGTAAATATAATTGACAGATGTGTCAGTTGACGGATTCTAGTTACCCTAAAAAGTATAGGAGGAAAATGCATTTTATGTTGATTGTAGATTATACTAATTTTTTTAACCTTATGGAATGCTTTAGTTTTGCATTTCTACTTTTCTCAACATGTTAGCTTGAAAAATTTCAAACCCATAGAATAGTTACAAAAAGACCACCACAATTACCTTTATACCCTTTACCTAGAATCTGCGTGTGTTAACATTTTAACATATGTACCTTGTGTCACATGTGCATGCTTTCTCTTTCTACACACACAACACACAGTCAACCATTTGAGAGTTGTAGCTATGTCATTTTACCCAGTCTTACAGAGGCATTCTCTTATGTAATTACAATACCATTATCATACCTAGGGAATTTAATACTGATAAAACCATTCGTATTAAAATACAACCTATATTCACATTTGTCCAGTTGTCCCAATAATGTCATTTAGCTGGATTTTTTTTTACCAATTTAGGAACAAGTCAGGAATCACACATTGTATTTAGTTGTTATGTTTCTTTAATCTCCTTTACTCTGAAAAGTTTCCTAGCCGTTGTGTGTATGTGTGACATTGGCATTGTGACAAAAGACATTGATTTAGAAGAATTTAGGCCAGTTGTTTTGAAGTTTGGGTTTGTCTGATTATGTCTTCATGGCTAGATTCAAATTAAACATTTTTTTTTTACAAGAGTGCTGTAAGAGCTGTATCTTTCTTATTGCATCTCATCATCATCATTGGTGATGTTAAATAGGATAACTTGATTATGTTGATTGATGTTTGTCAAATCTCACCATATCCTGTTCTTACCAACATGCCACTTAGTGGTGGTTACAATAACTTCTTGGGGATAAGAACTGCCTTAAAATTCTCCCTCAGCCCCCCCCCCCCCCCCAAGTAAATTTCCCAATCCACACAGTTCATTTAGGACTAAGATACTATGCACTTATTGACATTTTATTTAATAAAGGCATACCACATATTGGCATTTACTCTGTTAGTATTTAGCTGGGTAAAACAATAATTATATTCCTAATAAAAGAATTGATGAATAAGTCAGCTTCTGCTGATTACAGCGCCTGTTTAAACATTTATTGTGCTCCAAAACAGAGGTTTATTAAAATAAGAGAGTTTCCCTTCTTTGGATATTGGCTCTAGAAAAGGCAGATGATGTCCTTTGGATTCTTGCTTTAGCAATATTGACTTGGGCAATGAGGCAATAACTTGGAAGAGCCAGGGGCAGATTTCCCGGGGCATGGAATATTCTGCATGACAGGAGGGGCCAATACTTGGAAATGAAGTTGTAACAGTGGCACCTGGGTTGGATCCATTAGCCTTGAAGAAAAATGACATTTATATTTTTCCCCTAGTCTGTTCCAGGCAGGGATGTCTTAGTTGCTTTTTGTATTTTAGGGCACACAGGGAGTTGTAACTCAATTTCAAGCAAAGATAGGAGGAAGCTTTGTGGGCTGACTTCCTGATTAAGTAGGCAAAGATGACATATGGTTTGATTTGTCATTTTCAATTTTAAATTAACCATGTTATATAAACTAATTACGCATTGTCCTTCCTGTGGTGGGTTCTTTTTAAATGTGATATTCTTTGTGACTTGAGTACAGTTGTTATTTGGGCAAAGCAGCACTTTTGTGAAAACCCAGCTATTTATTGAATGCCTAGTAAGCTTCACACGCTGATTTCATTACAGTGCCGACATCACTGTGTTGATGACCTAAGGCCTAGGTCATATCTTTGTGTTGACCACCTACTAGTTTTCTTTATTTGTTGACTGGGGAAATCACCCATATTTTTGAAATTTTGTACCATCTTCATCATAAAGCCTTACTCCTGGTTTAAGAACATATGGTAGTCTTTATTGCACATATGTCAAGTGCAAACTCCTTCCTGAATTTTTAGGATTCAGCATTACCAATTTTCATTTGTCCACTCCAATCTTATTTTTCACAGTTCCATAGTTTTCTTTCATTTCAGTTAGGCTTCTTACTGTGTGACCTTAAGCAAGTTTTTAAATCTTTGAGCCTGTTTCATTATCAATAATGAAATCATAATAGCTCCTACTTTACAGGGTTTTTAATGGGAATTAAGTGAGGTGATATCTTTTTTAAATTAAATTTATTGAGGTGACATTAGTTAATAAAATCATAGGTTTCAAGTGTACAGTTCAATAATACATTATATATATTGCATTGTATATTCACCAAAGTGAAATTTCCTTTCATCACCATATATTTTACCCCTTTTACCCCTCTCTACCTCTCCCCGCCCCTCTCAATATCTTTTAAAAACAGTGGCCTGCATTTAGAGACATCTTAATAAGTACCAAGAACTATGCTACACTTTTAAAATTTGTTGTCTCTTTTCATCCTTATAATGGCTTTATAAGGTAGGAAGAAGTTGTGGCGGTAATAGCACAGGTAGTGGTAAGAGGTGGCATTTATTGGGTACTTACTGTGTTGCAGGTACTGTACATGCTTCAATTTAATTCTGTAAACAGTCTTAGGAGATTGGTACTATAATTGCTATTTTATAGATGAGGAAATTTAAGCATAGAGAGTTTAAATAACTTGCCCAAATTCACATAGCTAATTGTACGGTGGAGCTGGGTTTAGCATCCAGGGTATACTTCAAGGTACTAGTTTATCCCCATTTTTTGTTTTAAATTGGGAAGTTTAGAGGGGCTAATTCACTCACGAAAACTCATGAACCTTATAAGTAGCAGAACTGGAATATGGACCTAGGTTTGTTAAATTTCAAAACTGTTCATTATTATACTGTACTGCCTTCAGACTATTAAAAACAGTACTTTTTGATACGATATTGTAGAATGGATCAATTATAATAGTCAAATTGCTGTGCTCATTTATTAATGAAAGGTGATATTTTGCCTTGATCAACTGTTAAACGAGGGTGCCAGGCTTTAGACCACTGCTTGACACATGAACTGTACCTGTTGAACTGGTAGAGAAGATGATGATCAGTAATTTTGTGGATATCTGGCAGGATTTCTGACATTACTGGAATTTCTAGGGTTCATGTTAGTGTCAAGGATCCCATTTCTGGTGATTCAGCAGGACTTGGCTGCCCTAGATATCAGTAGCTGGTGGAAGGCAGATAGTACTGGGGAAAGGTCATGGCTATGGGATGAGACAATACTTTGTTTCTCCAGTTAACACTGTTTATAGATCCCCCCGGCTCTGATGTTCTTTCTGTAACTAACTTCTCTCAGATGTCTGACTTCTCTTCTGCCTAGACTAGGGATAAGTAGAATATTTTAATCACTCATGTGGTGATGGTTGTATGATATACTATGGCTGAAATTGTCCATTAGCAGCTAAACCAGTAGGACTTGGGACCTTTCTCTTAAAGATTGTAGTCCCTAAATTCCTGAACTGGACTACTGAATTTTGACAGAGGAATGATTTTACAGATGTTTAATTCACACAAAGGGATATGAGCCCGAACTATGATGATTTACTTTTCTTTTGCAGGAAGGATGCCAATTCTGCGCTGCTCAGTAACTACGAGGTAAATAGCTTTGAAGTGGACTTTGTATTTTCCTCTCTAATAGTTTGCTTTTTGCTTCTGGTTATTGAGTTGTGGTTAGAAATGACTGAATTCATTTGAATTTTCCACTTTAAAATAGGACAGATGGCACCATCTGGGGGACCTTAGAATACTCTAAGCTTAGTAAATTATACACAATAATTCAGGGAAGCTGGGAAGACTTTAGTGTACAATAGGCAACTTTCCCCCAAATCCAGAAATTTTAGGTCTTCATTTGGGATGCCTTCATGAAATGGAAGCATCTATTTTGGATGCTTCTGTAAAAATTTCTATTAAAATATGTGTACCTTTCCATAATTACCACTCTTTACCTATAAAATGCTTTTGTATAACATTTTGATTCTTATAAAAATCTAAATATTAAAACCTTCATTTTGAAAGCGAGAATTCAGTTGACTCACCATTATGAATAATTTAGTAACAGATTTGGAATTTGGGGGCTTCAGGGTTTGGTTCCTGGGGAAAGGGAGGAAAGAGGGTGGTAAGAGGGGAGATATAACTTTATTTTTGCCTACTTTCTATTTTGCCTGGATCTTGTTCGATACTAAGAAAACCATTGAATAGCTTAATTCTAAGTAGAAAAAAAATTCACACATTCTTTGTCAATTTTTCATATTCCAGAGTCTAAACTTATAGTCTCATAGGAGATTTGGGTCACCACTGTATGACATAATATAGTAGAATTAACACAGTTGGCCATATTTCACTCTTTCTAAAAGGTTACTCTTAAATGGTTGCTGCTCATAACAAAGAATTGATTGTTGGTCAAGCCATTGGCTTTTAGGAACTTCCTTGGCCAGTTTGGACTCTGCTAGGTGTTGCTAGGTGTTGGGGTGTTTTATACATTGGGGAAACATTGATTGCATTAATTGTGTCTCATGCCACTACTTCTGAATATGATGGCCAGGGGAAGGGTTGCATAATATCTAGAAATGGTCTGTGAACCTATACTTCCCACAGTTCTCTGGTGTAATCTCCCAAACAGGAAAGAGATCTACTCCCTATACCCTCTTTAACACTAATACACACATATTTCTCCCTTGTGGGAAAGTATACTTCTAAATTTTATAGCATTTTTTCCTCGCCTCCCTTTTTTATTTTTTGATAGACTATATTTTAGCACTTATCTCATAGTTTCTCTTTCCCCAAAATAAGTTATACTAGATTTTTATATTAAGTAGAATCTGTTTTTTTAAAAAGTTATTTATTTTAGGAAAATTTACTTTTAAATATTCAAAATATTTTTGATCAGAGGAAATCAGAGATAGTGTATGTTGGTAGGAAACATTTGAAATATTTTAAGTAATCTAATGAATTTGAATTATTTGACTTAAATAAAAGAGCATTTAAAAAATGTGACATCCTTGGATTTATATTTGCTCTAATGCAAGAATTGAGGAGAGAGTTTGTGGGAAGAAAAGAGATACTGTTTTATTCTTCAAAATCATTGACTTTGGAATAGGTATAGTCTCAAATTTTTTATAAAAATCTTTTATACATTCTTCCTAGGTGTTCCAGTTACTAATGGATCTGAAAGAGCAGCGTAAAGAAAGTGGAAAGAATAAACACAGTTCTGGGCAACAGAACTTGAATACTATCACCTATGAGGTAAGCCTAGGCTTCTGGAGGGTCTGTCTGTACTGCCATTGTGTGTGTGGGCGGGGGGAGTGGTTTCTTCTGCAGATGACTGGATTGCCTAGTACTTGATTTGAATAGTTTTACTATAACCTAGTTTTTATTCTGTTTATAAAAGTGGAAAGAGTTTGGCTATCTGCAAGGGTTAGCCAACTACAAAATTAGGGGGAAGAGTCTGTAACCCCGCCCTCACTTCTAAGACCAATTTCAAGTGAGGAATCCCACAACCAGTCTCAGATTCAATAATTCACTAGATGTACTCATAGAACTCACTGAAAGCTATCATATTCACAGTTACCGTTTATTACAGAGAAAGGATATAGATTAAAATTGGTCAAGGGAAGAAGCAAATAGGGCAGATTCTAGGAGAAATATCAAATGCAGAGCTTCCATTATTCTCTTAATGCGGAGTCAGGACACACTTCTCTTGTCCTGTGTGCGGCAACATGCACAGAGTATTGCCAACCAGGGAAGCTCAGCTGAGCTTCAGTGTCTAGAGACTTTGTTGGGGCTCTATTACACAGGCAGAATTGAATAATTAATTGCCCATTTGATTCATCTCAGCCTCCAGGCCGAGTGATACTGCATGACCGAAAATCCCTACCCTAAGTCACATTGTTAATTTCAGATTGTCCAGTATGATCTAAGGCCCCAGACAAAGATACTCCTATTAAATATAACATTCCAAGAGTGGAGATTACCTCCCAGAAGCCAAGGGCAAAGGCCAGACCTCTTTGGGCAAAGCCAAATTCTTTATTGCACAGAAAATAATACTTTTTATTGCAGAAAACTTAGAACATACCAAAAGGCATAAAGAAGAAAGCAAAAGTAATTCATAATCTTACTATCTAGTGGACATTTTGCTGTGTTCTCTCCCAACCTATGCTTTGTCCTCAAAAAAAAAATGTGTAAGCCATATTTTTTTATGGGTGATGTTTGATTTTGTATCTGTCATTTTAATTTTTTTCTTGCTATTTCCTTCCAATTCTGATTTTTGTCTCTACAGTAAAGATTTGGTTTTAATTTCTTTTGCTTTTCAAATAATCGTTAATCTTGAATTGTTATTTTAATTCCTTTCAAAGAGGGGGTTTAACACTTTTGTCACCATTACTCCCCATGTAATTTTGTTCATTTAATCATGTATTTAAAACTCTATCATTCATTTATTCATTCATGTTCTTTTACATTATATAATTAATCTTTTTCAAAGAAGAAAAAAAGTTTTTGGTAATTAATATTTGTTTATAAAATTTGTTTTATAAACAAATTTTAAAACTGTCAAGTACTTTTAACTGCACTATCAATTTAAGCTCATTGCCACTCTTTAAATTTTTTTAAAAAACAAATTTATTTATTTTACTTAGTTTCAAGTATACAGTACATTGGTTAGACATCTACATAGCTCACAAAATGATCCCCCCAATTGCTCCTTCCCTCCTCTGGCCCTCCACCTAGCCATCATATTAATGCTAACTGCATTCCCTATGCTGTGCTTCCAGGGACATCCCTGTGATCATCTGTCAACTACTGATTTGTACTTCTTTAACCCTTCACCCCATTCTCTCAGACCCCTAACCTCCCCTTGCCTCTGTCCGTCACCAAATTGTCCACTATATTTATGAGTCTGTTTTTGATTAGCTTGTTCTTTTTGTCCCTTAGATTCTGCATGTAAGTGAAATCATATGGTATTTATCTTTCTCTGTCTTACTTATTTCACTCAGCGTAATAACCTCTAGGTCCATCCGTGTCATTGCAAATGGTAGGATTTCATTTTTTTAATGGCTGAGTAATATTCCATTGTGTATATGAACTATAATTTCTTTATTGAATCGTCTGTTGATGGGCATTTAGGTTTAGGTTGCTTCCATATCTTGGCTGTTGTAAATTGTGCTGCCATAAATATTGGGGTGCATAGATCTTTACGAATCATTGTTTTGGTTTTCTTTGGATAAATACCCAGGAGTGCAATTTTGGGTCAAAAGTAAGATCAGTTTTTAAGTTTTTGAGAAACCTCCCTGCTGTTTTCCAAAGCGGCTGTACCAATTTGCAATCCCACCAACAATGTATGAGGGTTCCTTTTTCTCCGTATCTTTGCCAACACTTGGTTTTTGATTTATTGATGATAGCCATTCTGACAGGTGCGAGGTGATATCGCGTTGTGGTTTTAATTTGCATTTCTCTGATGGTTAGCGACCTTGAACATCTTTTCATATGTCTATTAGTCATCTGTATTTCCTCTTTGGAAAAGCATCTATTCAGGTCTTCTGCCCATTTTTTAATTGGATCGTTTGGTTTTTTGTTGTTGAGATATAGCCACTCCTTAAATTCTTGCTTTTAATTCATGGTGCCTAAGGAAAGTTATTGTGGCACTAAATGTTTTGAAACTTTTTATACCTAAGACTATATTGCTGGTGTTCTTAATGTGAATGACTACTCATCTGAATATAGAATTCTTGGGTTCAACTTTTATTCTGCAGGGCTCTGTACATATGACTTGGTCTATTAGTATTCATTGTTATGGAGGAGTGTGAGACCAACCTGATGTTTGCACTTTTGAGAGACTCTACTTAGATGTTGAGGTTACTGTTTTTTTCCTTATGTTTAAAATTCCTCTCAAATTATGTCTAGGTGGGGTTCCGTCTTTAAAAAACAAAACAAAACATGACATAGCTTTAGTTTTCTTTGGACAGAAAAACCTGGTTGAAATTTCTGTTGTATTTCAAAAAGCCTTGATAAATATACCATCTATGGGCTTTTGAATCCCCAAAAAAAACAAATAAAAACTTTTGTTTTGGAATATTTTATTCTTGCAGAAGAATTATAAAGATAATGCTGAGAGTTCCCAAGTACCCTTCTTCTTGTTTTTGCTGTATAAATCTTACATAACCATGGTACAGTTATTAAAATAAGAAATTGACATTGGTACATACTATTAAACTAAAGATTTTATTTAAAATTTCCCAGTTTTTTCACCAATGCACTTTTTTTTTTGTTCAAGGATCCAATCCAAGACACTATTTTGTATTTAGTTAACATGTTTCCTAAATATCTTCCAGTCTGTAACAGATCCTTACTTAGTCTTTTCTTATCTTCCATGACCTTGACACTTCTGAAGAGTACTGGTCAGGCATCTTTTTAGAATGTCCCTTAATTTTAGTATGTCTGATATTTTCTCATGACTAGACTGAAGTTTTGGCTTTTGGGGAAGGATATGACAGAAGCGATGTGCTCTTCTCATTGCATGTTACAGGGTACATGATATTGTTGTGTCCAGAATAACCAGACCCAACTTGAGTGCTCTTAACCAGGAGACAGTTTATTAGCCGGCGGCTGTCCTTGCAAAGGAGCAGCCTCGAAATGCCAAGATACAAGGTTTTTAAGCCCCAAATCCCATTCCTCATTCTGTCTTAAACACAAAGGTCCATCTTTCTCCTATTCACTACCTGTCAACCCACTGGTCAGGTGTGCAAGCGGGAAGTACAGAAGCAGAAAGCTTGTGTTAGAATGTTATGTTCCTATGGGTGATTGCCTATGTTCCCATGGACAATAGCCAGTGTTCCCATGGGCGATGGCCAAACAGTAATTTTCAGCTTATATACAATTGATTATTTTTCATGCCACGCAAGCAAGCAGGGTTACATAGGCTAAAATTGGCAGTTAGCGTATGAGCTCATTGTTACAAGTTTCATGATTAACAGAATGTGGTTAGGGGTTCCAGAAACTAGGCCTAAGTTATGGACTTCCTTTGTCTAGTTTCAGGTTTTAATTATTCTTTAACCCTTTCACATTTCAGCAGGCCATTACAGATATCAGTGTCTTATTACTGATCCCGTTAACTTTCATCACTTGGTTAAGTGCTTTCTGCCAGGTTTCTCCACTATAAAGTTGCTGTTTTTCCATTTCCATATTCTATTAGAAAGGAGTCACCAAATCCAGCTCATAGTCAAGGGAAAGATTAGGCTTCACCTCTTGAAGGGAGGGAAATCAAAGAATTTGAGGACATATGTTAAAACCACCACAGTAATAAGTATTTTGGGGAAGAGGCTTTGAGGCTGTGGAAATATCCCACTTCTCCTTAAGCTTTTGCCCATTAATTCTAGCATTCATTGGTGGGTCTTTTCCTGCACTAATTATTACTATGGTGGGACTGCCGAATGGTGATTTTTCCCTCATTTTTTCTGTATTTAATAATTAGAATTATTTGGCTATTTATTCTTTGGGTTCCCCGTATTTAAAAAATTGTCTGAAATATGCCAGTGTAGCTGTCAGATTAAGTTTTTCCTTCTGTTTTTTTTTTTTAGGATCAGAAGTTTTCTTCTAAAATTTCATTAATTCTTCCTGTTCTAGCTACCGTTTTTTTAATCTATTGAAATATAATAGACAATTAGTTGCTCGTGTTTATTGTACAATTTAACGAGGTTTTTTTTTTTTCAGTTATAATTGGCATACAATGATATACCGGTTTCAGTTGTATAGCATAGTGATCAGGGATCCACATAATTCCCAAAGTGATCACCCCACTAAATCTAGTACCCCTCTTCCCCCTTACAAATTTATTCAACATTATTAACCATCTTCCCCATGCTACTCTCCATCTCCATGTTTATTCTGCAACTATCCGTTTGTACCTCTTAATCCCTTTGCCTCTTTTTTTGTCCCCTTAACCCTCCTCCCATCTAGTACCCCTCAAAATATTCTCTGTATCTATGTTTATTTCTGCTTTTGTTGTTGTTGATTTTGTTCTTTAGATTCCACATGTATGTGAAATCCTGCAGTATTTGTCTTTCTCTATCTGACCCATTTCATTCAGCTCAATACCCTCTAGGTGCATCAAGGCAATATTTTTTTCCATCTCCTTTCTTTTAGTCTGTGTGTATCTTTTAATCTGAAATTAGTCTCTCATAGGCATCATATGTATGGGTCTTGTTTTCTTACTCATTCAGCTACTCTGTCTTTTGGTTGGAGCACTTAATTCTTTTCCACTTGAGGTACTTTGTTGATAGATATGTAGTTATTACCATTCTTTATCCCTGTTTTTGATACATGTTTTTTCTTCTTAAAGAAGTCCCTTCAACATTTCCTGTAATATTGGCTTGGTAATAAATTTCTTTAGCCTATTTTTGTCTGGGAAGCACTTTTATCTTTCCTTTGACTCTAAATGATAGCTTTGCTGAATAAAGTATTCTTGGTTGTAGATTCTGGGTTTTCATCACATTGAATATTTTGTGCCAAGGCTGCTTTCTGTCCTGCATCGTTTCTTTTGAGAAATTAGGTGCTGGTCTTATGGGTGCTCCCTTGTAGGTAACTAACTGCTTTTCTCTTGCTGCTTTTATTATTATTTTTTCTCTTGCTGCTTTTAAGATTTTCTCTTTGTATTTAACCTTTGGCATTTTAATTATGATGTGTCTTGGTATGGGCCTCTTTGGGTTCCTGGTTTTTGGGACTTCTCTGAGCTTCCTGGGGTTTTATGTTCATTTCCTTCAGCAAGTTAGGGAAGTTTTCCATCATTATTTCTTCAAATAGCTCTTCAGCATCTTATTTTCCTTCAGGTACCCCTATGATGTGGATAGTTTTACCTTTAATAGCGTCCCGTAGGCTCCTTAAATTATTATAGTCTTGGCTTCTTCTTGCTGTTCTGGTTGAGTGTCCTTGGCTTTCCTATCCTCTATATAGGTCATTTGATCCTCATCTTTATTCACTCCAGTTATTCCATTTATATAATTCTCATCTCAGATAATGTGTTCTTCATTTTTGACTGGTTTCCTTTTATAATTTCCATTTTCATTTTCATGTTTTTTATCTCTTTGTTGAAATTCTCACTGAATTCATCTACACTTCCCCTAAGTTCATTGAGCATCTTTATAACCAGTGTTTTGAACTCTGCATCTGTTAGATTACTTGACTCCATTATATCTGTATCTCTGTTCTATTCTCTCATATGGTTTCTGCTTCTTTGTGTTCTCATTTTGGCTACCTTTCTGTGACTGTTTCTGTGTAGTAAGCAAAGCTCCTAAGTCTCCCGGTCTTACTAGCGTGGATTTGTGTAGTGGGTGTCCAGTGACACAGTCCTGAGAGGGGTTCAGCTACAGGTCAAATTTAGCCCCAGCCTGTGCCCCTCCGGGGTCACTTATTAAGATTCAGCAAGCAATCCACAGATGCTGAGCTTATAGTTGCCTCAAAAGGCCACACCAGAAACCAAGGCCAGCTGCCACCAGTGTGAGTATAGGTGAGGATACACCTGGATGTGGCTTGGGTGGAGCCATGAGTTGTGAGAGGCAGAGTTTCAGGGAATCCTCTGGGCCGAGCAACCTCTGTTATCCAGTTTGATAACATCTTTGCTATGGTGGCGCTGAGTCTGTGCACTGGAAACGGAGAGGGCTCAACAGGGAATAGTAGATATCACCAGCACTTCTATACCGATCGAGTCTCGCCTTGGTCCTCACTCCGACGGCTCACTGTCCCCCTGTAAGTCCCTGGTGCCCCCTGTGCAGCCGAACTGGCATGGTGCTTAGAGTGAGCAGGTCAGTCACCATGAAAGTCTGCTCGTGGATCTGGCCACTTTAAAAGGCGTCTGCAGCTGCCAGCTGCTGCTGCCACAGCCTCTGTCCCATTCAGCTGCTCGGGACCAGGCAGCCTGTTGTCCTTGCCCTGTCCTACCTTCTGCCGTTGCAGGGTGATTTCTTAGATTTCTCTTTAGTTGTATGGCTTCTTCATCTAGATTGTAGGTGATTTTTCCTTACTGTTTGCTCCTTTATTCTGTCATAACCTTGATTTGGTCACCAGAGGGATGAACAGAGCCTTTATCATTTACGCCATTTTTTCCCCCACTGGTTTTGTTTTTGAAGAATTCCTATTTTATTAAGATTGACTCTCCTTAAGGCATTTGTTTTATGGAAGATTTTTGAAACAATTTTAGAATACTGAATTACAGCACTGCCTTCCATTTTCCTCATTCAGGGTTCTTGGTCTTATGCTTGCTTCGTCCATTTTTTTTAGACATTAAAATACATATCGAAAACACCATGCAGGCACCAGAGTCCTGAGATTATTAGAGAATTTCTCACAGCAATGAAAAGCCACAAGTTGACCAAGTAAGTAAAAATTATCTTAAGTAGAAAGAGTGATACATAATGAAAATAACTTAAAAAAAGCCATCCTTAGCAACTTTGTATTTATATTTAGTTGAATTTTTAATTGTAATTAACACTCAGTGTGCTCTTTTAAAGTAGTATTATAGTATCGTAGATGAGACAACTGAAACTTAGATATAGAGATCCTTCTAGAGCCAGGAACAGAACCGAGTGGGAATTTTTAATTTCAAAATCTTCTTGAGTCCTGGTTCTGTGACCTGTCCCATCACCCCCTCCCAGAATTCAGACCAAATTGATTGAAAAATGGGGTTCACAAATTAAACTCCTTTTTTAAAGTTGATTAATTTGTGTTTGCTTAGGGCAAAAATGGCTTGATAATGTTCTTTCTGCTGTTCTAGTGCCTAAATTCTTGGTGATTTTCTTGAATAAAGTATGATTGTAGGAATTAAAAACATCATTAAAAATTAGATCAGAAGTTTACATGAGAAGAAAACTACCTCTAGTCTTTTAAAGTTGACAAATCCCCAAAACTTTTGTCATTTCATTTAGGATAATCAATAATTTTCTTGTGGAGGAACCATTTGGTATTATTTTTCAGACACACAGTTGGTACCCTATCAGTAAAGTAAGTGCACTTTTCTCCTTGCCTCTCTTCTCCAAATCAACTCTGAAGACAAACATCTTTCAAATGTGCATACATGTGCATGTGTGTGGTTTGTTTTATTTTTAATTGTGGTAAAATATACAGAACATAAAATTGATCATTTTAATATTTTTTAAATATAGTTTATTAGTGTTAAATATATTCACATTGTTGTACAACCAATAGCCAGAACTTTTTAAACTTGCAAAACTAAAACTCTATAAACTAAATAGAGTTTTAGTTTTGTGAATTGGGCTACTCTAGGTACCTCATGTAAGTGGAATCATACAGTATTTGTATTTTAAAAAATATCCAAATATTGTTTAATATATATGTGTATATACTTTAACCATTTTTAAGTGGGCAATTCAGTGGCAATAGGTACATTCACATTGTATAGCCATCACTGCCATCCATCCAACAGAGTAGTTTGAACAGTGACTTCCCATACTCCCCTACCCACCCTCTAACCCTTGGCAACCACCAGTCTGCTTTCTGTCTCATGAATTTGACTATAATCACCTCCTATGAGAGACTCTGTAGTATTTGTCCTTTTGTGACTGGTTTATTTCATTTAGCATAATGTCTTCAAGTTTCATCCATGTCGTAGCATGTGTCAGATATCTCTTCCTTTTGAATATTGCACAATATTCCATTTTATGTTTTTATATTTTGTTTATTTATTTATTGATGTATTCTTGGATTGCTTTCACCTTTTGGCCTTGTGAATAATGATGCTGCTGTGAACATGAGTGTACAAATACCTCTTTGAGATTCAGCATTCAGTTCTTTTAAGTATATGCCCAGAAGTCAAATTTGTTGGATCATACAATAATTTTATTATTAATTTTTTGAGGAACTGTCATGCTGCTTTTCACAGTGGTTGTACCATAAGTTTATTTTCTACATGTCAACATTTTTATTAATACAGACTTTAATCTGAAATAGGCTAACCCCAGTCATGTTGATTATTTCTGTTTGGAATTGGTTAAATCAAAGAAAAAAATTTAAATTAATTTTGAATATATTTTGAATATATACCATGGGAAATATTCATTTAATGATATCTTATTTGTTTATGATATCAAAAGGGTTCCTTCTTCCAAAATAAAGGTTCTGAGATAAATTTAAGATTCTTTTGAATGAAAAATAAAAAAACATCTAAAACAGTTAGCTTAAAAATAATGCAGCACATTGTTAGGCATACTTAGAAGACAGGAAAGAATGTCCACTGAAAAGAAAATTCGAAACATGACCATAAACCTTTATGAAAAATTACAACAAACTCTTTGTTCATTTACTTTTAGCTATTTCATAAATATCAGAAGAGAAATTGGCCAGTTTGTGATGAAACTTAGAAAAATTTCTTTTTCAATAAAGCATACTTCTAAATTTTTCCTTTTGGCTTCTTTTTCTAATCCTCCTTCACTGTTCTGAAGCGATATTGAGTTCTTCCAGATTTTGGTTAGGTGGATGGCTTCCAAACTAACTGGACTCTCCAGGTAGGTAGCTCCTACACAGGGTTTTCCTGTCACTGGATCTCCGTCTTCTCCAACTTTGAGAAAGATCTCAGCTAGCTCATGTTTCATATGTTTCCTTTGTGGAACGGGTAAAGTTTAAGAAGCACAATATCTGTTACTGTGCACTGCTGAAGAGCATTGTGAGCAAAGTAATTTTTTTTATTTATTAAAATACTTTAATAAATAGGGATCCAGAACAAACCTGGTCATTCTCACGTTAGTAGTTTTTTGCATTGCTGTCCCAATCACCTTCCTCACGATCCACTTGGCATGGACAGATGCATGCATTATTGACATTTCAGGTGGTTTTGGTTACCTCCTGGCTCCACTGTCCTGACACACGACCCCACTTCTGGGTTTTTTTTTTTTTTTTGTGGGGGGTGGATAATCACCATCCTAATGGGTATGAAGTGGTATTTCCTTGTGGTTTTGTTTTGCATTTCCTTTATGATTGGTAATGTCGAGTATCTTTTCATATGTCAAGCATCTTTTTATGTGCTTAATGGCCATTTGTAATCTTATTTGAAGAAATGTTCATTCAAAGTCTTTTGCCTATGTTTGATTTGGGTTGTTTCTTTTTTCTTGTTGAGTTTTAGGAGTCTTCTATATATTCTGGGCCTTAATCCTTTATCAGATATGTAATTTGCAAATATTTTCTCCCATTCTGTGGGTTGCCTTTGTACTGTGTTGCTAGTGTCCTTTGATGCACAAATGTTTCTAATTTTGAAGTCCAGTTTGTCTATTTTTCCTTTGTTTCCTGTGCCTTTGGTGTCATAGCCAATAAATCATTGTTTAATCCAATGTTATAAAGATTTCCCTGAGAGTTTTATACTTTTATCTCTTATGTTTAGGTGTTAGATTTATTTTGAATTAATATTTGTAGTGTAAGATAAGGATCCACCTTCATTCTTTTGCATGTGGATATCCATTTTTCCCAGCACCATTTGTTGAAAAGATTGTCCTTACACACTGAGTGGTCTTGACACCTTTGTCGAAATCATTGACCATATATGCAAAGGTTTATTTCTGGGCTCTTTATCCCATTGGTTTATATGTTTATCTTTATACCAGTACTGCATTGTTTTGATTATTGTAGCTTTGTACTAAGTTTTTAAATGAGGAAGTGTAAGATAGCCAACTTTACTCTTTGCTTGGCTGTTTAGGATCCCTTGGGATTCCACATAAATTTTAGGATGGATTTTTCTATTTTTGCAAAAAATGCTTGGAGATTTTGATAGGGATTGCACTGAATCTTTATATTGCTTTAGATAGTATTGACACCTTAACAATATTAGGTCTTCCAGTCCATGAACATGGGGTGTCTTTCCATTTATTTGTGTCTTTGCCTGGGCATTGAGAAGGAGCTTTTTCTTCTGGGGAAAAGAATAAAGCTATTTCCTTCCAGTAACCAGGCAAGGGAATTTTTCAGTCTAGAAATTTTAGAGTCAGTATTGGACTCATAACTATTTCTTTTAAAATGATTTATCATGTCATTAATATACAAGCAATTCATATGTATTGCAGAACAGTTCCATCACCTGCAGAAATTATCTATCCTTTTGTAATTAATCCCTTCTTTTATGCCCACTGCCCAGTAAACAATCTATTTTCTTTTCCTATAGTTTTGCCATTTCTAGAAAGTCATGTAAATGGAACCATACAGTATGTAGCCTTTTGAGTATGGCTTCTTACACTTAGCGTAATGCATTTGAGATTTATTCATGTCATTGTATATATCCTTAGTTGATTCCTTTTTGTTGCTGAGTAGTGTTCCATTGTATGAACGTACTACAGTTTATTCACTCACCAGTTGAAAGATATTTGAGATGTTTCTAATTTTTGGCAATTACGAATAAAGGTTTTTGAGTGAACACAAGTTTCATTCTCCTGGGTAAATAACCAGCAGCAAGATTGCTGAGTCATACAGTAAGAAAAAGTTTAACTTCATAAGAAACTGCCAAACTCTTTCCTGAAATGACTGCACCATTTTGTATTTGCCCTAGCAATGTAAGAGAGTTCCACTTACTTCATATCCTTACCAATACTTGGTATTTTTAATATTTTTTATATTTAGCTGTTCATATTGGTTTGACATAGTATTTCATTGTGGTTTTAATTTGCATTTCCTTAATAATGAATAATGTTGAGCATTTTTCTTGTTCGTATTTCACTTATAAGCTTAGGTAAGGTGTCCATACAAATATTTTGCCCTTTATTTTATTTTACTTTTTTACAGTTTTGAGAGTTCTTTGTATATTCTGGTATGTCTTTTTTTCAGTATGTAATTTGCAAATATTTTCTCTAATCTGTGGTTGTCTTTTCATTCTTTTAACACTGTCTTTCTCAGAGCAGAAAGGTTTAATTTTGATGAAGTCACCTCTGTCTTTTCTGTTTTCTCTTATGTATCCCGCTTTTATTGTTGTATGTAAAAACTCTGCCATACCCAAGGTCATAAAGATTTTCTCTTACGTTTTCTTCTAGAAATGATTCATTTTAAGTTAATTTTGAGGGTATAGTGTGAGATGGGATTCATTGAGATTCATTTTTTGTGTATGTATAGGTATCATACTGTTTTAGTACCATTTGTTGAGAAGACTATCCTTTTTCCATTGAATTGTCTTTGTAGTTTTGTAAGAAACCTATTTAATGTATTTCTTTATTCCTTATTCTGTTCCACTGATCTATGTGTCTTTTGCCATTCATTACTATACTGTCTTGATCACTGTAGCTTTATAGTAAATGTTGAGATCAAATAATAGAGTTCTTCAGCTTTGTTCTTCTTTTTTCAAATTGTTTTGCCTTTTTTAGTTCCTTTGCCTTTTCATATAATTTTTAAAAAACATTTTTATTCAACTTTTAATTGCTTTTTTTTTTTTTTAATCTCCTTCACCCATTTCTCCCACATCGCAACTCTGGCAACCACTAATCTGTTCTCTATATCTATGAGCTTAGGGGTTTTTTTGTTTGTTTCTTTTTTTTCTTTTTTCTTTTTAGATTCCACATATGAGAGCGATTATATGGTATTTATCTTTCTGTCTGACTTATCTCACTTAGCATAATGCCCTTAGTTCCATCCATATGTTCACAAATGGCAAGATTTCATTTTTTTATGGCTGAATAATATACGTGTGTGTGTGTGTGTGTGTGTGTGTATGTATAAAACAGTTTTTTAATCCATTCCATCTATAGACACTTGGGTTGTTTCCATATTTTGGCTATTATAAATAATGCTGCAGAAAAGATAGGAGTGCATATATCTTTTCAAGTTAGTGTTTCCATTTTCTTCAGCTAAATATCCAGAAGTGGAACTTCTACGTCACATGGTAGTTCTAATTTTAATTTTTTAAGGAACCTCCATACTGTTTTCCTCAGTTGCTGTACTAGTTTACATTCCCATTAATAGTGCACATATGTAAATTTTTGAATCAGCTTGTTGATATCTAGAACAGAGCCTGCTGAGATTCTGATTGGGATTGCATTATATCTATAGATGAGTTTTGGGGGAGAATTGATATCAATATTGAGTCTTCCAATCCTTGAATTGATATCAATACTGAGTCTTTCCATTTATTTAGGACTTTAATTCCTTTCATCTCTTTTATAGTTTTTATCATACAGATTCTACACAATTTTTTTAGATTTATACCTATGTATTTTATAATTTTGGTGCTATCATAAATAGTATTGATTTCCAGATGTTCATCGCTAATATAGAGAAATAAAACTTACTTTTCTGTATTGATCTTATGTCATACAGCCTTGCTAAATCCACTTACTAGTTCTAGGAGTTTTTTTTAGTGTATTCCTTGGTATTTTTCTATGTGAATAATCATGGTGTTTGCGAGTACAGAGACTTTAGTTTCTTTCTAATCTTTATGTCTTTTCTTTTTGCTCCATGCACTGGCTAGGACCATGATATTGATGTATGATGTTGAATAGGAGTAGTAAGAGCAGACATTCTTACCTTATTCCTTGTTTTAGGAGAAGGCTTTTAGTTATTCACCATTATGTATGATGTTAGCTTAGGTTTTTCATGGATGCCCTTTACCAGGTTTAAGAAGTTCAGTCTGCTGAGATTTTTTTAGTATAACTAGATACTGAGTTTTATCAATTGCTTTTTCTGTGTCTGTTGAGATGTTCATATGGTTCTTGTTTTTTAGTCTTTAAAAATTTATCTTTTTGCTTTTTGGCTATATCTTTTTTGTATATTTTTGTTTTTAGTGGTTGCTGTAGAAAAACAGTATACATACCTGACCGTTTACAGTCTAGATAGAGTTAATATTTTACCACTTTAAGTAAATGTGTATAGGTCCCTTTATCCCCTCCCTTTTATGTTATAGATGTCATATTATATCTCTATATATTGAAATAATATTTAGCAGTGTTTTGACATTTACTTTCTATACTTTTATATATTTTAAAGAACTTTAGAAGACAAAAATAGTCTTTTATGTTTACCAAGATTTTACCAATTTTTTTGCTCTTTATTCCTGAAGTTCCATCTTTACTTCTTATTTACTTCAGCTCGAAGAACTTCTTTTAGCACTGCTAGAGCAGGTCAGCTGGATGAAAATTTTCTTAGTTTTTTTTCAACTGAGACATTACTTTCTTTTATTTCTGAAGGGTAGTTTCAGTGGGTTGAGAGTCTCTTCTTTCAGCACTTCGAAGTTGTTATTTCAGTGTCTTCTGACTGCTGCGGTTTCTAATGAGTAATCTGTGGTCATGCAAATATGTAATGTGTTATTTTCCTCTGGCTGCTTTCAATATTTTTTCTTTGGTCTTCAAAAATTTGATTTTTCTTTTAGTTTATCTTTGCTGAGTTTCTTAATTATGTACATTTTTATTTCTTACCAAATTTGTGAAGTTTGGGACCATTATTTCTGAAATACTTTTTTTCTGCTCTAATATCTTATTTACAAACTCCAAAGGCACAACTGTTAGAACTTTAATAAGTTACAGGTCCACAAGACTTGCTCACACGCTTGCGCACCCTGTCTCTCTTTCTTTCTCTCTGTCTCTCTTTTTTGGTAGACAAAGAAAATTTTTATTAATATTTCCCAAACAATTATATGCTCATCACTTTCAGCTTCTTAATTGGAGCATATCAGACCCTATTGACACAAAAATATTTGAGTAATAGAAATATAAGCCAGAGATCAGAACTTGGGGAAGGGATTGGGGAGTAAGAAAATGATGCATCACTTTTCCTTTAAATCTACTTTGTCACAAAGATAGAGATTTCAGACTCTAGAGGTTGTACGTGTGCATGCATGATTATGCATGCAGTTTCAGCTGGACTGTGCCTTATCATGTGACAGTATTCCTTTCTAATCTATGGTTCCTCTGTAGACGATTTATCAATAGAGACTATAGAGCAGTCTGTCCAGTAGAACTTTTTGCAGTGATGGAAATACTTCTCTGCTCCGTCCTATATAGTAGCTTCTAACCACATGCAACTGTTGATCATGTGAAATGTGGCTAGTGCAACAGAGGAACTGCATTTTTAGTTTTACTTAATTAAACTTCAGTATTAAGAGCCATATGTAGTCAGTTGCTGGCATGTTGGATGTGCCATTTTATAGTACCTCCTTTTGACTGACTTCATCTCTCAGCAATATCCAGAATTCAGGTGGCCTTTACAAGTCCTTTGCTGAAAGATTCTAAAGTTTAACACACAAATCTTTTCATGAAGGAAAAGTGAAAAGGCCATCCTCAAATCTGATATCTCCTCTGTTCCTCTGTGGCCACTTTTGTATTCTTCACCCTACAATGGTGGCTGAGAGTGCTTTCAGCAGCATTTCAGTTCTTGCATCATCAGGCCTTGTCTTTAAAACCCTGGAACAGAGTATCTAGTTAGCTAGATTCCCAGAAATATCTGTCAGATCAGAGCAGTCATTCTACCTGAATGAGTCCATTGGCTCGATTCTCATTGAGAGGTGAGAGTCTGAGAGTTTGGAGCCAAAGACCTTTAGAAATCATGAAACCCAGTGTTTTCTTAGTGGTATAGGTAATGCCATGGTGTGTGAGATCATTTTTAGGTGGTATAATAATGTACTTTGTTGTGTTATTTTATTTAAATTTCATTAGTTAAACTTATTTTAATGTGTACTCTTGACAATATTTGCATGGTATATAATTTTTTATTTCCTTTGTCTTTTATAATGCTACCCATACCCATTTAGCAATAGTCTGAGAAATAGCATGGAGAAAGTGGGTCACTTTTTTTATTTAAAAATTTTTTTATTGTGGTAAAGTATATGTAAGAAAATTGACCATCTTCACCATTTATAAGTGTAGAGTTCATTGGTATTAAATACATTCAAAATGTACAACCATTACAACCATCCATCTTTATAACTCTTTTTTAAATATTTTTAATTTTTCAATTATAGTTGGCATACAACATTACATTAGTTTAGGTGTACAACATAGTGATTAGACATTTATGTAACTTACGAAATGATCACTCCGATAAATCTAGTGCCCATCTGACACTATACATAGTTATTTACAGTATTATTGACTATAGTCCTTATGCAATACTTTACATCTCTATGACTGTTTTGTAACTACCAATTTGTACTTCTTAATCCCTTCCCCCTATTTCACCCACCCTACCCCCTACTCCCTTCCCATCTGATAACCCTCAAAATATTCTCTGTATCTATGAGTTTGTTTCTGTTATATTTTTTTATTTCGTTCTTTAGATTCCACATGTAAGTGAAATCATATGGCATTTCTCTTTCTTTGTCTGACCTACTCCACTCAGCACAATACCCTCTAGGTCCATGGATGTTGTTGCAGATGTAAAGATTTCATTCATCCATTCATTCGTTCATTTATTTATTTTTTATGGCTGATTAATATTCCATTGTATATATGTACCACCTCTTTTTATTTATTCATTCAGTGATGGTCACCCAGCTTACCTCCATGTCTTGGCTCTTGTAAATAATGGTGCGATGAACACATGCATGTGTCTCTTCAAAGTAGTATTTTGGGTTTCTTTGGATAAATACACAGAAGTGGAACTACTGGATCCTTCTTTGTCTCTTGTTATAGTCTTTGTTTTAAAGTCTTTTTTGTTTGGTACAAGTATTGCTACCCCAGATTTCTTTCTTTTTTTTTTTTTTTTTTTCATTTTCATTTTCATGAAATATCTTTTTCCATCACTTTACTTTCGTCTGTATGTGTCTTTTGATCTGAAGTGAATCTCTTGTAGGCAGCATATGTAAGGGTCTTTTTTTTTTTTTATCCATTCGGCCACCTTATGTTTTGATTGGCACATTTAATCTTTTTTTATTTGAAGCAATCGTTGATATGCAGTTATTTCCATTTTATTATTTAAATTTTTGGTACATATTTTCTTCTTAAAGAAAGAAGAAAATACTATATTTTCTATAATTTTGGCTTGGTGATAAACTCCTTTAACTTTTTCTTGTCTGGGAAGCTCTTTATCTGTTCTTTGATTTTAAATGATAATTTTGCTAGATAAAGTATTGGTTGTAGGTCTTTGCTTTTCATCAACTTTGAATATTTGTGCCAATCTCTTCTGGCTTGCAAAGTTTCTGTTGAGAAATCAGCTGACAGTTTTATGGGAACTCCCTTGTAGGTAACTAATTGCTTTTTTCTTGCTGCTTTTAAGAGCCTCTCTTTGTCTTTAACCTTTGGCATTTTAATTAAGATGTATTTTGGTGTGGGCCTTTTGGGGTTCATCTTGTTTGGGATTCTGCACTTCCTGGGCTTGTATGTGTATTTCCTTCACCAGGTTAGGGAAGTTTTTGTCATTATTTCTTCAAATAGGCTTTCAATTTCTTGCTCTCTCTCTTCTTCTACCCCTATGATGCAAATGTTGGTATACTCGATGTTATCCCATAGGCTCCTTAAATTATCCTCATGTTTTTGGATTCTTTTTTCTTGTTGCTGTTCTGATTGGGTGTTTTCTGCTACCTTATCTTCTAAATTGCTGATTCGATTCTCCACTTCATCTAATCTGTTGATGCTTCCTAAAGTAGTCTTTATTTTAGTTATTGTATTCTTCATTTTTGACTAGTTCTTTTTTAACGTGTTTTTTTTCTTTTATCTCCCATTTTATGTTTTCTATCTCTTTGTTAAGGTTCTCACTAAGTTCATCTACTCTTCTCCTAAGTTCAGTGAACACCCTTATAAACCAGTGTTTTGAACTCTGTATCTAGTAGATTGGTTGTCTCCATCCATTTTGTTTATTCTTTTTCTGGAGCTTTGTTCTGTTCTTTCATTTGAGATATGCTTCTTTGTCTTCCCATTTTGGCTGCCTACTTTTGTTCGTTTGTATGTATTAGGGTAAGGCTTCTATGTTTCCTGGTCTTAGTAGAGTAGCCTTATATGGTAGGTGTGTTGCGGGTCCCGGTGGCACAGTCTTCCTTGGTCTCCTGAGCTGGATGCTCCAGGTATGTCCCTTGTATGGGTTGTGTGTGCCCTCCTGTTGTAGTTGAGCCTTGGTTGCTGTTTGCACGTCAATGGGAAGGATTGACCCTTGGGCTGATTGGTGGAGATGACTGGCCGTGACCAGTGGAGTAGCTGTTGTGCATGGGCTGACCCTACAGAGCCAGATTTGCTTTAACAGGGCTCTGGTGCCTGCCCTGTGTGCCCTTTGGGTGTGTCATCCTTAGATGTGACCCTGGGTGGTACTCTAGCTCAGATTGAAGCCAGCCACTGGGCGTGCAAGCTGGGGCTTCCTAAGAGGGGCCGAACCACAGGCTAAGTTCAGCTGCAGCCTGTGCCCTGCCCAGGGCCACCTGGCATGAGCCACCAAGCAATCTGCAGATGCCCGCCACCTACACTGGGCTTGGAAGTGCCTTGAGAGGCTAAGCCATAAACCAACGTTCGCTGCTGCAAGTGCCAGGCTTGGGACTGCTCAGCAAGAAGTATGGGGCATGCCAAGGCCAGATGCTGGTTATTTGAATTTTGTGAACCTTTGAAAGATTTCATGCAAGTTCACAGCATGAGCCAAGACAGGCTATTTGTATGGAAAAGACACGGTATGGTTAGGCCCACAAGTTAGGAGAGGCGGAATCTCAGGGAATCACCCAGGGAATCACCCGGGTGGAGCAACCTGTGTTAATCAGGTTGATGGAGACTCAGATATAGGGACTACCTGCATATGTATGCTGGGAGAGGAAGGCTCAACAAAGGAACATTGGATTCTGCCCTCCAGCCCTCATCCTGAAGCCAGACAATTCAGTTCCTCACTGTGTGTCCCTGCATTTTAAGTTGCTGCTGTAGCAGTGGAGCTCAGAGCAAGTAAGTTTGTTACTACTTCTACACATGGGCCCTTTAAGCCAGAGGTCGTGGGGACTTCTTTTCCTGACATGGAACTCTGGAGCCCAATGTGTGGCCGGGACCCCTCGTTCCTTTTGGTGGTGGTGGGGACTTTGCAGCCAAGATATCTTTCCTGATTCTTGACTACCACACGTAGTTGTGGGACCAAGCTATTGCGCATCTCCACCCCTGCCCCCCACCATTATCGAGGTGACCTCTTATGTATGACCCCAATTGTAGGACTTCTGTTCAACTAGACTTCAGTTGACTCCCAGTTATGGCTGTTCTGTAGTTTTGTTGTAATTTTGATGTGGTTGTGAGAGGAAACGAGCACAGCATCTACCTTCTATGCCATCTTGACCAAGATCTCTTTCATTACTCTTTTCATCTTGCAAAACGCTATACCCATTAAACAATAGCTCTCCATTCTCCCCCACCCCAGCTCCTGGTTTAGCCTCCTAGTTATAACACTCATAATTAGAACTTATTGTGTAGCTTTAATAACATACAAAAATTCCACTCCTTTACAGCTTCATTCCCATCCCTTTCACTTGTTGATAAGACAAAATTCTATCTTTATACATCGTATACCCCAAAACATAAACTAATAATTATTTTAAATTATCTTTAATTATGTAGAAAACAGAAAGTATAGTTACAAACCATTGTTACAATAATAGTAGCTTTTATGATTGCCCGTGTGTTTTACCTTTATGAAAATACTTTTTCATACAACTTCGAGATACTGTCTAGTATTCTTTCATTTCATTTCATACTTCAAGACTCTGTTGAGCATTTCTTTTAGGACAGGTCTACTGATAACAAACTCTTTCAGCTTTTGTTTGGAAATGTCTTAATTTCTTCCTCACTTTTCAAGGACAGTTTTACTGGATATGATTCTTGCTTGAGAGTTTTTTCTTTTAGCACTTTGAATATACAGGTTTACCCCATTATCCAAAAGTAGTGTGTTCCCATGAAACCTTTTGTAAGCCAAATGGTATAGAGTGAAGAATATTCCACACTTTCCAAAAGTTCATGTTATGCCACTTCACATTTACAAGAAACCTACATTAATACTGCATTTTTAGTACAAGTAGAAATCCTCTGTTGGTTAGCAAAACAATACTAGTGTAGGTCATTTGTAAAAGCAAAGTATGTAATGTGAACTTTCAGAAAGTGGGGGTATACCTCTATTGGCCCACTGCCTTCTGGCCTCTAAACTGCCTTCTGGCCTCTAAAGTTTCTGATGATAATCTGCTGATAATCTTAATGAAGATCCCTTGTATATGACAAGTCACTTCTCTCTTGCTGCTTTTAAATTCTCTCTTTGTCTTTCAAAAGTTTAATCATAATGTGCCTTTGTGTGCTGCTTTGAGTTCATCTTGGAATTTGTTGAGCTTCTTGTATGTTTATATTCATGTATTTCATCAAGTTTGGGGAGTTTTCAGCCATTATTTCTTCACATATTCTTTCTGCCTCTTTTCCCTGTCTTTTTTCCCCCGAAACTCCCAAAATACACGTCTGGTCTATTGCATAGTGCTCCACAGATTCCTTTGGCTCTGTTCACTTTTCTTCAATTTTTTTTTTTCTCTCCGGATTAGTAATGTCCATAGCCCTTTAAGTTTCTGATTCATTTTGCTGGTTCATTCTGCGTGCTCAGATCTTCCTTTGAATCCCTCAAATGAGGTTTTCATTTCAGTTACTGAAATTTTTAACTTCAGAATTTCCTTTTCTTTTTGTTTCTCTCTCTTTATTGATAGTTTCATTTTCTCATACATTGTTTTCTTGATTTTTTCCACATATTCCTTTAGTTCTTTCAGCATCTTAAAGACAGTTATTTTAAAGTCCTTGTCTAGTAGATCTGCCATCACATCTTTTTCAGGGACATTGTTGTTTTATTTTTTTCCTTTGAATGGGCCATACTTTCCTATTTCTTTGTATACCTCGTGATTTCTTTGTTGAAAACTGCACTTTTGGTCTAAAAATGTGGTAACTCTGAAAATCAGATTCTCCTACTTCCTCAAAGCTTGCTGCTCTTTGTTATTGTTTTGTTTATTGTTCGATTTTTTTTTTTTTAATTGTTTGTAAGCTGTCTTTGTGCCAAGGATCTGACTGAGGTATAAACTCAGGTTCCTCTCAGGTCTTTTCTGAGCCTGCCCCTTCCCCTATATGCATAGCCACTTAATAATTTTGCCCGTATATTCAGGTTTTAATTAATTTTTAAAAATGTCCTAGGCTTTAGTGTCTGAACTTTAGGGAAAAAGAATAAAATGGCAATTATTATTTTCAACTGTTACTTAAACTTTTGTAAAATATGCTTTTTTTAAATTCTTTTCTCAACTGGATATAAGTTCTTTGTAGGCAGAAGACTGTACATATCCTACAGTATATTAACTTCTGAACCCTTAGAGTCGTTTTTGTTTACTATGATAACAGGTCAGCCCTGAGTGACATTTAATCACAAAAAGAAATTCTCAGCCATTTCTAAGCAAGGAACGACCAAATTGATTTTGTTAATCTTTATTTTCTATAACTTGAATTAAAACATTTTCTTCACATTTTCCAAATAATATTTGTTAAACCTGAATCTCTATGATTTGCTATATTTCTTATAATTCAAGTTTCTATACCTTATAGGACTCTAATACACATTTGTACCCTTGAGTAAGAGTCACTGACATAGGACTCCTTGTTCTCACTCTTGCATTTTATAGTTGAAGAAACTGAGGGCCACATTTCAAGTAATTCCCCCATTTGTTACCTGACATAGTGTTCTCTAAACAACTTGGTCAAGACTCAAGATCCTTAGGAGTATGAGAGTTTTAAGTGCTTTGTACTTTTCTTTTGGCAGAGCTGAAAAACTTCAACTGCTGAATCACAGGCCTATGACTGCTGTTGAGATCCAGCTGGTGAGTGAAGGAGGCCTGCACTTGGCAGGGGTGTTGGATTTTGGGTATGAGATGTAGAAAGGGTGATAAAGTCTGAGAACAGACAATCCAGGAACTGACATTTCTTGAAAAGACTGCTGGACCACCCCATTTTAAAAATGAAAGGAAACCTCATTAATTTGATCCTAATTGGCTTAGGGAAAGTGGAAGACTGGAGGAAATTTAATTCATTTTGCAGGGTTTGGGCCTATGACTTGGTAGCAGTTTGTCTCCCCTCATGTCCTACATCATTCTGGCATTGCTTCCCTGTAGGATATTGCCAACTCAGATGTTGCATAAAAACATTAGACTCAACATGAGTCTGGTGGAATTCATCTTCACCTCCTCCTACCCTTTGACCTGAGTTTCTTTTTTTGTTAATGAAGCATCTGCGTTCTTTCCTACACATGTTCTTTTTGTCTCTCTGCTTCCTGGCCCAGTCTCCCAAGCCAGAAACCTGGAAGTTACTATCTGCCTTTTATCTCATATTCAGTTAGTCCCCAGGTCTTATTGCTTCTGTCTCCTCTTATTTTTTCTTCTCTCCCTACTGCACCTCATTACTTTCAGTCATCATTTCTCAACTCGGCTCTTGCAGTTATCCTCTTACCATCCTTTCTGCCTCCAGACCGACCCCCTCAAGTCTATCTTCTACACCACTATCATAGTTCAGTTTCTAAAATCACACATTTGGTCATCTTCTTTCCTGGCATAAAATCATTCAGTGGAACCTCATCACTTGGGAAGTCTAAATTGCAGTCACAGCCTAAAGCTTCGGAATTGTGGAAGGCTGCTGGAATAGAAAGCTGAGATGGTATAAGGAGAATGTGAAAATGAGGTCCAGTGATACAAACTGAGTGGTTGCTAGATTGGCATGCTGTGGCAGTTTTCCTTTGTTGTACAGAGGAAAGAGCATCATTGAGCTACAAATATTCGGCAGACCATTTAACTGCCAGTAAAAAACATTGGCTGGAGAATTATAAAAATGAGAATAAAATGGTTTCCAAAGTCAGTTTTAGACGTATTTAGCTCTTGGTCAAATTTCCTTCAGAAAAATATGGAATAAAATGGCCAGAAATACCTATGATCTTTAGAGTTGCTTAAAAACAAACAAATAAAAAACCCGTTCTTTAAAGAGTCATGGGGTATTTAATTTTTACTAAAACTTACTGTCTTTGTAATGATATTTCTGCTCTTCAAAATGCGCTCAAAATTAAATTAGAAAAGTTCCTTTCACAAAGGATGCCTTTCTGGGTAAACTGGCCTTTAGGCTATATAGAGATTCCTTTTTGTACCCTGATTATTCTGATGCTTTTGACTGTGTTGGAGATTCAGCTTAGAAAAGAGAAAAAGCAAAACAGCAAGAAACTAATCCCTGTCTCTCTGGGTTAAAGATCACATGTCGTGTCTCCTCCAACTTTCATGAGCAACATATGTTATTCATGGCTTAATGACAGAAAAGAGATGAGGAGGACCAGCATGATCTCTTCCCAGAGGCTGCGGAAAGCTCTATCATTACTTGTTAAAATTAGCTGCTATTAAGAGTGCCTACTATATGCCAGATGTGGCACTGAGGGCTTTGTATATGTCACCTTTAATGCCCTCACCATAGTCTTGGCTAGTGAGTGGTTGCTTGGGTCTCTCTGATTCAGAAGTCTTGCTGTGTCCCTCCAGGCCATGTGCTTTTGCATGGCGAGAAGAAAGATATGACTGTTTGTTCTCTTTTCTGTGGTAAAAATTGTATATATTGTTTCTCAGTAGTTGGATCATTTTATAGCCAGATTTTTCCCAGCCTGGGATTTGGCTATTAAAGATAGCAAATCCTTTACTAAGGCTTGTAGCAGTACTTCTTCTCACCAAAGCGGGATCAGAAATTAGGTTTTCAAAAAGAGTGGAAAGTGTGAAGGACATGAGAATTTCCCTATGTTAACCTTATAACCGTTTATTTCCCTGGATCCAGAAATAGTCCCAGCATCTAACATTGTAATTATTCAGTTTTTGAGGCTGAAGCTTTTCTTTTTCAGTTATACCTCAGCCATAATTTGTTATGATCCCCAGACGCATAGGTGACTGCTGTCTGTGAAGAAGTGAGGAAGCCACCCAGCTTCTGTGACTTCTGCCATCCCTTGTTATGTTTTCATTTAGACAGTTTGTGAGCCCTCTGATCTGAAGACAGGACAGTGAACCCCATGACCTCACAGGCCTGAATAGTACTACCATCTATGTGTATTATGATTTAGTGATTATAAAATGTCTTGTATTATGTAGAGTTTTATGGCTTACAAAACACTATAATGTATGTTCTCATTTAGTCCTTACTATAGGCATTATTTTCATTTTATATTAGAGAAAATAAAAATTTATAGAGGTTAAGTGAACTGTCCTGGGTCAAATAGCTAAAAGTGTTAGTGGCTATTAGATTTTGAGATGTTTTGAAGAAAGTTGGAGGTTAGGCTTGATGCCTTAGAATAAGAAAACCATTATTGGAGTATACCAGCTCAGTTTGACAGCCCCTGGGAATTGATATAATCTTTGTATATGATTAAAAATTTATCATTTATGTTGACCCATCTGCAAATACTTTGGATTTTAAATTTTCATTTACCTTTATATTCTGAATAACTCGAAACCTTTGGTATGTGAGAATGTTGAAATGATGCTTTGCACTTCCTTATTTGGGCTCTGTTTATTATGTGGTTGGAAGAAAAGGTGAAGAATAATATAGTAATTATCATTTACCCTAGTGATCTAAGATGAGGTAATAAGTTTTTGGTTTCTGAAAGTTTCTTTTTGAATATATTTTATTTCGCTTAATGCAGCTTAGGTTTTCTTCCTGTGACTGAAAGTCTTGTGTTGAAAAGGAAAGTTTCTGACTATAGTTATCTCTGAGTGTTGTGTGCTAATCAAAGCTTCTGCTCTTGGTGAATTTGTCAACATAGAAAGCTCATCAGTCCTATTGCCAAGAACACACCTGAGATTAGCCACACATAATCTTAGTATTGTATCTGCCAAACCCATAGATTGGGATGCAAGAAGGTGGCCTGTTGAAGTTCTCCGCTGGTTTTCTAAAAAGGAAGGCCTCTCAGAGGTCATATAATTCAACTCTTAAATCAGTGGACGCTAGTCTGTTATATAGCATCCCTGAAAGAGGAAATGATAGAAACTTCCTACCGAAGGACATGGTATTCTAGAAGGAGCTGGGATGCAAAGTCAAAAGACCTTGTCTCATGAGACCCAGATTAAGTTTTCCTTAAACTCTGAGCCTCCATTTATCTATAAATTGTCCTGGCTTTATGTGTAACGTTTTTGAGAAGCTCTGGTAATAGCGATTCTGGAAAGCCCCGCATAAACTATGGCACAGATATTGATGGGAAGTTGTCACTGTTCTAACAATAATTCAGATCTCACTCTCTTCCCTGAGGCAGGAAGCAGTTCCTAATCAACTGCATATGCCAGTTATTCATAAATTTGGAGACATTCTTCTCTCAAATGGATTAAACCAAATTGGATATATCCCTTCTTCCAACTCCTTTATTCTTTAGAAGTAGTCTGTTAGATTACTGCCTTTTACACACCCTTATTTTGTATGTCTGATTTTAAAAATGGGCTTTTGAGAATTGTTTCCTGTTCAGTAGAGGTCACACTTCATTGAGCCTTTGAATCTTTAGAAAATGGTAATTTTATTTCGTAGCATGATGGGAAGTAGTAGCTCCATTGTTTCACTCAGGATCTTTCTCACCCGAGAACACCCAGGATTATTCTCTAGCTGTGGAAACATTTTTGGAGTGAGATGAAGAGACCAGTGTTTTACCAGGAATTTGCAGTATGATCTTGGATGTGTCATTTGGCTTCTTTAGCTTCTGTGCTATTTGTAAAGTCAGGCCATCAGACTGATTTCAGGCTTGTAAGCTTTCTTTACTTAAGTCTGCCAGGATTTCTTTCTAGAATTCCTTTCGGTCTTAGTTGCCAGATGTTAGAGATGGCTGTGGAAAATGCTGTAGAATGGGACCCTGGACACCTTTAGTGAAGAAAGCTGTTTGTGATAGATGGCTAATGCCACCAAGTGAATGTGGTTAAACAACTAGACTGCCTGAAAGCTGCTTTTATTTTATTTATTTACTTTTTAAATTTATTTTTATTAGGGTGACATTGGTTAACAAAATCTAGTAAGTTTCAGGTGTACAATTCAACAGTACCTGCATACTGCTTTTAAAAAGTAGTTGACTATGTTATGTTTATATTCATTAACATATTGAAAATTAGATGTGAGGCTAAAGAAACTGACTCATGATTGTATCATATGTGTGTTCAGATTTCCAGAATAATGTCAGAAACCAGGCTTTAAGTAGACCTTTAATAGGGCAGTGTGGGATTGTTTCCCAGCTGTCACTCATCAGACTCCTATCCTGCATTCCCAGGAAGTGACTGAGACCAAGTGGTGTGTGTTAGATTGTAGGCATTAGAGTCAGGAAGGCCTGGCTTGGAATTCTACTAAATGCCCCTTGCCAGGATTGTTGTGAGGGTTAAAAGAAACAATGGATATGAAGTGCCAGGTGCAACGCCAGGCACATAAACTCCCTAAAGGGCTGCTGTTAGTGGTAGGGGCTAGTGAGGATTAGGAAAAAATATATAAACCATTTGGCACATAGTGGGGAGTCATTAGATAAGTTGTTGATACAGTTTGTAAGTTAGAGATGTGCTTGTTATGAAATACAAAAGTATATAAAGCACTGTTTCACTCTCCAGAGGTGAATTTTCTTTACATATACAACATATTGACATGTGTATATGGGTATAGAACCACTAGGGTTTTCTTTTTCTTTAAAGAAAAATGCTAACCTGGAACTCTTTTTTTCACTGACCTCTTTTGAGCAGTAACACTGGGCTACTGTGAAATTTGAGCTGGCTTCTCCCTCCATTGGAGCCAAGATGAATAGGACCTAGAGACCTGAGGTGCTCAGGAGCCAGGCCCTGAACTCTGTGCCAAGAGGTTGGGGCTGGGACTGGGAACAACATGGGATGGCCTAGCTTATGATGCTCATTTGTAACCCTTGGAGGGTTTTCTTTCCTTTTGTAGATGGTGGAAGAGAGTGAAGAACGGCTCACAGAGGAGCAGATCGAAGCACTCCTCCACACTGTCACAAGCATTCTGCCTGCAGGGCCAGAGGCTGAGCAGAAGAAAAATACCAACTGTGATGTGACAATGGATGAAGAGGACCCAGCATAGAAGAGCACAGCTGGCCCAAACATCTCTTAAAGTTGAAAGGCCCAACAGCCATTTTTCAGACATGGAGAATTGTTTGGTTTTAGCCTCTACCCCAACAGATCTGATTTCATGGTTAGTTGGGTAAGTCACAAAAATAAGCCTTTCTCAAAAATAAGCTGAAAAGAAACACTTTGCTTCCAGAAGAAGAAACATGGTGAAAACAGGCTGAGGTTGTCAGTGCAGAGAGCTAAAGAAAAGAGGGCAGAGTCAAAGAGTACAATGAGTGTGGAATCCTCTGTGGTAAAAAAATTTCTTCAGTGGCCTTTGTTACAGTTGTGGGAAAGTCCCTATTCACACCTAGTAAAATACTTACATTAACTTTGATGGACTGTATTCTAATTAATTTCTTCTACTTCCCTAGGAACTTCTCAAGCAGAGGCACAGAATGCTGTTAGGATGAAAACTGAGTTATGGGATGCCAGTTAGATGGCTACACACTCCCAGAGCAGCTCCTGGTTAAAATGAGCCACTGAGCTTGGTTCACCTTAGATGAATCTTCCTTGAGAACAGCTGAAATAAAAAAAGAATAGATCTGGCCAACTCTTCATCAGGTCTAAAGGCCCCTTTTCCTCTGCTGGCATGGACTTTGTTTACTAGCTCATTATTTTGTCTTAAATGTTAGAGCACAGCTCATTATAGTTGAAAAGAGGCACTTCAAACTGGCAACAGAAATAGTGTTGGTTCCCTTTCTAACTACCCTCAGTTTTTTGCCCTAGGACGGGAACCCTGGGCAGGTGCTGCTTGTTGAGACCAGGTGCGCTTCATTTGCACAATGGGCAAATTATTTGCATCTTTAAAAAGGGCACAATTATGTACCTCTCTTCATAGACAGAATGTATAAGAACTAGTGGTAACAAGAATTTGAATTTGTTGGCTGTTGTAAAGTTGTTTCAGTTTTTTTTTTTAATTTAAAATATTGGGATAATTACCATGTGAAGAGCTTGTTAATATTCAAGCACTAGAGAGTTTAGTACCTCCAGATATGTGGTTGCCTTTGGTCCTAGGAATATTGCTAAAAATCTTAATTTTTCACATTCACTCTGTTCCTATTTGGGGAAGAAAATGATCATAGACATTAATTTTCCATATTGGTACTCATTTTGTTATAGTGAGTTACAAATTTTTATAATTTGTTACAACTTTTTTGTTACAAATGTTAAAGCATTTTCAATGCTGCTATTGGATTGCTTCCCCCTCCTTTATGATTCCCAGGTTTTCATCCTTTCTACCTTGTCCCCTCCCCCAATTTTAATTATGTCAGCCTTTGAGGATCAAGGGAGATCTGCTTATTGGCAACATTGAAATTAACAAGTCATTTATTTTTTAATCTCTCAAGTATTGGGAATTCTACCTGGAGCTGTTATTTCATCTTAACTTTGTGTTAGATACTTTTGCTTGATAGATTTCTGACTTAATCTGTTTAATAATAAATTGTTTCCAAGTCACTGCTCACTTGTGATATTTTTATAAATCTTTGAAGAGTTTGTTTTGCCATGGATAGAAAGAAATAAAGTGAAATCTGACTTAGTTTAAAATGTGTGATTTTTTTTAAAAAAGTTGAATCTACTTGGATTTAAATTCCATGTTGGGGTGGCTCCATAGTGTAGTGGTTAGCACGTCTGCTTTACAGGCAGAAGATCCTGGGTTTGCGCCCCAAGTGGAGCCATGGACCGTGCACTGGAGATGTCAGGCCCTGGATTCGCCAGGCCCTCAGTGCACCAGGCCCCTAGTGCACACTGTGAGCGTGTGGGCGGAGATGCCCTGCCTTCAGAGATCCAGTGCTTAAGGGGAAACAGCAACATCCATAGGTCACAGGTGGAAGTAGGGGGAGGGGAGGAATTAAAGAGGGGGAAAATTAAAAATCTAAAATAAATAAATAAATAAATAAATAAATAAATCCATGTTAGATTTCAGGAAGATTTTCTGTTTCTATATTTGGGACCTGAATGTAGCCTAATTTTTTGATTAAATCAGTCAGGCTCTGGAATACTTAATCTTTATCAGAAACATATTCTATGTGATATTCCTGTCACATTAATAATAAACATTTTAGAAATAAGTCATAATTTACTAAAGAAATTTAACCAGGATCACATCTTGGAAAGGAACTGGGAAGTCTGGGAGACTTGCTTTACATTTTATATCCTTCTATATGGTTTCAGTTTTTGACCATGTGACTGTTCTATTCTTTCAAAAGAAAAGATGTCCATTTCCGTGTCGTTCTTGGCCTCTGTGAAGGTGAGTGAATGGGTAGTTGATAGTTAAATTATGTCCCAAACATGGAGGCTGATGCCCAGTTCAGTCATTGGAGGAGAGGCAGTACTGAGAGGAGCTGGGACAGGTTTTGCATCATGACCTGTGATATGATGAGAAGAGAAAAATTCTGAGATGTCCTAATTATAGCTGACCAGAGAATGGGAGGGAAGTTAATTAGTTAACAGAGCTGAAACCAACAAAACACTGCTCGTATTCCTGAATGTGTGTTGAAACTTTGAATCAACTTCCAGTTTGCTCTTTCAGCTCTTAGCTAGTACCAGAGGCCACCACATCTTGTTTATCCGTGAACTTTTGGGACCGTTGTCCACAACTAATCCAGAAGCAGCAGATACTTCTTTACCTACTGTGCATCTATCCCAGAACTTTCTCTGCTTCACCTCCCTCCCTTCTTATCTATAGCCAATGTGAATTCTTTCAAAATAAGTCTTTCTTTCCCAAAGTTATTGTATAAAAGAGCTCCTTCAGCCCTAGGATAGTGGACATGTTTTGTCGTCTTCTAGCCCTGGTGCTGGTGGTTTAGACTGCATTCTCCGGGACCTGTGCTTTTTCTGGCTAGCATATGGCTCAATAAACCCTTTCAAAAAAACTTTTAGCCTCAAAGACTATTGTTTAACAAGCATATGAGGAAGGCAAAGTTTTGAAGTTATAGCTAGATAGATTTTTTTAGGTCTACTGGCCTTCGTTATTTGACTTCTGTAGGCTCAGTTTTTTCATTTGTCTGTTTGTTTTTAGGACTAAGTTCTGGTTTCTAACTTGGAGAGGTTTTTTTAGTTATCTGTCAAGAAGGTACTAATGAGCTCTTAAAAAATTAAGTTGACTCCCACTTAAATGTTTACTCAAATATTTAACTTCTCTCTTTTTGCTTGTTACAGTATGATCTACTGCCACCTCAGAGCTCATTCATAAAATGGGTACCATTTCCCTAATCAATCGTTATGTAACCATACCAACTCTCTAGAGCTTATACCCTAATCAGAGGTGAATAAATTAATGCTCCAGTATATTCTTTGCTAAGTCATTTTCTCCCCTGAAACCAATTTAACACCATTTGTATACACCAATCATTTCTCAGTAAACTATAAAGTGTACCCTGAAAAGCATCATCAACCATATTTAATCACACAATGAATGAAGGGGAAAAAAATAAGCAAAACTGTGTAGAGGTCCTTTTACATATTTTTCAAATTAAGGTATCATTCATATATCATAAAATTGACCCTTTTAAAATGTACCATTCAGTGGTTTTGAGTATAATCACAAGGTTGTACAACCATCACCACTACCTAATTCCAGAATGTTTTCAATCACCCCCATAATGGGGAGCCTGGCAACCACTACTTTCTATTTTCTACTTTCTGTCTATATATTTGCCATTCTGGATATTTTTTATAAATTGAATCTCATAACACGTGGCCTTTTGTATCTGAATTTTTTCACAGTATAGTATTTTCAAGGTTCAAATATGTTATACCATTTTTGTGGATGAATAATTCATTGAATAGACATACCACATTTTGAATATTCATTCATCAGTTGGTGAATATTTGAATTATTTCTACTCTTTTTTGAATATGTTACTGTGAACATTGTGTGCAAAGTTTTTGTGATTGTGTATTTTTCTTTCTCTTGCATATACCTAGGAGTTGAATTGTTGGGTCGTATGATAAGGCTATGTTTAACTTTTTGATGCAGTACCAAGGTTTTCTATAGCACCTGAACCATTTCATGTTTCTACTACCAATTCATGATGAAATCCAATCTCTTGTTATTGTCCCTCTTTTTGATTATAGCCATCCTAGAGGTTGTGAAATCACTGGTTTTGATTTGTATTTCCCTAATGGCTATCATTCTGGTTTTGATTTGTATTTCCCTAATGGCTATTGATGTTAAGCATCTTTTCATATGTTTATTGGCCATTTGCATATCTTGGGAGAAATGTCTATTGAAATCCATTGTGCATTAAAAAATTAATAGACTTTATTTTTCTCAAGGAGTTTTACGTTTACAGAGAAATTAAGCAGAACATAGGTTTCCTTTATCCCTCCCCCAACAGTTTCTTCCATTATTAACATCTTGCATTAGTGTGGTGCATTTGTTAAAATTGATGAGCCAATATGGATACATTATTACTAAAAGTCCATAATTTACATTAAGACTCATTCTTTGTTGTTGTACATCAGGAAGTACAGTAATACATACATAGAATGGGTTTTGACAAATATATATCTACCACTACATTATCATTAAAATATTTTTAATGTCCTAAAACTACCCTGTGCTCCACCTATTCACCCCTCCTGCCCTTTGAATTCCTAGCAACCACTCATCTTTCGTTTGCACCCACGGTTTTGCCGTTTTCAGAATATCATGTTGTTGGAATCACATAGTATGTTTGGATTTCACTTAGCGATATACATTTAAGTTTACTCCATGATACTTCATTTCATGGTAGCTCTTTTTTTTTTTTTTAAGTATCGAATAATATCTTTTTGTCTGGCTGTGTCATCAGTTTGTTTATATATTCACCTATTGAAGGACATTTGGTTGCTGCCAAGTTTTGACAGTTATCAAAAAATAGCTGCTATAAACATTTGTGTGAAGGTTTTTATGTAGGCAGAAGTTTTCAGTTCTTGGGTAAATGCCAAGGAGTGTGATAGCTGGATCATATGGTAAGAGTATGTTTTTAAAAAAAAATTTATTTATTTAAATTAGTTTCAAGTATACAGGACATTGGTTAGACATTTATATAGTTTATAAAACGATCCCCCAATTGCCCCCTCCCTCCCCTGGCCCTCCACCTAGCCATCATATTA
>NW_024352787.1:21416136-21735075 GCF_902729225.1 Pteropus medius
TGGATTCCGCATATAAGTGAAGTCATATGGTATTTATCTTTCTCTGACTTATTTCACTCAGCTTAATAACCTCTAGGTCCATCCATGTCGTTGCAAATGGTAGGATTTCATTTATTTTAATGGCTGAGTAATATTCCATTGTGTATATGAACCATAATTTCTTTATCGAATCGTCTGTTGATGGGCATTTAAATTGCTTCCATATCTTGGCTATTGTAAATTGTGCTGCCATGAATATTGGAGTGCATAGATCTTTACGAATTATTGTTTTGGTTTTCTTTGGATAAATACCCAGAAGTGCAATTGCTGGATCAAAAGGTATATCCATTTTAATTTTTTGAGAAACCTTCATACTGTTTTCCATAGCAGCTGTACCAATTTGCATTCCCACCACCAATGTACGAGGGTTCCCTTTTCTCTGCATTCTTGCCAGCACTTCTTGTTTTTTGATTTATTGATGATAGCCATTCTGACAGGTGTGAGGTGCTTTCTCATTGTGGTTTTAATTTGCATTACTTTGATGGTTAGCGACCTTGAGCATCTTTTTATATGTCTACTAGTCATCTGTATTTCCTCTTTTAAGAAGTATCTGTTCAGGTCTTCTGCCCATTTTTTAACTGGATTGTTTGTTTTTTTATGTTGTTGAGATGTATAAGTTCTTGATATATGTTAGATATTAGCCCTTTATCAGATTTATCATTAGCAAATATCTTCTCTCAAACATTCGGTTATCTTTCATTTTTTTGGTGGTTTCCTTTGCTGTACAAAAACTTTTTAGTTTGATGTAGTCCCATTTGTTTATTTTTTCTTTTGTTTCCCTTACTGAGGAGGTATATCTGAAAAGAAATTCCTGTTAGTAATATCAGAGTTTACTGCCTATGTTTTCTTCTAGAAGTTTTATGGTTTCAGGTCTCACATTTAAGTCTTTAATATATTTTGAGTCTATTCTTGTATGTGGTGTAAGAAGGTGGTCCACCTTATTTTTGCATGTATCTGTCCAGTTTTCCCAACACCAATTATTGAAGAGACTGTCCTTGCCCCATTGTATATTCTTACCTCTTTTGTCATATATTAAGTGAGCGTATAGGCGTGGATTTATTTCTGGGCTCTCTATTCTGTTCCATTGATCAATGTATGTGTTTTTATGCCAATACCATACTGTTTTGATTACTGTAGCCTTGTAGTATAGTTTGATATAAGGTAGTGTGATACCTCCAACTTTGTTTTTCTTTCTCAAGATCGCCATGGCTATTCGGTTTTTTTTTTATGGCTCCATATAAAATTTAGGATTATTTGTTCTAGCTCTCTGAAAAATGCCATTGGTATTTTGATAGGGATTGCATTGAATCTATAGATTTCTTTGGGTAATATGGCCATTTTAACGATTTTGATTCTTCTTACCCATGAACATGGTATATGCTTCCATTTATTTGTATCTTTTTCAATTTCTTTTTTCAATGACTTATAATTTTCTGAAAACAGGTCTTTTACCTTCTTGGTTAATTTGATTCCCAGGTATTTTATAGTTTTCAGTGCAATTGTAAATGAGATTGTTTTCTTAATTTCTCTTTCTGAAAGTTCATCATTGGTGTATAAAAATGCCACTGACTTCTGAATATTTATTTTGTAACCTGCTGCTTTACTGAATTCATTGATCAGTTCTAAGTTTTTTGGTGGAATCTTTAGGGTTCTCTGTATATAGTATCATGTATATCATCAGCAAATAACGAGAGTTTTACTTCTTCCTTTCCAGTTCCGATGCCTTTTATTTTTCTTTCTTGTCTTATTGCTGTGGCTAAAACTTCTGATACAGTGTTGAAGAGGAGTGGTGAAAGTAGCCACCTTTGTCTTCTTTCTGATCTTAAGGAAAATGCTTTTAGCCTTTCCCCATTGAGTATGATGTTAGCTGTATGTTTGTCACATATGGCTTTTATTATGTTGAGGTATGTTCCTTCTATTCCCACTTTGCTGAGAGTTTTTATCATAAATGGATGCTGGATTTTGTCTATTGCTTTTTCTGCATCTATTGATATGATCATATGATTTTTATCTTTCAATTCATTAATGTGGTGTGTCACATTAATTGATTTGCGGATATTGTACCAACCTTGCATCCCAGGAATAAATCTAACTTGATCATGGTGTATGATATTTTTAATGTGTTGCTGAATTCTTTTAATTGTAAGGTTAGATTGTTTATTTGAGCTTTTTCTTGTTTCTTGAAGTAAGCCTGTAATCCTATGAATTTCCCTCTTAGGACTGCTTTTGCTGTGTCCCATAAATTTTGAGTTGTTTTCATTTTTATTTTTCTCTAGGTATCTTTTGACTTCTTCCTTGATCTCATTAATAACCCATTCATTGTTTAGTAGCATGTAATTTAGCCTCCATGTGTTTGTGTTTTTTCCAGTTTTTTTCTTGTAGTTGATATCTAGTTCCATAACATTGTGACCAGAGAAGACGGTTGATATGATAGCAGTCTTAAATTTATTGAGACTTGATTTGTGTCCTAACATGTGGTCTGTCCTTGAAAATATTCCATGTGCACTTGAGAAGAGTATGTTTGTTTTTCTAAGAAATGCCAAATTGTCTTACAAAGTGTATGTACCATTTTGCATCCCCACCAACAATGAGTGAGAGTTCCTTTGTTCCATATGGTCACCAGAATTTGGTGGTTTAAGCGTTTTGGATTTTGGCCATTCTAATATGTCTTTAGGGAAGTGCAAAATCAAACAGCAGTGTGATACTACTATATCAACATCTTTTCATATGCTTATTTACCATCTCATATCTTTTTTGATGAAGTGTCCAGGTCTTTTGCCCATTTTTAAATTAGTTTTTTTCTTTTTGTTGAGATTTAAGAGTTTACTTATTTTTATAGTTGAGTAATATTTTATTGGAGATTTAAGAGTTTTAAAAAATATGTTTTAGATACAAGTCTTTTGTCAGATAATGTGTTTTGCAAATATTTTCTCCCCGTCTGTGGCTTATCTTTTCATTCTCTTAATAGTGTCTTTCACACAGCAGAGTTTTTAATCTTCATAAAGTCTAATCTATATATTTTTTCATGGATCATGCTTTTGACGTTATATCTAAAAATTCATCATGAAGCCCAGGGTCACCTAGATTTTCTCCTGTGTTATTTTTTGTAGTTTTATAGTTTTTCATTTTACATTTAGATCATTTTGAGTTAATTTTTGCAAAAGGTACAAGGTCTGTGTCTACATTCATGTTCGTTTGTTGTTTTTTGTTTTGCATATGACTATCCAGTTCTTCCAGCACCATTCGTTGAAAAAGACTCCTTCCTCCGTTCAGTTGCTTTTGCCTTTGTCAAAGATGAGTCTAATCTTCTACCAATATCATGCTCTTGATTATTGTAGCTTTGTATTATCTTGAAGTCATGTAATGTCAGTCCTCCTGCTTTGTTCTCTTTTTTGCATCTTTTTACTTTAGTATTCTTAGAATCCAGAGATACTTTTTAATAGAAATTTTTACTTTTTATTTTTAAAATATCTTTTAAAATGTATTTTTCGATTATTATACATTCAGCCTTTCGGGAGTCTGAAGTTTTGTTTGTTTCTTTGCAGTTCACTTTTTTCTCTTAATGTCACTTTATTAGTTTTTATCCTTCTCCCATTTTTTTTAAATCTCATCTCTCTCACACACACACACATCCTGCTTCCTTTGGCAACCATCAGCTTCTACGTATCTTATGTGTCTGTTTCTATTTTGTTTTGCTTATTTGTTTAGATTCCACATATAAGTGAATCATTTACTTGCTTTTCTCTGACTTATTTTACTTAGCATAACCCTCTGTCCATTCATGTTGTCACAAATAGCAAGATTTCATTCTTATTGCTGTATAATGTTCCATTATACAACATCTTCTTTATCCATTCATCTATCAATAGACATCTAGTTTGCTTCCATATCTTGCCTATTACTAGTAATGCTGCAATGAACCTAGGGATGCATATCTCTTTTCAAATTAGTGTTTTTGATTTCTTCCAGTAAATACACAGAAGTGGAATTGCCAGAACGTATGACAGCTCTGTTTTTAATTTTTTGAGGAATCTCCATACTGTTTTACATAGTGGCTATACTAATTTATAATCCCACCGACAGTGTACCAGGGTTCCCTTTTCTCTACATCCTTACCAGCACTTGTTATTTGTTGATTTATTGATGATAGCTGTTTTGACAGATGTGATATCTCATTGTGGTTTTAATTTGCATTTCCCTGCTGATTAGTGACAATGAGTATCTTTTATATGGTGTTGGCCATCTGTATGTCCTCTTGGAAAAATGTCTGTTTAGGTTCTCTGCCTATATTGAATTGTTTGTTTTTTTATGATTTTAAGTTATATGTGTTCCTTTCATATTTTGGTTAAATATTTCATATTTAACCCCTTATCAGATTTATCATTGGTGAATATCTTCTCCCATTCAGTAGGTTATCCTTTCATTTTGTTGATGGTTTCTTTCACTGTGCAAAATCTCTTTTGTTTGATGTCATCCCATTTGTTTATTTTTTCTTTTGTTTCCCTTACCCAAGAAGACCTTATCCAAAAAGATACTGCTAAGAGTAATAAAATGTTTACTGCCTCTGTTTTCTTCTAGGAATGTTATGGTTTCAGGAATGTTAAGTCTCTAATACATTTTTAGTTTATTCTTGTATGTGTTGTAAGAAGGTGGTCCAGTTTCATTTTTTTGCATGTTTTCCCAGCACTATTTATTGGATAGACTGTCTTTACCCCATTGTATATTCTTGCTCCTTTGTCATAGATTAAATGACCATATATGTGTGGGTTTATTTCTGGGTTCTTTATTCTGTTCCATTGATCTGTGTGTCTGTTTTTATGTCATTTTGAGTCATATAGCCTTGTAGTATAGTTTGATATCATCAGATAGTGTGATAATTCCAACTTTTCCCCTCAAGATTGCTTTGGCTATTCATAGTATTTCGTGGTTCCATATAAATTTCAGGATTATTTGTTGTGGTTCTGTTACTGGAGAGTAGGGATCATCTCCTGAAGTGTTGTCTAGGTTCTTGACGTCTTGAACAAAGAATTGAGCAAGACACCGAAATACAATAGAAAAGAAAAGTTTTATTAGAAAGGAAAGTACACTTCCAGAAGTGGATGCAGGCCTGAGCAAGAGAAGTGTGGCTCAAAAGGCCTGATAACAAAGACCTAAAGGTTTTTAATCCCTTTTTCCTGTGGGTAGTTACTTTGAGTGAGCTTCCTTGATTGACAACTAAGATTGACAGGACTCAGTGATTCATCCTTTTACTTTCTGCGCATGTTTGTTCCCTCAATTCAGTCTGTTATAATGATAATAATGAACTTCTGGGTATATGCATCATGTTATAATGATGGTATAATGAGGCTCAGGTGAGTTGAAGGTTATTGAGGTCTTCATTGCGCAGGTGTGAGCTTGATATACCCTTTCATTTATTCGTGTCCTCTTCGTTTTCTTCAGTATCTTAAAATATTCAGAGTACAGATCTTTCACCTCCATGATTAAATTTATTCCCAGGTATTTCTGTGATGTTGCTTGTAACTTCTTTCATTTATGGTTTTATTTCTTTGGACTTTTTTTTCTCTATGAGTTTGATTAAATTTCAGTCAATTTTTTTCTTTACCTCTTAGTTTTATTGATTTTTTTCTATTTTTTAAATTTCTATTTTGTTTATTTTCACTCTGATCTTAACTATTTCTTCTGTTTACTTTGGGTTTTGTTCTTGTTTTTCTAGTTGCATTAGATAATTAGATTGTATTTGGATTTTTCTTGTTTTTTGATATAGTACTGCATACCTCTGAATGTTCCTTTTAGAAGTGCTTTTGCTGCATCCCATAAATTTTGAAAACTTGTTTTCATTTATTTCAAAATAGTTTTTTGATTTCCTGTTTGTTTAGTAGCATGTTGTTTAGTCTACACATATTTGCTTTTTTTCCAGTTTTCTTTCTGTAGTTGATTTCTAGTTTCAGACCATTGTAGAGGGAAAGGATAGTTGATAGGATTTCAGTCGTCTTGAACTTATCGAGGCTTGTTTTGTGCCCTAATGTGTGATCAATTCTGGAGAATGTTCTATGTGCACTTGAAAAAACTGTGTTCCACAATACTATATGTGTATATATATATATATTGCCTTACTGTTAAATTGTATACCTGAAACTTACTGGATTTCGTTAACCAATGTCACCATAATAATAGATAGATAGATAGATAGATAGATAGATAGATAGATAGATAGATAGAAAAAAGAAAAAATGTGTTCTACAGTTTTTGGATGAAATGTTCTATAAATGTATTAAATTTATCTGGTCTAATGTGACATTAAGGCCATTATTTCCTTTTTGATCTATCCATTGATGTAAGTGGGGTATTATAGTTTCCTATCATTGTATTACTGTAGACTTCTCCCTTTATGTTTATTAATAATTCTATATTTAGGTGTTCCTATGTTGAGTGCATAGATATTTATGATTGTTATATCCTTGAGGATGAAAAGTAGGTTTTTTAGAAAGTAACCTAACAGGGTGATCTATTATAAGTTCCTAACTGGGCAGGTCATTGTGGTGGTCATGCCCCAGGCATATATTTTCTTTAGAAAAGATTTATCTTTACCTTAAGCAAGTCCTGTCCATTGTTTCTGTGCATCTAGGATAACACACCTTTAAAATACCCTCTTTCAGACCCCTCCTTCTAATATTTGACCACCCTTTCATGTTCCTTCTAAAGCATAAGATAGCACAGAACCTTAACTATCCTGTGATTCGATCCCCACCCTGCTTTATCCCACCTTCATGTAATCTTCCGTTAATCTCAAATGCATAAAATAAACTGCAGACTGTTAATCTCTGAAGCATTTATCTCATACTGTTGAAATCTAGCTTCCAGTTGTATCCTCAGTTTGGCTCAAATAAAAATTTTTTAAAAATTCTCTACAGGTGTGGATGTTCTTACATTGACATCCTCTTCTTGGATTTGCCTCTTTATAATTAGGTAGTATCCTTTTTGTATGTTTGTTTTAAAGTCTGTTCTGTCTTAAACAAGTATTGCTAACACATCTTTCTTTTTTTTATTTGTATGGAATAGCTTTTTCCATAACTTAACTCTCAGTCTGTATGTGTCTTTATATTTGAAGTGAATCTCTTATAAATAGCATATAGATAGGTCATGTTTTTTAATCCATTTATCCACCCTGTGTCTTTTGATTGGAGCATTTAATCCATTTACATTTAAAGTAATTATTGATAACTGTGTGCTTATTGCCATTTTGTTAATTGTTTTTTGGTTATTTTTATAGTTCTGTTCCTTTGTCTCTTGAACTTTCCCTTGTGGTTTCCTGGTTTTCTTCAGTGTTTTATTTGGGTTCCTTGCTCTATTCTTTGTATATCTTTCACAGGTTTTTGGTTTGGGCTTAGCATGAGGTTTATAAATTGTAGCAGTCTATTTTAAGCTGATGGGCATTTGTGTTCAAATATATTCTATAAAGAATACATTCTTACTTCCCCTTTTATGATTTATTGTATTGATGTCATGTTTTAGATCTTTTTGTCATATATCTCCTACATACCTAATGTAGTTTGTGTTGAGTTTGATACTTTTTTCTTTTGACCTTCACAGATAGTTTTTTTTTATTTAATGAAATTTTTTTAATTTATTTTTTTATGGTGACATTGGTTAATGAAATCCAATAAGTTTCAGCTGTACCCTTTAACAGTAAGGCATATATATATATTCATATTGTGCGTTCACCTCCCATAGTTAGATCTCTTTTTGTGACAACATATTTTACCCCTTTTACCCTATCTACTTTTCCCCTCCCCGCTACCTCCTACTCTCCGGTAACTACTAGTCTATTGTACATGTCCATGAGTCTCCGTTTGTCCTGTTCATTTGTTACATTTAGGTTTATATCCCACATATAAGTGATATCATGTGATTTTCAACTTTTTCTGTCTGGCTTATTTCACTTAGCATGATTATCTCGAGGTCATTTCATGTTGTCGCAAATGGCAGTATTTCATCTCTTCTTCTGGCTGAGTAACATTCCATTGTACATATGTGCCACAGCTTCTTTAGCCAATCATCTATCATAGGGCACTTCAGTCACTTCCATGTTCTGGCCACTGTGAATAATGCTGCTATGAACATCAGTGTGCAAATATCTTTTTGGATATGGGTTTTTAAGTCGTTGGGGTAATTACCCAGTAGAAGGATTGCTGGATCATATCGTAGATCAATTCCTAGTTTCTTGAGGAACCTCCATACTGTTTTCCAAAGTGGCTGTACCAATTTGCAGTCCCACCAGCAGTGTATGAGGGTTCCTTTTTCTCTGTATCCTCTCCAACATTTGTTATTACTTGTCCTGTTGATTATAGCCATTCTAACAGGTGTGAGATTGTATCTCATTGTGGTTTTGATTTGCATTTCCCTAATAATTAGCAATGTTGAGGATCTTTCCATATGTTTGGCAGCTATTTGTATTACTTCTTGGAGAACTGTCTGTTCAGGTCCTTTGCCCATTTTTTGACTGGATTGTTTGCTTTCTTGTTGTATGAGTTGTATGAGTTCTTTATACATTTTGGATATTAGGCCCTTAGTGGAGGCATTGCTTGCAAATACATTTTCTCATTTGGATGGTTGTCTCTTTACCTTGTTGACGGTTTCTTTAGCTGAAGAAAAGCTTTTTAGTTTGATGTAGCCCCATTCATTTATTTTAGCTTTTACTTCCTTTGCCTTTGAGGTCAAATTCATAAAATCCTCTTTAAGTCCAAGATCCTTGAGTTTAGTCCCTATGTTTTTTTTTTTCCTATACATTTTATTGTTTCAGGTCTTATATTCAGGTCCTTAATCCATTTTGAGTAAATTTTGGTGTATGACGATAGACAATAGTCTAGTTTCATTCTTTTGCAGGTGACTTTCCAGTTTTCCCAGCACCATTTATTGAAGAGGTTTTTCTTTCTTCACTGTATGTTTTTGGCTTTTTTGTCAAAAATTATTTGCCCATATAAATATGGGTTTACTTCTGAACTCTCAGTTCTGTTCCACTGGTCCGTATTTTGCTGCCAATATCATGCTGTTTTGATTACTGTTGCTTTGTAGTGGCGGGCAGAGTGATGCCTCCAGCCTCATTCTTTTTTCTCAGGATGGCTTTGGCAAATTGGGTTCTTTTGTGCTTCTATACAAATCTGATGACTTTTTGTTCTGTTTTTCAAAAAATGCCAATGGGATTTTGATGGGGATTGCATTAAATCTGTATAATGCTTTAGGTAATATGGTCATTTTAAATATGTTGATTCTTCCAGTCCAAGAACACAGAATACCTTTCCATTTCTTTATATCTTCTTCGATTTCTTTTAATAAGGTCTTGTAGTTTTTATTACATAGGTCCTTCACATGTTTTGTTAGATTTATTCCTAGATATTATTTTTGTTGCAATTGCAAAAGGAATTATTTTTTTTAACTTCTTTTTCTGACACTTCGTTGTTAGAGTATAGAAACAATATGGATTTTTGAACGTTGATTTTGTATCCAGAACTTTACTGTATTTGCTTATTGTTTCTAGTAGTGTTCTTGTGGAGTCTTTAGGATTTTCTATATAGAGAATCATGTCATCTGCAAATAGTGACAGTTTGACTTTGTCATTTCCTATTTGGATGCTTTTTGTTTCTTTCTCTTGCCTGATTGCACTCACTAGGACCTCCAATGTTATATTGAATAACAGTGGTGATAGTGGACAGCCTTGCCCTGTTCCTGATCTTAGAGGAAAGATTTTTAGTTTTTCATCATTAAGTATAATGTTGGCTGAGGGTTTGTCATATATGGTCTTTATCATGTTAAGGCGCTTTCCTTCTATACCGATTTTGTGAAGTGTTTCGATCATAAATGGATGCTGTATCTTGTCGAAGGCTTTTTCTGCATGTATTGATATGGTATAATTCTTATTTTTTAATTTGTTTATGTAGTGTATCACAGTAATTGATTAGCATATGTTGAACCATCTCTGTGTCCCTAGGATGAAGCCCACTAGATCATGGTATATAATCTTTGTAATATATTGCTGCATTCGGTTCACTAGTGTCTTATTTTGGATTTTTGCATCTGCGTTCATGAGAGAGATCTCATGAACTGAGAGATATCGGTCTGTGGTTTTCTTTTTTTGTGTTATCTTTACTAGGTTTTGGTATCAGGATAATATTAGTCTCATAATATGAGTTAGGAAATATTGCCACCTCTTCATTTTTTTGGAAGAGTTCGAGGAGAATAGGTATTAAATCTTCCTTGAATGTTTGGTAGAATTCACTTGGCGAAGCCATTTGGTCCTGGACTTTTACTTTTTGGTAGGTTTTCGATGATTGTTTCAATTTCCATACTGCTGATCGGTCTATTTAGATTTTCCAGTTCTTGATTCAGTCTAGGAAGGTTATTCAGTTTGGTCCTTTTCTTCTAGGTTATTCAGTTTGGTGTTATATACTTTTTCATAATATTCTTACATGTTCCTCTGTATTTTTGAGGTGTTCTTTGTAATTTCTCTTCTTTCATCCTTGATTTTGTTTGTTTGTGCCCTTTCTCTTTTTTCTTTAGTGAGTCTAGCAGGGGTTTGTTAATTTTACTAGCCTTCTCAAAGAACCAGCTCTTTGTTTCATTTTTCTATTGTTTTTTGTTGTTGTTGTTTTGTCTTCAATTCCATTTATTTCTGCTCTAATTTTGATTACTTCTTTCCTTCTGCTGACTTTAGGCTTCATTTGTTCTTCCTTTCCTAGTTTTTTAAGATGAAGCGTTCATTTATTTATTTGGGCTTATTCTTGTTTTTGGAGGTAGGCCTGTAATGATATGATCTTTCCTCTTATGACCACTTTTGCCGTGTACCAAAAGTTTTGACATGTTATACTATCATTATCATTTGTGTCTGTGTATCTCTTTATCTCCTTTTATTTCTTCTCTGACACAGTTATTCTTCAATAGCATGTTGTTTAATCTCCATGTATTTGTGATTCTTCTCACTTTCTTTTCACAGTTGATCTCTAGTTTCTAAGCATTATGATCAGAGAATCTGGCTGGTACTATTTCAACCCTCTTAGATTTGTTGAAGCTATCTCTGTGCCCCAGTATGTGGTCCCTTCTTGCAAATGTTCCATGTGCACTAGAGAAGAATATGTAAGCGGCCGTTTTGCGATGAAAGGCTATGTAAAATAAATGTCAATTATGTCCATTTGGTCTAATGTATCAATTAAGGATCTTATTTCCTTATTGATTTTCTCTTTGGATGATCTGTCCATATTTGACAGTGGTTATGTATATAGGCCCCCTACTATGATCGTCTTTTGGTCTTTTTCTCTCTTTAGTTCTGCTAGTAATTGCTTTACATATTTCTGGGCTCCCTTATTGGGAAAAGAGATATTAATAAGTGTTATGTCTTCTTGGTGCATGATTCCCTTTATCATTATGAAGTGTCCCTTAATATCTTTCTTTACCTTTTTTATTTTGAAATCTGTTTCATCTGATATTAGTACCACTACTCCCACTTTTCTCTGAATGCCATTTGCTTGAAATCTCATTTTCCACCCTTTCACTTTGACTCTAAATTTGTCTTTGGAACTGAGATGTGTCTCCTGGAGGCAGCATATGGTTGAGTTTGTTTTTTGATCCATTCTGCAACTCTGCACCTTTTTATTTGTGAGTTCAATCCATTTACATTTAGGGTGGTTATTGAAATATGAGGTCTTCTTATAGCCATTTTATCTTTTGCTTTCAGTTAGCTTGGTGTTTCCATTGCTTCCTTGTTTATGTGTTTCTGTTTTCTTCATTGTAGTTGGCTTTTGTGGGTTTTACCTCTGGTTTTTCTTGTTTTATGTTATATACTTCAGTTCTGAATCTTTGGCTTGTGGTTACCATTACAAATATATAAAAGATGTGTGTGTGTGTGTGTGTGTGTGTGTGTGTGTGTGTGTGTGTGTGTATACATATATGTATATGTATATGTGTGTGTGTATATATACACACATATATATATACAGTTGTTCATTTTCTCATATGCCTTATCTCCATTCCCCTTTGTGAATTTGGATCTTTGAATCCTCCCCTTTTCATTCATTGTCATCTCAATCTGACTCTATGTATGCTGAACATTCATTAATATCTTGTTATAGCAAATCTTTTCTTATTGTTTAAGCTCTCAAGGCCCTGTTCTTACTAAGTGTTGCACTCCTCTGTTTCTATCTGCTTGCTAGTTACCTTACTCCTAATTACATATTTTTTTTTTCATTTTGTTTTAGGTAAGTGTGCTGACCCCTTTCAGTATTTCCTGTAATGCATGCCTCATAGTGGAGAATTCCCTCAATTTTTGTATGTCTAGAAAGGTCTTTATTTTGCCTTCATATCTAAAGGAGAGCTTTGCTGGATACATTATTCTTGGCTGGTAGTTCTTTTTATTAATAGTTTGAACATTTGATTCCACTCCTTTCTTGCTTATAAGATTTGTGCTGAGAAGTCTGACGATAAACTAATGGATTTTCTTTTATAGGTTACTGTGTTCTTTTCCCTGGTTGCCCTGAGAATTCTTTCTTTTTTGTTGATTTTTGATAACTTTAATACAATATGACTTGGTGAAGGCCTTTTTGGGTTGAGATAATTGGATATACTGTTAACTTCTTGAATTCCAAGCTCCAGCTCATTCCTTAGATTTGGGAAATTCTCATCAACTGTTTGTCTGAAAATGCTTTCTAGTCCCTGCTCCTTTTCCTCTCTTTTGAGAATGCCCATTATTCTTATGTTTCCTCTCCTGATGGTATCAGGTAGTTCTTGTATTTCTCTTTTATTGTTTTTTATTCTTTGGTTTCTCTCTTCTTCCTTCTGATTTATTTCTAGATTTCAGTCTTCGATATTACTGATCTTTTCCTCCATTTGGTTGACTCTATTTCCCACGTTTGCTATTTCATTTTTCAACTCTTGCAGTGTTTTTGGTTTTTTAATCTCCAGGAGGTCTATTTTTTTCTTTAGAGGGCTTCAATCTCCTTGCTAAAATCTCATTCTGCTTATCTAGCTGTTTTTTCAATTCTTGAAATTATTGATATGATTCGTTTCTGAATTTTTTCAGAAGTACCATCCTGAATTCTCTGTCATTGAAGTTGCATATTTCTATGTCTTTAAGCGTATTTTCTGGTGATTTTTCTCTTTCTTTCTGAGATGCCTTGTCACTTTGGTTTTTCATGGTGTGTAATGGACTATTTCTCTGCCTGGGAATTAATGGAAATATATTCTGCTTTTCTCTCAGAAAGATGATTTATTATATAAAGGTCTCTCTTTAGCCTGTTACAATGAAGGCACTTTTCTTTTGGTTTCCAGTAGGTGGCCTCTAAGCATGTTGGATTTTTGCATTATATAACGCATTAATAATGTCTTTTTTCCCTATATATGTGTAATCATTCTTGCTACACTCAGTCTCAGTTCCTGTCAGTGTTAGTGACAGTTTTGGTAGCATTTGTCAGGTCCCCTGGGGCTCTTAGGTGTTCTGTGTTGGAGGATCTAGGGAGAGGGGCCCTCTGCGTTGGGGGAAGCGGGTTGCGGCTCACCCGCGGTTTTGCAACCGCGGCTGGTAAAAATCAACTTTTGTTTTTCTGCCATCCCCACTTCTCTGCTTTCTGCCATGATGACTGGGCCCTGCTGCCGGCCGCATGGAGCTCACAGGCTCTCTCATGCAGGGCTGTTTAAGGAATTTGTTGCACCTTCTCCCCTCCCCGCCTCTTCCTTCTGGGAGCTCTAGCTGCGAGAGGCAGCTTCTTTGTTTGTTCCAGTCCACCACCTGACACCTAGTATTCTGACCTGAGGTAGCTCATATGTGCATATCTCATACTCAGATTTGGGTGTTTTTTGTTGAGGTTTAGATGTTCAGCTTATTGTTGTTTCAAGGGTAGAGATTTGGGGATGTCTCTCACTCCTCTATGTTTCTCCAAATCCCTAGTTTTGAAATTTCTGAATTGCTGTATTAAATATTTGTCTTTACCCGTGAGATTTTTTTCCTTTCTTATAGTCTTATTTCTGGTTCAGACATTTCCTTTTCTGCTTAAGGAAGACCCCTTAACATTTCTTATAAAGCTGTCTTAATGGTGATGAATTCCTTTAGTTTTTGCTGGTCTGGAAGACTGTTTATCTCTCCTTCGATTCTTAATGATAACCTTGGTGGGTAAATTATGATAGATTTTAGCTTTCTTTCTTTTAGCACTTTAAAGATTTCCCAACACTCCCTTCTGTGCTGTTGATAGCTGATAGCCTTATTGGGTTTCCTTTGTATGTATTTTGTTGTTTTCACCTTGTGTCTTTCAAGATTGTCTCTTTATCTTTTGCCATTTTAAATACAGTACTTGTTGGTGTGGGTTTCTTTGGATTCATCATCTTTGGAATTCCTCTGTGTTTTCTGGACCTGGATGTGTGTTTCCTCTCCTAGGTTAGAAAAGTTTTCAGCCATTATTTAAATAAAGTTTGTTTCTCTATCTTCTTCTGCAATCTCTATAATGCAAATGTTTGAGTGCTTGCTTTTATCCCAGAGATCCCTTAAACTATCCTTGTTTTTTAAAATTCTCTCTTTTTTTTTTGTTCTGAATCGTTGTTTTCCACTAGTCTGTCTTCTAGGTCACTTATTGTTCTTCTGTATTAGCTATTTTGATGTTGATTTTTCTAACATGTTTTTCATTTTAGTTACTGTATTCTTCAGGTCTGATTGTTTCTCTGTTGTACTTTTTAACTCTTTGATTAATTTCTTCCTAACTTTCTCTATACCAGCCTCAAGTTTGGTGACCATTCTCACGACTGTTTCTTTTAATTCTTTATCAGGCCGATTACTTATCATCATTTCCTTAAGATGTTCCCCTCCCCGTCCCCGGAGATTTCTTGTTCCATTTGAGAGATATTCTTCTATATTTTCATTTTGTTTGACTTTCTATGCTTGCTTATATGAATTAGACAAAATTGCTCTGTCTCCCAGTCTTGAAAACGTTGCCTTATGTAGAAGTAGCTTCTGGGTAAGTTATGTTTGCCAGATGTTTTTGACAGGTTGTTGGAACTCAGCAGGTGCCTAGGGTGTTCTGCACACTGGCCTGTGAAGCCGGAGTGGCTGCAGGTGGGGAAACCAGGTATGTATAGTAATACTGTATTGATCCTCCCTTTGTTCAGGGACAAAATGGGCTCAGATGGTATGTTTGGGAAAGCACTGCAGCAACCTTGCAGGTAGGCTACAGCACCTGGATAGGGCCCCTTTCCACCAGTGGAGGTGTAGGGGTGTAGGGTTAACTCAGAACATAGCTTCTGCACATACTCAGAGGACTGATAGCTGTCTGGCCAGCAGCCAAGGAAAGCAGTGCACAAAGAGCTTTCAGCTTTCAGTGCCTGTTCCCATGGACGTTATCTGCTCCTGTAACCAAGCAGCACAACTTGCTCCCATCCGTCTGAGAAGGCAGCTGCTCTCCCAATAAGATAACCCCTCCCTCTGCTTGTGAGCATAAAAAAACTCTGCTTGCACTTGGTCAGCAGCAGTTTTTCTTTCTGTAGCTCTGACTTGTCACTGCTGAAGCTTCCCTGCCTCATGAGTAATAAATTGCATTTTTTACCCCTCCAGTCTTTCTGGTGGTTTTTCCAAACCCAGGTGCATGTTCCAGGCCTGGTGTTCCTATGTTAAAATTGGTGTAGTCAGCAGGATATTCCGGGAAAGTACCCTGGTTGAGTCAACCTCGAGTGAGGGGGAGAATATGCATGATGGAGGTCGCTGGGGGGAATCCCAGTGTGAGTCTCTGGGTCCATGTTGTTTGAGTTAGCAAGCCTTTTAGATTTTGGGGGCCCACCAAGGGAATGGCAGGACACCCCGACACATCTATGGGCCCCTTACAAGTTTTACTGAAAATGGAATTGTGTTCTTTAAAAAAGAAGGAGCTGCAGGCCATAGCAGCCACCATGGGCTGGCCCCTCCTTTAGGTGCTGCGTGAGGCTACTGCCTAAACAGGTTGCAGGCTGAAGAAAGGAAAGAAAGGGTGAAGAAAGTGAAAGAGGAAGTAAGGCTAGACAGAGACCTGAGAGTCACACAGGCCAATAGCAAGGACATTCTGGGATGACAAAACAGGCTAGTGAACAATTGCAGGACGTAGCCTGCCATTTTACAAAAGTTTGGGGGTGAAGGCTAACGCGAGCTCACATACAGGTAGTAATTGCACAGTCTGAATGGAACCCCAGTAAGTGGGATCCCACAGTAGAAAGTAAGTCTGAGTCAGATGAGGAAATAGAGGTGTCCTTCCCAGAGGAAACTACATGTGTGCTTCGGGCCTGCCCAGTCTTAGTTAAGAAATTAAAGACTCGAGTGAGGGAGAGAACATGCCTGGTGGAGGTCTGCTGAGGGGAATACCAGGATGGGCCTCTGGGTCTATGTTGTTTGAGGTGGCAAGCCTTTTAGAACACCCTGATGGGCAAAATCCAAGGAACCTGCCTCTTCCCCTTAAACATCTACATACCTCTGCCTGGCCATATACATCGGTGGAATTGGTAGAGCTGGCTGCCAACTTCTGCCAAAAAGGATCAGAGTCCATCACAGGGTGGCTACTTTGCCTCTAGGACACCGGTGCAGATGGCATAATACTGTCTGGGGATGATTGACCCGGATGGCCTCTGTCAAACACCCTTCTTTATGCCACGCATACGTGAGGCAATCAAATATGCAGAAAATACGTCGCTGCCGAATTGGCTCATGGTGAGTAGCTGTGTGGTTTGGCCAAACGAAGGTGAATTGCCGATGGTCCAGCTATGCTGGATGTCCGTGTCGGAACTGCAGGTTCTTTAGGGAGAACTGCGACATGCTATTTACATTGAACCATATGAGGGCCCTGATGAGGTGTTATTTACTCAAGTATGTGGGACTGCATCATCCAGACAGTTCTGCTGGCCTATTATGGTACTTCAGTGCCTGTCTTGTCCAGCCTAGTGGGGAAGACAATTCAGGCAGCAGCACAGGCTGTTGCTCATTTAGGGGACATCGAACTGGCCAGGCAGAAACAGGGAGCGTGATGAGTCCAGGGGAGAATCAATTGTGAGTGTGCAGGTAGAAAGTAAGGATGGCCTGGTAAAGGTGACCCCAAGGCAACTATGGATGGATCTGATAAGGGCCGGATTTGACCTAAGAAAGATTGGTAAGCAATCCAATGCAGTACTGGTAGCCCTGTGGCAGCAGCTTAAACCAGAGTAGAAATTTCAACCCTTGCTTGACAGGCGGGCAGCTGTCCGCACCTTGGAATGGACCTCAGGTGGAGGACACCTTTGCCTCCTTACCTGGATGACTTTTTGTGGGACCAGAACATGTCCGAAATGTTCACCCAGACAGTGAAGATCAATTCGTCTTTACTTGGGAAGGACAACATCATTGACCTTCACTGTCTTACTGATGAGGTATCTCCATAGCCCCACTATTTGCTACAGTTTTGTGGCTAAAGATTTACCTGGTTGGGCTAAACCCTCCACCATACACTTGTATCATTATACTGATGATATTATGCTAACCTCTGACTCTCGTTCAAATTTACAGCAAGCCTCACTTATGCTGCTGCTGCCTTTTCCCAGCCTCTGTAGAACTGTAAAGGGCAAATGAAATACTACTAGAGGTTGCAAAAGTTATTCATAAATTTGCCAATCTAAAGGATGTTGCTTACTTTCTAACTGCCATTAGAAATCGAGGTCCCTAAGAGTCAAGAATTCATATTATGATTGAAAGGGAAGTCTATGTGTTTAGCAACAGAAGGTATAAGGTACAGAGATTTATCTTAAAGTAGATTAAAGGAAAGTAGTTTGTCCTAAAGTTGATTATTTCTAGATGAATAAGAAATGGCAAACTGAAGGGATGGAGAAAGTTGCAGAATGTCTAAGAAGGGAAATCTTGAAAGAAGAAACTTTATATATGGTTAAGCTAAACGAGACTGGAAATAAATTTAAATGTCAAAAGCAAGCTAATACAAAATCAGAGTTGTGATTTCTCCCTCTGCTAAATAAGACAGAGTTTCTGGGACTGTTGGTCTGCTACCGATATTATGGAAAAGGTTTCTGCATGAAGAAAACAAAGATTCAATGTTTTATCAGAATAATATTTTTGCATTTTATATTGTCTTAATCAGGCCCTTGGCTTCTTAAGGAAATTGAATCTCCATAGTAGTAAGAACTAAGTTTTGCTAATAATTATGCAGAATTGGAGTGTTTTTTTTTCCTCCCTACTTACCCTCCAGAATCCAAACACTTTCATGGCAATGTGATTATTTGCATAAGTTCAATAAGAATCTATTCTCTTTATAATGAGACATGATTGGAAACTAGTTTTTATTACCAAGCCTTTGACCAGAATGTCATATATGAGAGAAATGCAGACTAGAATATGACCAAACAACTTTAAGGAATTAAGATTGACTTACGGAAGCCAGTAAAAGCCTTTGGAAATATTGGCTGGTACCTTGCTCTCATGGTTCCCAGCAGCCTTCCCATGTGAATAAAGAATGTCACTTCTTGGCAGGTGCAGGAACCTCAAGGTATTTTGGAGATCTCAAGAAGAGAGGAACTCACCTGAACTTATAGATATTACAGGCATCCTCTTAGGGCAAGTCCTTGCCTTGGCATTTCTGGCCTTGTGAGGCCTTTTAAGTTGAAGATTCCTTGTAAAATTCTAGCAAAGCAGAATTGAAAGTGCCTGTCTGGTTAATTAATATTCTGGCTGGACTGGCCAAATTTATTGAAACAACTTACTTCACAAATGAATCAGTCTTAATTTGGCGATCTTTGGTAAAAATAGGGGTAATTGTAGAGGAAACAAAAAACATTTTGATAAAAATTGGAATATATCTATGTAAATATTAGATTCTTATGCTATTCATTGTCTTTTAGGTTTTTATTTTCTATTTGCAAATTTGGAATGGGTCCTGAATTCTTCTAGTTTCTTCCAACATCTGTCTGTGGCTCTTTGAACATGTTTTGATTTGCAGTTTTTCTCCCATCTTTTAACTAGAAATTATTGAAAACTATAACTGCTTTTTCCAAGCCATGCAAGCTAAATATGGACAACTTGATATAAAACTTGAGAGATTGCCACAATGGCTCATGTTTGAACAGTCTCGGTGACTGATGTTATGTCGGCCATGCAAAGAGTTTGCCTTGGTGTCTGAGGAGATCATCAGGGACATTTCAAGTTGTGGGAGATGCTTCTAGCCTTATATCTAGAAATCTTTACTGACAGCCTTAAAACTCAGAAGCTGGATTATAATTTCCTCTGATTATTAACCTTTATTTTTCTCTTGGTTTCATAGACATGGGAGGCATCTACACAATAGCTAATACAACCTGCTAAACCTACAGTATCACTTCTAGGAAGCTGAGACCCAAATAAATAGAATCATGCAGAAGGCTACTTTGTATTCATATTAAACCAAAAACCAACAATATGTTCAATTGAATGTAGGACAGTTTCATTCCTCTAGCCCCCAAACTCTGCCCCTTTTTAGGTCGTTGCCTCTCTTCATTCATGATTGAGGAATGATCAAGAGACTGGGGGAGTTGTAAAAGGAATTGTAGCCTCACATGTTGCAGCACTTGGAGCAAACCCGTTAACCACTTGATGGCCCTCCTTGGACTCTTAGGGCCATTACCTGGTAACAGGACTGCTTGGCTTATGTGTACTGTTAATGTTTGGGTGTAGTCTTTATTGTATTTGTGATATGTGGAGGCAATATGCAAATGCTCTAACCACCCAGGGACTCCCTGTCCGGAAGAACTGACACAAAGAATGTGAAGTGGTGGAACTATGTCGAGGTGGAGTTAACTCAGTAGTTGGGTTAACTCAGAGCATACATAGCCCCTTCACATACTCAGAAGACTGACGGCTGCCTGGCCAGCAGCCAAGCAAGGCAGTACACAAAGAGCTTTCAGCAGTGCCTGCTCCCAAGGATGTTTTCTGCTGTTTCCATGGATGTTACCTACTCCTGCAACCAAGCAGCACATCTTGCTTCCATCTAAGGTGGCTGCTCCCCCAATGAGATAACCCCTCCCTCTGCTTGTGGGCATAAAAAATTCTGTTTGCACTTGGTCAGCAGCAGTTTTCCTTCCTGCAGCTTTAACCGGCCACTGCTGAAGCTTCCCTGCTCTTGAGTAATAAATGGCATTTCTCACTCCTTTGATCCTCCTGGAGGTTTTTCCGGAATATCCAAACCCAGGTCTAAGTTCCAGACCTGAGGCTCCTGCGTTACAAGGGGGATGTAAACAATGGCTCTCCCTGGCACTTCCCATCCTGGAGAAATCTAACAGTCCCCAGAGGGCTCCCGTGGCTCCCCAGCTTTCTCTTGTTTATTGTAGAGAAAGTGATTTTGTGAAGAAGCAACCTCTGTGTAGGCTTTATGTGCTGGTTAGTTTTGAGAAGCTGGCTTGAGGTGGGCAGGTGCTTATGGTACCTAAGGAAATGGCTCATGGGACTGGAGAGGCTTCCTGTCAAAGAAGCCAGGCACTTGTGGTGATGCACTGTCATTCCTGCTTACTGTCTTTGTTCAGAGGCAAAAGGCTCCAGACAGTGTAGCTAGGAACACACTGCAGGGGTCTTGCAGGTACTGCAAAGTTGCCAAATAGAGCTAGCTCCTGCCCTACCTGAGTGGAGGGGAATGTAAACAATGGTGCTCACAGGCTCCTTCAGCCCAGAGAGTTCTCACAGCTCCTGAAGAGCTCCCGCAGTTTCCCAAGCTTTTCTATTGATCTTTTTTCTCATTAGTTGTTTAGAGGCTGTTCATTCAGCCCTTGTTTGTCTCGCAGGAGTAATTCTCCCTATGTATGTATATTTGAGTTTGCTCATGTGAGAAGGTGAGCTCAGTGTCTGCTGCCATCTTGGACCAACCTCTGCCCATTTTTAATTGGGTGGTTTGTCTTTACTGTTGAATTGCAAGATTTCTTTATATACTCTGGATAGTAGACCCTTCGCAAATAAATGATATACAATTATTTTTCTCTCATTTTTGGGATTGTCTTTTCACCTTCTTGAAGCACATAAGTTTTTAATTCTGATGAAGTCCAGTGTATCTGTTTTTTTTTCCTTTGATTCTATTTTGGGTAATATCTCAGAATCTATTGCCTAAGCCAAGATCATTTTTATTTCTATGTAATTCTTAAGCATTTTAGACATTTAAGTCTTCAGTACACTTTGAGTTAATTTTGTATATGGTGTAAGGAAGGGGTCCAAATTTATTCTTTTGCATGTGGATATACATTTGTCCTAGCACCATTTGTTGAAATCTGTTTTGCCCCAAATATTCTGTCCCTGAAAAGGAAGTGGCTAAGTTTCACCACTCAGGTTTTGTGGACTGCGGAGTTATTTGTCATCTTGGACCTTTATTAAATATTATAAATCCATCGCAGCTTCTAGCCCCTTTGGACCTCACTGTATTGTTTAGAAGAGGGGTCAGGAAACTTTCTGTAAAGGACTAGATAATATTTTAGGTTTTGCAGGTCATAAGATTACTGCAACAACTACATAATTCTGTTGTTCCAGCATAAAAACAGCCATAGAAAATACATAAATAGATGAGTGTGACTGTTCCAGTAAAAATATTTACAAACTCAGGCATTGAGCTGTAAGTTACTGACCCCTTGTTTAGATGGTTCTAGAATAGGGAGAAGAGGCTTTACTATCCACCAATAACATTCCTCATGAGGTTCTCAGTGTGGCTTACTTTCAGGACATCTGGGCTCTTTCCATGAATGCTTCAAGATGTGGCATACCCAATCTGGGTGGAGATTCTACTTTGTAGCATAATGCAGAACTCTCATGGAGTGTGTTTAGTGTGGGGATGCCTTGAGGACTCTGTGTTTAATCACGACTATTATGATTTTGGGTGTCTTGTTCAACAAAGGTTTGTTGAGTATACAGTATGTACCAGATTTAATGCTGATACTTGAGCCATAAAGTCAAACCTCAAGTTTTATATGGTGTGTAAGATAAGTTAATTAATGCCTCCACTGTTTTCTCTTTGACCCATTGTATACCCTGCCTGTATTTAATATCCCTAAAATACTACTTCTTTACATCATATTCTCAGCTCAGAATATGAAAATCTTCCTAGGCTGTTGAGAATAAAAATTCTATAGTGACATCAGCTAAATGGAGGGCCAAGAAATTCCAGGTTCTTGTTACCCCACAGAGACATTGAAAACAACCAAAATCTTGTTTTTTGGTAAGTTTTTGGCGGTAAGTTTATGGGAGCACTGGAAAAGAGTTATACAGTAACCAAGTGAATGGCCAATCAAGAAAAAGCTACATACAAAATGGTGGAAAATTTAATAAAATTTTTGTTCACTTTCGTTCCCCCACCTCCATGTAATCTTGATCTGGAAGAGGCAGCAGTCTATTTCTCAATTTTCTCCTTCAAACTGGAGGGAGCAAAGCAAACCTTATTCTCAATGTTCTAACTTGTCTGGGGGCTGCCTGAAGGACTAGTTTCTGTTTGCCCTAATAGGAACTCTGTAGGGGAAAATGAGAAAGTGGCAGAAACTACTCATAAAATCTATAGAGAGACTAAGATCCACAGATGCCTGGGACAAGACATTATGAATGGAGACATACAGTCGACTGTCTAAGGCCCTAATGAGAAACTGGCATGAGACTCTGGAAAATTAAAACACGAAAGCAGCACGTATAGAGGAGAATCAAAAAAGGCACACAGATCTAGGTGAGAGATAATATGCTAAGGAAACACCTAAGAATTGGCTTTCTCCTTCAGCTGATCCCAAGGCTCAGAACATATCCTACTAATTAGTAAAGACTTCACTGTCACAGCCCAGTCTGTAAAGACTAGGAAAGGTTGCTGTTTTTTCAACTGCCCAATTTTCAACAAAATGTCAAAGGGAGCAGGAAAACCTAGCTCATTCAAAAGAAGAAAATGAAGTGGCAGGAACATTCCCTGAAGAAGCATAGGCATCAGATTTACTCTATAAATACTTTAAAACAACTGTCTGAAATATACTCAGTTAAAAGAAAATTGACAAAGAACTAAAGGAAACCAGGAAAGAGATATATGAATAATATGAGAGATGAATAACAGAAATTATAAAAAGGACTCAAACAGAAATTCTGGAACTGAAAAATAAAATAACTGAATTCGAAATTTCACTATGGGGGTTTAACAACAGATTCAATTGGGCAGAAGAAAGAATGAACAAACTTTAAGGTGGTACATTTGAAATTACCTTGTTGGGAGAGCAAAACAAAAAACTAATGATGAAAAACAAACATCCTAAGGGACTTATGACATACCAATATGTGCATATGGGAGCACCAGAGGAGAGAGAAAGAGGAAGAGATTGTTTGAAGAAATAATGGTCAAAACCATCTAAATCTGAAGAAATACATGAATCTACAAATAAAAGAAGTTTAAAATCCCAAAACCCCAAATGTGTACAAATACCCACACCAAGACTAAAAAGTAGACTTCCCAAAACTAAAACACCCATACCAAGACACTTTATAATCAAACTATAGAAAGACAAAGACAGAATCTTGAAAGCAGCAAGAGAAAGATGACTTGTCACATACAAAGGATCCTCAATAAGATTATAAGTGAATTTCTCAGTAGAAACCTTAGAGGCCAAAAGGAAGTGAGATGATGTATTTAAAGTGCGTAAAGAAAAAAACAAAACAAAACTGTCAACTGAGAATTCTATACCTGGCAAAACTTCCCTTCAAAAGTGAGAGAATCACTTTACCTTTAGTCAACCTGTCAGGATGGCTACTATAAAATAAAACAAACCAATATAGAAAAACAGAAAATAAATATTGGTGAAGATGTGGAGACATTTGAATGCTTGTGCACTGTTGATGGAAATGTAAAATAATACAGCATACGGAAAACATGGTAGATCCTTGAAAAAGTAAACAGAATTACCACATTATCTAGCGCTTTCATTTCTTGATATATACCCAAAGAATTGAAAGCAGAGTCTCAAAGACATATTTGTGCACCCATGTTCATAGCACTATTGTTTGCAAACCCAAAAGGTGAAAGCAACCCAAGCGTCCATCACAGATAAATGGATAAAGAAAATGTGGTCTCTACATACATAGGAATATTATTCTGCCTTAAAAAGGAAGGAAAATCTGACACATGCTACAACATGGATGAACCTTGATATGTTAACTGAAATAAACTAGTCACAAAAGGACAAATAAATGTGGTCCTAATTATATAAGATACCTAGACTATAGTCAAGTTAATAAAGACAAAAATAGAATGGTTTTGCAAGGGACTGGGGGAGGTGATAATAGGTTGGTGTTTTTTAATGGGTATAGAGTTTTAGTTTTGCAAGATGAAAGAGTTCTGGAGATTGGTTGCACAACAATGTGGATATATTTAACACCAGTGAACTTAAAAATGGTTAAGACAAATTTTATATTTTTTCCACAATTAAAAATATTTTTAATGTAAGAGAAATTAAGACTTTCCTAGATAAACAAAAGCTGAGGGAGTTCATTACACAAGTCTTGCCCTACAAGAAATACTAAAGGGAGCTCTTCAGATTGAAATGAAAGGTCTCTGAATAGTAACTCAAAGTCATATGAAGATATAAAGATCTCTAGTAAAGGTAAATACATGAGCTGAATTTTAACAGGTGACCCCAGAGGGGCACAAGTGGGAATTAAACTCGGCCTGCAGCTGAACCCCTCTCAGGACCGTGCGGACACCTACTACACAAAGCCACACTAATTAGACCAGGAGACTTAGGAGCTTTGCTTAGTACATAAGAACAGACACAGAAAGGCAGCCAAAATGGGAAGACAAAGAAGCAGAAATGATAAGAGAGAACAGAACAGAGATCCAGGAATAATGGAGTCAAGCAATCTAGCAGATGCAGAGTTCAAAACACTGGTAATAAAGATGCTCGATGAAGTATAGATGAATTCAGTGAGAACCTTAACAAAGAGATAAACAAAAATGGAAATGGAAATTACAAAAGGGAATCAGTCTGAAATGAAGAACACATTATCTGAGATGAGAAGTATCTTAAATGGAATAAACAAAGGAATGGAAGAATAAAGAAGAGGATAAAATGACCTATCTAGAAGATAGGAAAGCCAATCAGGACACTCAATCATATGGCAAGAAAAAAGATGCCAAGAGTATAAAAATAATTTAAGGAGCATATGGGACACTATTAAAGGTCAAATCTGTTTCATCGGCATACCTGAAGGAAAACAAGATGTTGAAGAAATAATGGAGAAATAATGATGGAAAACTTTCCTAACTTGGTGAAAGAAATGGACATAAAACCCCAAGAAGCTTAGAGAGTCCTAAAAACCAGGGATCCAAAGAGGCCCGCACCAAGACACATCATAATTAAAATGCCAAAGGTTAAATACAAAGAGAATATTAAAAGCAGCAAGAGAAAAGCAATTAGTTACCTACAAGGGAGCACCCATAAGACTGGCAGCTGATTTCTCAAAAGAAACTATGCAGGACAGAAGGCTTTGGCACAAAATATTCGACGTGATGAAAACCTAGGATCTACAACCAAGAATTCTTTACTCAGCAAAGTTGTCATTCAGAGTTGAAGGACAAATAAAGAGCTTCCCAGACAAACAGGAGCTAAAGGAATTTATCAACACCAAGCCAGTATTATAGGAAATGTTGGAAGGACTTCTTTAAGAAGAAAAAAACATGTATTAAAAACAGGAATAAAGGATGGTAACAGCTACATTCCTATCAATAAGTACCTCAAATGGAAAAGAATTAAGTGCTCCAACCAAAAGATAGAGTGGCTGAAATGATAAGAAAACAAGACCCCTACATAAGAAAAGAAAGGGGATGGAAAAAGATATTGCTTTGATGGACCTAGAAGGTATTTAAGTCAGACAGAGAAAGATAAACACTATCTGATTTCACTTATATGCAGAACCTAAGGAATAAAAAGAACAAACTAATCAAAAACAGACTCACAAATATAGTGGACAATTTGGTGATGGTCAGAGGGGAGTGAGGTTGGGGGCTGGGAGAATGGGGTGAAAGGTTAAAGAAGTACAAATTAGTAGCTGATGGATGGTCAGGGATGGAACATGGCATAGAATAGTTAGCATAATATATTGGCTAGGTGGAGCGTCAGGGGAGGGAGGGAGCAATTGGGGGGGGATCATTTTATGAACTATATAGATGTCTAACCAATGTACTGTATACTTGAAACTAATTAAAATAAATAAATTTTTTAAAAATCTAAGAATTGATCTACCATATGATCCAGCAATCCCTCCAACTACTTGAAAACATATATCCAAAAAGATATTTACACAACTGATGTGCATAACAGCATTATTCACGGTGGCCAGGAAATGGAAGCAACTGAAGTGTCCTATGATAGATAATTGGATAAAGAAGCTGTGGTACATATGTAAAATGGCCGGAAGAAGAGATGAAATACTGCCATTTGCGACAAAATAGATGGGCCTTGAGATAATTATGCTAAGTGAAATAAGCCAGACTGAAAAAGTTGAAAAACACATGAATGAAAGAACGTTCCTTTAAGATATTTTCATGTTTTCCCATCTCTATGCTTTTGTGTATACTGTGCCATCTGCTTGTACTACATCCCTTCTTTGGGCATCCAAATTCTAACTCAAGATTTGGCTCATACCCTCCCTTCTCCAGAAAGCCCTTCTTGATCATCTCCTGCTGAAATGTTCTCTCTTCACTATAAATAAACTAGACAAGTTTGTTGGTTATTAGCTACAAGCTGTGCATAGCTTTGTGATGTTTTTGCAATTCTCATCTTGCTCTGTTCCATAAATCTAGAAGTCACCCTTGATTTCAGCCTCCATTCAATTCATTAGCAAGTCACTTCTGTTTTAGTTCTATGCAGAATTTTCTGACAGAGCAATGATTGGAGGACTTGGTTTAAATAATCTTAACCCTTTTTATTTTAAAATAAAACACATACGAAAATCTCTCATATTAAATTATAGGAGATGGGTTATAAAGAGAATTTGTATTATGATTCATAGCTTAATGAATTATGTGGAGAATATCCTTATAACCACCACTCAAGTCAAGAAATAGAACTACCCAGCAATACAACTTTTGGGTATTTATCCAAAGAAAACAAAAAACGCTAATTGGAAAAGGTATATACACCCCTATGTTCACTGCAGTATTATTTACCATAGCCGAGATATGGAAGCAAGCTAGGTGTCCATTGACAGATGAATGGATAAAGAATATGTGTACACACACACACACACACACACACACACACACACACACACACACACACATATAAAGGAATATTACTCAATACTAAAAAGAAATGAAATCTTGCTATTTATGACGACATGGATGGATCTAGAGGGTATTATGTTAAGTGAAATAAGTCAGACAAAGACTAATTCCGTATGATTTCACTTATACATGGAATCTAAAAAAATATAAAATAAATGTACGAGCAAAACAAAAACAGACCCAGAAATACAGAGAACAAACTGATGGTTGCCAAAGAGGAGGGAAGTGGGTAAAAGAGGAAAAAACTCAAGTAGGAAAGAAAAAAATGAAGAAAATAATAAGAACATGCTCCAAGGCAGGAGTATTAAGTCACAAATTTATATTTCTAACACTTTAAAAAGCTGTAAGATTTTTATTAGATCATTGTATGAAAACTTGTCAGTTGAAAATCATTATTGAGTTTTCAGTACTGTATTCTAATACAGAAATGTTCTCTAGGTAAGATCTAGACTGACTTCATCCCTGTTAAGTCCTAGTACATGATAGTTTATTAAAATGAGAGTGTGTAGTTAGCATTTGTCATGTCATTAACTAATTAATTATTATGAAACAGTTTAGAATTTTATAGCACAGTATAAGTACTGTTGCTAAAGAGAAAGAAAAATAGAACTTTGCCAGCCGCTCCAGAAACTCTCCTTTTGCCCTATTCCACTTGTAGTCACCCATAATCTTGACTTTTATGGTAACCATTTCTTTCGGTTTCTTTTTACTTTTATTACTTAAGTGTGTATCCCTTACCATAATAGTTCACATTTCAAGGAGCTGGCTCTTAGGCCTTCAAGAAAGACATTCCTGGCATGAAACACTAGCAAGAAGTCTATTTAACTTTTAAAAAGATTTACATGCATCTCAAAGAGAACAGAAAGTATTTGTAATTTTAAGTTTTCTAAAGGAAAGCCTGGGCAGAAGGAAGGACAGGGGAAAGTTCTCTTTTCCTTTAAGCACCAGAGAAATTTAAAAAAAATTTTTTTTCAATTTTTATTCACTCTTTCATCCAGGAACAAAGTTCATGTAGGGCAGGCAAAATAAACATTTGATTTTTTTCTCTTTATTTACCTACTTTCGAGATAATGAATTGACTCCTAATCATCCTCCAAAGGTGACCAATAAGTTTTGTTTGTTTAAGTACCATTATTAGTTCATACACTTAACCCATTACTGATTAGTTTCAATCTATGTAATAATCCTTAGTGTAGTTCAAATTGTCCTCTGGCCAGTGGGAGCCTCTTCAAAGTTGGCTCCTGTGTCCTTTCAACATAATTGTAGAAGTCTTTGAGAGCTACTTTGCGATCTGGTATGAGAAGAGTTCCAGGTCATTTTGTACCCTTCCTACCCTGAAATCATCCATTTCTTCTTTACCATTAAATTTTTCTTCCTTATTTCCCTTAAGACATTTTTATTGTGTTTGTTTATTTACTCTTGAGTTTCTTCTAATTTAGTCTTTGTGTTTTTTTCCTTTTATTACTAATTCTTTACTCATTTCTGAGTTTTTCTAATTTCATTTACTGTTGTTCTTTAATGTCTTGAATGATTTTTTTAGCTGATTTTAAAATAGTAGGTTATAATTTGAGCTGTTTTGTGGGCATATATTTCTGGCGTGCTATGATTATCTTATAGAATTATTATTCTGCTTTTTTTTTTCCTAATAATTACTGTATATGAGATTGACCACAACAATTTTCTGCCATTTATTTTTATATGAAATTAGTTTTCTGGAATTTTTAGAAGTAATTATGTGGTTCAGGATGATTTTTTTTTTTAACTTCACAGAGCTCCCTCTTTTGATGTTTTTATATAATGTTCAAAAATATGGTAGCTTACAGACTCTGTTCCCTTCCACACTTTTATTTAAATCAAGGATTGGCAAAGTTTGCTTGTTTTTGTAAATAAAGTTTTAATGGGAGATAGCATAGACTATTCATTTACAGATTATTCATGGCTGCTCTCAGGCCAAATCAGCAAAGTTGAGGAACTACAATTATTCTATAGTCTACAAACCAAAAATATTTACTGTCTAGCCCTGTAAGACCCCTGATTTGGATTTTTTTTCCTTTGTCTCTATGGTCTCTGTTCTGCTCAATTTTGATTTTACTCCCAGCAGCATCTTCTCAGGTGTGGGGCACTGTTGTAGAAGCAAGCTCCTACGGTCAGTTTGGAGAGTTCACGGGGAACCATACAATTTCAGACCTTAGCACCCCTTGCTCACATTTTAAAAATAGTGGTAAAATAAATATAACATAAAATTTGTCATTTTAATCATTTTAAGATTAACAATTCAGTGGCATTAAGTATATTCATGATGAACCATCATCACTATATATTTCCAGAACTTCTTTATTATCTCAAACTGGAATTTGTACACATTAAACAATTACTCCCCATTTTCCCCCACCCCTTATCTCCTTGGTAACTTCTACTCTACTTTCTGTCTCTATGAATTTACCTCTTCGAGGTACCTCATGGATGTAGAATCATTCAATATTTGTCTTTCAGTGTCTGCCTTATTATACTAAACACAATGCTTTCAAAATAAGTCCATATTGTAGCATTATCAGAATTTTATTTTTATGGCTGAATAATATTCCATTGTATGCATATACTTCATTTTGTTGATCTATTCATCTGTTGATGGACATTTGGGTTGTTTCCATGTTTTGGCTACTGTGAATAATGCTACTATGAACATTGATATACAAATAGCTGTTTGAGTCCCTGCTTTCAATTATTTTGAGTATACATCTGGGAGTAGAATTGCTGGATTATATGTTAATTCTATTTTTAACTTTTCGAGGAACTGCCACAGTGGCTTTTCCATTTTTCCACAGTGGCTACATCATTTTGTATTCCTACCAGTAATGCATGTGGGTTCTGATTTCTCTACATCTAGATGAGCTGAGCAAGAAGATTGAAACCCTCAAGAAGAACAGAATAGATATTCTGGAGAAGAAGAACACACTACAAGAATTGAAAAATGAAATAGTAAGCATGGGAAATAGTGCCAACCAAATGGAGGAAAGGATCAGTGATATCGAAGACTGAAATCTAGAAATAAATCAGAATGAAGAAGAGAGAAACCAAAGAATGAAAAATAATGAAAGAAATATAAAAACTAGCTGATACCCTCAAGAGAGGAAACATAAGAATAATGGGCATTACTGAAGGCGAGGAAAAGGAGCAGGGACTAGAAAGCATTTTCAGACAAATAGTGGATGAGAATTTTTCAAATCTAAGGAATGTGCTGGAGCTTGGAATTCAAGAAGTCAACAGAAAGCCCAATTATCTCAACCCCAAAAGGCCTTCACCAAGACACGTTGTATTAAAGTTATCAAAAATCAACGACAAAGAAAGAATTCTCAAGGCAGCCAGGGAGAAGAAAATGGTAACGTGTGAAGGAAAACACATTTGATTATCATCAGATTTCTCAGCACAGACCTTACAAGCCAGAAAGGAATGGAACCAAATATTTAAACTATTAAGTGAAAGGAACTACCAGCCAAGAATAATGTATCCAGCTAAGCTCTCCTTTAGATATGAAGGAGAAATCAAGACCTTTCCAGAGGTACAAAAATTGAGGGAATTCTTCACTACAAGTTCTGCACTATAGGAAATACTGAAAGGGGTCAGCGCACCTAAAACAAAATAACAGCAACAACAAAAATGTATAATTAGGAATAAAGCAACTATCAGGCAAATAGAAGAAGAAGAGTACAACCCTTATTAAGAGCAGGGCATTATAGCTTAAATAATAAGAAGTGAATTGTTATAAAGATAGTAATGAATGTTCAGCATACATAGGGACAAATTGAGACAACAATGACTGAAAAGGGAAGGATTCAAAGATCCAAATTCGCAAAGAGGAATGGAGATAAGGCGCGTGCAAAAGAAAATAGACGACTGTATATATATATATATATATATATATATATAACTATCCTTTATATATTCATAATAGTAACCACACACTAAAGATACAGAACTGAAATATATATGATGAAACAAAAAGAACCAAAGGCAAAACCCACAAAAGCCAACCAAAATAAAGAAAACAGAAGCACATGGATAAGGAAGCAATGGAAACACTGAACTACCAGAAAGCAAAAGATAAAATGACTATAAGAAGACCTCATATTTCAATAATCACCCTAAATGTAAATGGATTGAACTCACCAATAAAAAAGCACAGAGTTGTAGAATGGATCAAAAAACAAAACCCTACCATATGCTGCCTCCAGGAGACACATCTCATTCCAAAGACAAATGTAGAGTCAAAGTGAAAGGGTGGAAAATGAGATTTCAAGCAAATGCATTCAGAGAAAAGTGGTAGTAGTGGTACTAATATCAGATGAAACAGATTTCGAAATAAAAAAGATAAAGAAAGATATTGAGGAACACTTCATAATGATAAAGGGAATCATGCATCAAGAAGACATAACATTTATTAATATCTCTGCTCCCAATCAGGGTGCCCCAAAATATGTAAAGCAATTACTAAGAGAACTAAAGGGAGAAATACACCAAAACACTATCTTAGTAGGGGACCCAATTACCCCACTGTCAGATATGGATGAATAATTGAAACAGAAAATCAATAAGGAAATAACATCCTTAAATGACACTTTAGTCCAACTGGACATAATTGACATTTATAGAGCCTTCCATCCCGAAACAGTTGCTTATATATGCTTCTCTAGTGCACATGGAACATTTTCAAGAATCAACCACATACTGGGGCACAGAGATAGCCTCAACAAATATAAGAGGGTTGAAATCATAACAGCCATATTCTCTGATCATAATGCTTTGAAACTAGAGATTACCTGCAAAATAAATCAGGAAGAACCACAAACACATGGAGATTAAACAACATGCTACTGAAATAACTGGGTCAAGGAAGAAATAAAAAGAGAGATAAAGAGATACATAAAAATGAATGATAATGATAGTACAACATATCAAAACTTTTGGGACATGGCAAAAGCGGCCATAAAAGGAAAGTTCATATCATTACAGGCCTACCTCCAAAAATAAGAACAAGCCCAAATAAATAACCTAACACTTCATCTTAAAAAGCTAGGAAAAGAAGAACAAATGAAGCCTAACATCAGCAGAAGGAAAGAAATCATCAAAATTAGAGCAGAAACAAATGAAATTGAAAACAAAAGAACAATAGAAAAAATAAATGCAACAAAGAGCTGGTTCTTTGAGAAGGTTAATAAAATTGACAAACCCTTGGTTAGACTCACTCAAGAAAAAAGGACACAAATAAACAAAATCAGAGATGAAAGAGGGGAAATTACAACTGATATAGCAGAAATCAAAGGATCATATAAGAATACTATGAAAAAGCATATAATACCAAATTTAATAATCTAGAAGAAATGGACCAGTATTTAGAAAAATACAACCTTCCTAGAATTGGAAAATCTAAATAGACCCATCAGCAGTATGGAAATTGAAACAATCATCAAAAACCTACCAAAAAGTAAAAGTCCAGGACCACATGGCTTCACCAGTGAATTCTACCTAACATTCAAAGATTTAATATCTATTCTCCGCAAACTCTTCCAAAAAGTCGAAGAGGAGGCAATACTTCCCAACTCATTTTATGAGGCCAATATTACTCTGATACCAAAATCTGATAAGGATAACACAAAAACTGCAGACCAATATCTCTCATGAACACAGTTGCAAAAACCTTAAATAAGATACTAGCGAACCAAACACAGCAACATATTAAAAAGATTATACATCACGATCAAGCGGGCTTCATTCCAGAGCCACAGGATGGTTCATTATACGCAAATTGATTAATATAATACACCACATAAACAAATTAAAAAATAAGAATCATATGATCATATCAATAGTTGCAGGAAAAGCCTTCGACAAGATACTGAATCTATGTATGATCAAAACACTTATATTTTTGGTATAGAAGGAAGTATTTTAACATAATAAAGGCCATCTATGACAAACCCTCAGCCAACATTATACTTAATGGTGATAAACTAAAAACCTTCCCTCTAAGATCAGGAACAAGACAAGGCTGTCCACTATTGCCACTGTTATTCAATATGATGTTGGAGGTTCTAGCGAGTGTAATCAGGCAAGAGGAAGAAACAAAAAGCATCCAAATAGGAAATGACAAAGTCAAACTGTCACTATTTGCAGATGACATTATTCTCTATATAGAAAACCCTAAAGAGTCCACAAGAACACTACTAGAAACAATAAGCAAATACAGTAAAGTTTCTGGATACAAAATCAATGTTCAAAAATCCATAGCGTTCCTACGCTTTAATAATGAAGGGTCAGAAAAAGAAATGGAAAAGGAATTCCTTTTGCAATTGCAACAAAAAGAATAAAATATCTAGGAATAAATCTAACAAAACATGTGAAGGACCTATATTATAAAAACTACAAGACCCTATTAAAAGAAATCAAAGAAGTTACAATGAAATGGAAAGATATTCTGTGTTCTTGAATTGGAAGAATCGACATAGTTAAAATGACCATATTACCTAAAGCTTTATACAGATTTAATGCAATCTCCATCGAAATCCCATTGGCATTTTTTAAAGAAATAGAACAAAAAAATCATCAGATTTGTATGGAAGCACAAAAGACCCTGAATTGCCAAAGCCATTCTGAGAAAAAAGAACGGAGCTGAAGGCATCCTTCTGCCTGACTTCGAATTATACTACAAAGTGACAGTTATCAAAATGGCATGGTATTGGCAGCAAAACAGATACATGGACCAGTGGAACAGAATCGAGAGTCCAGAAGTAAACTTATATTCACATGGACAAATAATTTTCGACAAAAAAAGCCAAAAACATAGAGTGGAGAAAGAAAAGCCTCTTCAATAAATGGTGTTGGGAAAACTGGAAAGCCACCTGCAAAAAAAAAAAAAAAATGAAACTAGACTGTTGTCTATCACCACACACCAAAATTAACTCAAAATAGATTAATGACCTGAATATAAGACCCAAAACAATAAAATGCATAGAAGAAAACATAGGAACTAAACTCAAGGACCTTGGACTTAAAGAGGATTTTATGAGTTTGACCTCGAAGGCAAGGGAAGTAAAAACAAAAATAAACGAATGGGACTACATCAAACTAAAAAGCTTCTGCTCAGCAAAAGAAATCGTCAACAAGGTAAAGAGACAACCATCTGAATGGGAAAATATATTTGCAAGCAATGGTTCTAATAAGAGCCTAATATCTAGATTATACAAAGAACTCATACAACTCAATAACAACAAAAAAACAAATGATCTAAACGAAAAGTGGGCAGAGGACCTGAACGACACTTCTCCCTGGAGGACATACAAATGGCCAATAAATATTTGAAAAGATGCTCAACATCGCTAGCTATTAGGGAAATGCAAATCAAAACCCAATGAGATACCATCTCACACCTGTTAGAATGGCTATAATCAACAGGACAAGCAATAACAAATGTTGGAGAGGATGTGGAGAATCGGAACTCTCATACACTGCTGGCGGGACTGTAAATTGGTTCAGCCACTATGGAAAACAGTATAGAGGTTCCTCAAAAAACTAAGGATTGATCTACCATATGATCCAGCAATCCCTCTACTGGCTTTCTGTACAAAGAGAGTCTTGCCTTGGCCCTCCGAAAAGGTATCCCTGTAAGTCCCTGGTGCACCCTGCATGGAACCAAATGGGCACTGGTGCTCAGAATGAGCAGGTCTGTCACCGCTCACGGACACAGCCCCTTTAAGAAGCATCTGCCACTGCCGCAGCTTCTATCTCACTAAGCCGCTTGAGACCAGGCAGCCTCAAGTCGTCGCCCCATCCTACCTTCTGCCGTTGCAGGGTGCTTTCTTGTATTTCTTCCTAGTTGTACGGCTTGTTCATCCCAGGCGATTTTTCCTTGCTGCTCCTTGTTTCTGTCACAACTTTGATTTAGTTGCCAGAGGAATGAACAGAGCCTCTATCATCTACGCCATTTTTTCCCTTAATTTTCTTTTTCTAATTAATTAGTAATTTATGGGGACATGCTTTAAGATTATATAAATATCTTTTTTCTCATCAAATGTTCACTTACTAGTTTAAGCTTTTATTGGTGATTCTTTCTCAAATCAATGGCTACTATTTTTGAGTGCCAACCATGTTCTAGCTACTATGCTAGATGCTTCACATATATTATCCCTATGTCACAGATTAGGAAACTGAAGCTGAAAAGGTAATACAATAGCACAAGGACTCATGGCTAGCAAGCAATGGAAATGGGAGTAGACTCCAGGACCATCTGCTCCAAATTCACATGCTAGAGCTTGGGAAGCAAGTGTTAGGTGGACATTTGGGACTCTAAGTATCAGGTCTTTTGAGTATGGCTGTTTCTGATGTTCTTTTCTTGTGCTTTCCAAACACTCCCTGACCTGGAGAGGGAGTATAGCAGGCAGACTTCAGGGCTGTGGGCTGTGACCTACTGGGTGTGTTCTGCAGTCAGAAGGCAATTTCCCACATAGAGTACCAGCTGATCGCCTATTTGCAGCATCATGCATCGATATGTATCTGCAATGCCCTGAAGCTATGGCTGGGTCAGTAGCTGAGTTCACAGAACCAGAATCCCTGAGCTGTCTTTTCACAGGGCAGGGGTGGAATGTCTTGGTAACCTGGCAAGAACTGGGTTAAACATTCCCATTATTCCCTCTTGTGGGTCCTTAGCTGAGAGAATCAGAACATAGGCAGGGTGGGGTCCAGGGGAAGGGAGCCAAAGCCCTGAGTCATAGGGAAACCAAGGAGTCAGGGCCAGGACAAGGCACGCTGAGCCAGAAAACCTGGAGGAAAGTTGTGGTCTGAATGCTGGGAGGAGAGAGAAGTCACCAGATGCAGACAAGGTCACATGAAGGAATCACAGTCAGGACCGGAGCCAAGAACAAGCTTCAGCGGGTCAAGATTACATGAGGCTGTTATAGGAGATTCTGAACCTGTGTCTGAAGATCTACAGAGCTGGAGGCTTGGTAGATGTGCCCAGACTGAGGATGCACAAGGCTAGGAGTGTCCATTAGTTGTGGGTGTCCTCCTGGATCAGGCTTCATGGTGGACATTCAGCTTTTCAGTTACAATTGGACATCTCTAAGAGGCCCCTCAGGCCTATACCCACCTCAGCTACATCAAAGTTCGGACTCTGCATCCTACCAGCTGGAGTCACCTAGCCCAGCTCCTCGTTTGCTGTGATTACTTAGGCCTCAATCCTCTCTTTGGATGAAAACTGCATTCTTTAAGACTTTATTCTCAGAGACTTTCCATATAGTGGCTTTTTTTCTTTAAACTATCTGAAAATAATTTCAAACTTACAAAAAGTTGCAAAAATAAAAGCAGTACAATATAAAAATACTCATTTTGTCCTCTGAACCATCTTAAAGTGAGTTAAGCACATCATGGCCCTTTACCCCTAAATACTTCACTGTATAATTATTGACGCTTTTTTCTCCTTTACAACTGATAAGCAGTATGGAAGACCATGCAAATATTGTGTTCTTTTTCAAAACTGCCCCCGAAATTTAGCATCCACTGATGATTCTTGCCTAAGCCAATCTTTACCATGATGGTTGTAAAATAGTGATTTACTAACTCCAACTCTCCTTCCACATTTTCCATTCTGCTCTCAGCATTCTCCTGTGAATAAGAGACCTTCCTTTTTCCCATTTATGTATTTATGGACTCATGGTATGGACTCATGAATTCCTATTTTTTTGTGATTTCTAATTTAAAACTTAATTATTTTGGTGTTCAGATTATCTCAGATTTGCTAGTGGGAACTCCTTTGACCTGTCTTTTGTCCTTGTGACATAGTTTTTGTTTTGTTTTTTTTAACATTTTCTTACTCTCTGGTATAACAAGGGATTCCATGGATTATCTTGTACCAGCCCTCGACTAAGGAGCCTGATTCCTTTCAGTGGTGAAGGTATTAGAGATCAGGTTTGGATAATTGCTACCGAAGTGTCTTTACTTCTTGGCTCTTTCAATGGACAGAGCTAGGAAATATATGCATGAATATACACATGTACATGTGTGCATATTTTTTCATATTCATAATTACATATGTGTGACATAAACATGTATATACATATGCATATACATATTTTAGAAATCATGAATTTGCGCTGATATCTCCTCACAGGGTCACTTTTTGCCTTCCCGTTCCATATTTGTATGCCCCTTCTTCCTCAATGAGAATCCTGGATTCTAATTATATTAACACATTTGCTCAGTCCTATATTACATCTAAAATAGTTTATTATATCTAAAATGGTTTCTGAATTGCTTTGCTCACACCATTACAAACAACAGACCTACTAAAAAGAGTTCAGATTTTGTCTGTGATTCTTCCCCTTCTCACCACACTCTCTGCCCACAACAGAGGGTATGTAGTCAAATACTGTGTTAAAGTTATTCGAATTAGTTCTTTTTTTTTTCTTTCACTGTGGTTATGGTAATTATTTGAAATACATTTAGTTTCATTGTTTCAGTTTGCTTTCATTTTTAATTCTTATTGATTTAATTTTATTTTTGAATATGTGAAAATCGCCATGCATTTAAAAATCAAAACTATACAAAAAGGTGTGCTCAGAGAAATAACACTTTGATGTGTTTCCCTCCACTCCTTTTAGGTAACTAACTTTATTTTCTGATGTATCAGAAAATTTGTTTTATTGTGATGTTTAGCAGTTATAATATGTACATTTCCTTGTTTCCCTTCTTTCTAATGCAAAAGATAGCATACTATCTATGTATGGTATAATAAGAAATATATTTGGTCTTTGTCTCTGGTTCCTGGCACAGAGCCCCTAGAAACTCTTGGAATTTCCTAAGTGATAGAAGTGTCTTTAGTTACTCATAAGGAGCCCCTTTTTGAGCAAGTGATTAGAGGGTTGGAACTTTCAGCCCCAATCACTGACCTCTTGAACAAAGAGATTTGATCAGCATGCCAGTTAATGAATGTATCCAAATGCCAGGAGAGTGGTGCACCCCAGTCCATGGGAACAGAAGTTCCTGTGCTTAGAACCCTTCTGGACCTCTCTTTCATCTGGCTTTTCATCTGTATCCTTTATGGTATTCTTTATAATAAACTAGTAAACATAAATGTTTCTCTGAGTTCTGTGAACTACTCTAGCAAATTAATCAAACCTGAGGACTGGATCATGGGAACCTCCAATTTATAACCATTGGGTCAGAAATGCTGATAACAATCTGATTTTGTGATTGGTGTCTGAAGCGGGTGGCAGTATGTGGGACTAAACCCTTAAAACCTGTGGGATTTGATGCTATCTCTAGGTAGCTAGTGTCAGAATTGAGTTAGGACACCAAGCTAGTGTCACAGAATCGTTTGATGTGGAAAAAACTACCACGTATTTGGACTACAGAAGTATTTAGAGTATTATGTGTAGTATAAAGAAAAACAATAGAGTTTTTCTTTACAAAACACTTCTGCAATTTAATTTTTTCACTAATCTTTTGGAAATCCATATCAGTTCCATAGAAATCATCTTCATTCTTTTTACTCTATTAGCTCCACTGTATATACCATAGTTTAAACACCCAATCTCCTCTGCTTGGACCTTTAGGTAGTTTCCAGTGTTTTGCAGTTAAAAATACAATAAAAATATTGCAATGAAGCACACCCAAGCTGCTTCCAGTGTTTTTTCCATACAAACAGCCTGTCTTGGCTCATGCTGCAGATTTTCTGTAATCATTCAAGGTTCACAATACCCAAACAGGCAGCATCTGGCTTCAATGTGCCCCATACCTCTTGCTGAGAAGCCCCAAACCTGACACAAGTGGCAGCTGGCCTCAGTTCAAAGTTTGGCCTCTCCCAGAAACCTCCAAGTTCAGCACAAGAGGCAACCATCTGCATATCATTTTGTAGTTCATATCAAGTGGCCCCAGGCAGGGCACAGGAAGTGGCCTGTAACAGAGCCATTCCTAAGAGGTCCTGGAATCAACACATCTGATGGCTAGTTTCAGATCACACAAGAGTACCAACCAACCACTTCCACAAAAGACACACCCAAAGGGTAGACAGGGCAGGCACCAGAGCCCTGCTAAAGCAAATCCTGATTCATAGAGTCAGCCCCTTGCACAACAGATCCTCCACTGTAGTCACCAACCAGTCCTCATAATCAGCCTGAGGATCAATCCCTCTCATTGATGTGCAAAGAGCAACCAAGGCTCAGCTACAACAGAAGGGGATACACAGTCCACAAAAGAGACACTCTTGTAACACCCAGCTCAGGTGATCAGGGAGACTGCACCACTGAGACCAACAGGACACCTACTACATAATGTCACCCTCCTAAGACTGGGAGATGTAGCAGATGTATGGAATACATAGAAACAAACACAGAGAGGCAGACAAAATTAGGAGACAAAGAAACATGTCCCAAAAGAAAGAACAGGAGAAAACTCCAGGAAAAAAAAACTAAACAAAATGGAGGTAAGCAATCTATACCAGGTATAGAATTCAAAATACTAGTTATAAGGATGCTTAATGAACTTAGAATAGATAAAACGAATAGGATGAAGAATAGTTCAAGTCAGTGAGAACTTCAACAAAGAGAGAGTAAACATAAAAAGGTATATAGAAACCACAAAAATGTCAGAAATAGAAAATACAACAAGTGAATGAAAAATACACTAGTAGGAATCAACAATAGATTAGAATAAGCAGAGGATCAAATCAGTGATTTGAAAGACAAGGTAGTAGAAAACACCCAATCAGACAGCAAAATAAGTAAGTAAGTAAATAAGTAAGTAAGTAAGTAAGTAAAATTTTAAAAAGAGAAGACAGAAACCTCTGGGACAACATCAAACATAACAACATTTGCATCAGAGAGTACCAAAAGGAGAAGACAGAAAGCACTATAATGACAGAAAACTTTCCTAATCTGGTGAAGAAAATAGACATACAAGCCCAGGAAGTGCAGAAAGTCCCAAACAAGATGAACCCAAAGAGGTCCACACCTAGACATATCATCATTAAAAATGTCAAAGTTAAATACAAAGAGAGAATATTAAAAGCAGCAAGAGAAAAGCAGTTAGTTACCTACAAAGGCACTCTCATAAGACTATAAGCTGATTTCTCAAAAGAAACTTTGCAGGCCAGGAGAGATTGGCAGGAAGTTGATGAAAAGTTGATGAAAAGCAAGGACCTACAAAGTTGATGAAAAGCAAGGACCTACAACCAAGATTACACAGCAAAGCTATCATTTAGATTTGAAGGACAGATAAAAACTTCCCAGTTAAGGAAAAGCTAAAAGAGTTCATCACCACCAAACCAGTATTACAAGAAAAGTTAAAGGGACTTCTTTAAGAAGAAGAAGAAAAAAATAAAAAATATGAATAATAAAATAGTAATAACTACATATCTAGCAACAATTAGTTTAAATGTAAATGGATTAATGGCTCCAATCAAAAGACATAGGGTAGCTGAATGAATAAGAAAACAAAACTCTTACATATGCTGCCTACAAGAAACTCAGTTCAGACTGAAAGACACACAGAGACTAAAAGTAAAGGGATGGAAAAGATATTTCATAAAAACAGAAACAAAAAAGCTGGAATAGCAATACTTATATCAGACAAAATAGACTTTAAAACAAAGGCTATAACAAGAGACAAAGAAGGACTCAGTAATGTGACTTCTGGGTATTTATTCGAAGAAACCTAAAACACTACTTTGAAGGGACATGTGAATCCATATCTTTCTTGCATCATTATTTACAAGAGCCAAGATATGGAGGCAAGATATGCATTGAGGTGTCCATCAGTGCATGAATGGACAAAGAAGAGGTAGTAGATATATACAGTGGAATATTACTCAGTCATAAAAAAGAATGAAATCTTACCATCTGCAACTACATAGATGGACTTATTGGGTATTGTGCTGAGTGGAGTAAGTCAGAGAGTGAAAGACAAATGTCATATGTGGAATCTAGAGAACAGGATAAACAAACAACAGAAACCAGCTCATAGATACAAAGAGCATTTTAATGGTTGTCAGATTGGGGGAGGGATGGTTGAAGTGGGGAGGGCATTAAGAGGTACAAATCGGTAGTTACAAAATAGTCTTGGGGATGTAGAGTATAGCATGGGGAATACAGTCAGTAGTATTGTAGTAACTATTTATGGTGGCAGATGAGTACTAGATTTATCGGAGTGATCTCTTTGTAAGTTATATAAATGTCTAATCACTATGTTGTACATCTTAAACTAATACAATATTGTATGTCAACAGTAATTGAAAAAAATAAAAATGTAAAAAAATATTGCAATGAATAACCTGTTGTCAAATGACAAAACTAAAACAGTTTAGTAATGAGTTTGATGTCCTTTATTCAAAGGAAAATAATCCATGTACTGGGGGTGTACCGAACCTCACAAGGGGTAGAGCATTGTTCCCAGAGGGATTTGGGTCAAGAGTAAGTTTTATAGAGTGTTTGAAGAGGCAACACAGAAACGGCATGACTAGTTAGGAGGTCAGGGATCTCCATATCTATAAGGCCTGCGGGTCCTACTTTCTGGAGCAAGGCAAACTAGCTAACACTGAATTGGAGGGTTGTAATTGGTATATGTTAAGTTTCCTTGACAAATATTTCCTGTAAGAGCAGGCAAGTTAGTTTTAGATTTGTGATATAAGCCCGGCCTCTGAAGTGGCCTCCATTTTGTGCATCCCGATGTACAAATTAATTTTATCATAATTATGCATATGTATTTTTGTATTATTGATGGTATATCTTCAGAACAAATTCTTAGAAGTGGGTCTGCTGATACAAAGAGTGTACTTCTTTTTTATTGCTGTGTAACAAGTTACCACAAACTTAGTTGCTTAAAACAACACACATTCAGCAGCTCACAGTCTCATAGGTAAGAAGTCTGGGTGGGCTTGACTGGGATTCTTCGCTCAAAATTTCACAAGTTCAAAATCAAGATGTTGGCTGAGCTCTCACCTGGAGGCTCTAGAAATAACTGATTTTCAACGGCCATGCTACCCTAAACAAGACCAATCCCTTCTGATCTCGGAAGCTAAGCAGGGTTGGGCCTGGTTAGTACTTGGATGGGAGATCATCTAGGAAGACCAGGTGCCGTAGGCGTAAAAAAATTAAAAATAAGGGATTGTAAGCTGACAAGGTCTTTGCAACCTGTGAGGTCGACCAACGGTTGCCTCGTCTAAAGAAATAATAATAATAAAATAAAAAAAATAATGAAATGCAATATTAGAATTCAATTCCAAGGACTGAGGTCTCCATTTTGTTGAAGGCTCTCAGCTTCCACTGGCTGTTCCCATTCCTTGCCACATGGCCCCCTTCATCTTCAAATTAGCCACAATGTGTCGAATCATTCTCTCTTGGAATCTCTCTGACTTCTGTAAAAGATTAAACAAAGATGGACAGTAATTAAAGTGGTAAGGACAGATTTTAACCAGTAACAGCTATTGCAGTAGGAAAAAGAGTCCAATGTGAACTGAAATCAACTTAGATTTGAACAGAGATGACTGGATGTTTTAAAGGGAGAATGAGGTGGAGTGATAGGAAGAGAGGGAGATAAACAAGGGTTCAAGTAGAGTCAGGGTAGTGAAAAATTGCAAAAGGTCAGTTTGTGTAAATGCCATTAGGCCAGCTGTGTCTGCTAGCTGGCAATTAATAAAGTTATTAGGACTCTTCTCCCAGAGAGACTGGAAGACAGAGGCCCTACTCTCAGGTATTGACTGGAACAAACAGTAATTTCTTTTGGAGGCCATGAGCTTTCTCAGGCAGGTACTTTAAATAGAGCTAAGGTCAGATGGGAAAAATGATGTGTGACAGAGACTTTCATCCCTCTTGGGACCACATTAAGTTTGTGACAAAAACATGGAGCAAAAGCGAGGAAGCAAAGTCACCTGGGATCCAGATGAACAGAAGCACTACAACTAGGGAGAGAAATAATTAATCAAACTGCAATGGTAGAAGATAGGAGGGGGTGAAGGTGCAAGGCTGCCGGTCCAGAGCAGCTGAGTGGGACAGAGGCTGTGGCACTGGCAGCTGCAGACACCTCTTAAAGAGATACCTGAAGGAAAACAAGAAGTTGAAGAGTTATTTGAAGAAATAATGATGGAAAACTTCCTTACTCTTGTGAAAGAAATAGAAATACAACCCCAGGAAGCTCAGAGAGTCCCAAGAGAGAGGAACCTAAAGTGACTCACACCAAGACACATCATAATTAAAATGCTAAAGGTTAAATGCAAAGAGAGAATCTTAAAAGCAGCAAGAAAAAAGCAGTTAGTTACCTACAAGGGAGCACCCATAAGACTGGCACCTGATTTCTCAAAAGAAACTATGCAGGACACACAGGCTTGGCATAAAATATTCAACATGATGAAAATGCAAGATCTACAACCAAGAATACTTTATCCAGCAAAGCTATCATTTAAAGTTGAAGGACAGATAAAGAACTTCCCAGACAAAAATAAGTTAAATTTATCAACACCAAGCCAGTATTATAGGAAATGTTGAAAGGACTTCTTTAAAAAGAAAAAAACATGTATCAAAAACAGGAATAAAGAATGGTAATAACTATATATCTATCAACAAGTACTGCAAATGGAAAAGAATAAAGTGCTCCAATCAAAAGATAAAGTGGCTGAATGGATAAGAAAAAAAGACCCCTACATATGCTTCCTACGAGAAACTCACTTCAGATTAAAAGAAACACACAGACTAAAAGGAAGGGGTTGGAAAAAGATATTGCCTTGATGGACCTAGAGGGTATTGCGTTGAATGAAATGGGTCGGATAGAGAAAGACAAATGTTGCATGTTTTCACATACAAGAGGAATCTAAAGAACAAAATCAACAACAACAACAACAACAAAAGCGGAAATAAATTCATAGATACAGAGAATATTTAGAGGAATGGGAAGGGGGTTGGAAGAACAAAAAAAAGGCAAAAGGATTAAGAGGCACAAATGGATAGCTGCAGAATAGACATGGAGATAAAGGATGTAGCATGGGAAAGATGGTTAATAATGTTGTAATAAATATGTAAGAGGCAAGAAGGGTACTAGATTTAGTGGGGTGATCATTTTTGGAGTTACATGGATCTCTGATCACTATGCTATACAACTGAAACTGGTATATTATTGTATGCCAACTATAATTGAAAAAAAAAACTCATTGAATTGTACAGTGCAAATACGAGAAACTACTTGTCTATTATATTTCAATAAATCCGGAAAAGAACAGAACAGGGTACTCTAAGCTTAAACAATAAGAAGAGAATTGCTGTTGCAAGATAGTAATGAACATTCATCATACAAAGGGACAAATTGAGACAATAAATACGAGCAACTAATTGTCTATTATATTTCAATATAGCCGGGGGAAAAAAAGATAAATAAAAAAAGAGGACTAAGTTCATTCTAGGGATGTGGCCCTGAGCTCTGAGAAATTATGTTAGTATTTGTTCAAGTCTTTATAGGCCAAGATTAATTTCTAGTTGAGAAAAGGCTCAGGGTAGTGTGGCTAGTGTTTGGCCAAGGAGAGAATTTTTGTCACATCTTTTATTGAACAAAGAAACTCTGCTTTTAAATGACTTATGTGATTAAGTTAGGCCCACATTGATAATGCCCCTTTTGCCATATAACGTAACATAATCACGGAGGTAACACCAGGGGGCTAAGGTTATAAGTTAAAATTCCTAGCCCTCCTAGCAACTGTCCTGGCTAGTACAGGATAAGACGTCTGAATTGTTTGAGGATCTCAGCAAAGGTAACTCATCCTCTAGTTACCATGAGTGGGAAGAGGTTTAGTGTCCAAACTGGAACTTTCTTGGCACTTGCAGCATGAGAACAGTAATGGAGGCTACACACAATGTCTTAGAGAATGAGGGTTAGGAGTATCTCCATGAGTTATCTTGAGTAAAGGACAACTGCAGCAGGGCTAGTTCGTGTGGCTGAGAATTAAGTGCTATAATCTGAATTCTGTCTGTACTGTGTGCAAGAAACATACACCCACCTTACATGCCCTTTAATACTTGCTCTGGTTTCAACCTCCTTTGAGTGACTTGGCCCTTGCTTTTGAAAGACATGCCAGTGTGAGTGGCTGGTAGGAACACAAACCCCAGGTCAGATGAATCCAGCCTCTGCCATCTTGTAGCTGTAGAACCTTGAAATTACTTAACTTCTTTGTGCCTTGATTTATTTCTTTATCAACAAAATGTGAATAATAATAGTAGTTACCTCCTCGGATAGCTGCGGGTATCAAATAAAATCCTGTTTATAGAGTGCTAATGAATTCCTGGCACATAGTAAGAGCTCAAAAAATGTGAGCTGTCTGAGTTTATCACTATGTCTTGCTCATTTCTGACTCTGTACTTCAAGTTATTGCCTTTCCTATGGTCCTTAGTGTTAGTCTCTGAATTCTCTCAGCATAATGGTTCTTGGTTCCCAAGTATCCTGTGCTGGGGCTTGCCCTACTCTCACATCTGCTAAGGGTGGAAGCCTAAAAAGAAAGTACCTTGAATATCAGACATCTGCTTCAAGATACCCAAACAAGAAGCAATCTTTTACCCTTTAGGAGCCTTGCATGACACTGTCTTTATGCTTATCTCAGTTCCAAATGCAGGTCTCAAGAAAAGGGATCTCTTCTATTTATCTGTTATTATGTAACAAGGTACTTCAAAACTTGGTGGCTTAAAATAACCATTTTATTTTGATCAGTCAGGAGAGAGCTTGGTTGGGTGGCCCATCTCAAATCCATACTGGGGCAGCTGGGGCTGGAGGATCAACCTGCAAGATAGCATCTTCATTCTCGTATGGAGTACCTTCATATGCTCTCATCTTCCAGGGCTTTCAGGATGCTTGGGCTTCTCACAGCATGGCTGTCAGACTTCTCACATGACAACCGGCTTGCCCCAAAGTAAGCATTCCAAAAGGGCCAGGTGGAAGCTGAAAGGCCTCTTATGAACTACACTCAAAGTTTGAGAATATTATTTCTGCTTCATTCTTTTAGACAAACGAGTCTACAAAGCCAGATCTGAGTCTAAGGGAGGAGAATTAGATTCTACTTTTCAATGGCAGGAGTAGCAAAGAATGTGTGCAATCTTTAGTCAACCATAGCATCTGATGAGTGGAAGCTAAATTCCACCTGGAACCCTGCTGCAGTGAGGTCTGGGAAATATAGTTTTAGGATTTCCACAGCAATGGGGTGCTGAAAGGAGAGTGAGCCAATCAATCTGCTGTATCCACAACAGGCTCTCAGCATTGTCAAGTTTTATGATGAGATTCTATAACCAGCTTTCCTTTGTCCTTGGTGCCAGCACGCTTGAATCCAAATGGGAATTGAGAGCAGCCAGTCCCTCAATATAGCTTGATCTCTAGGTCAAGACTTTAAAAATTTTTTTTGACTGAAACTCACAATAAAAAATACAACATATATCAGCATATGGACATATATATGTAATTGAAACAAAAGGTCTTGTGGAACAATCCCTATCTTTACCATATGTTATATTCTTTTATAATTTTCTCTTCTATTGTATTGTATTGTATTGTATTGTATTCTATTTCTTTAAACAAAAATGCTGATTGTGTGTTCACTAAGTTAATTTCATAACTCACCAAATGAGTTACTACCCATAGTTTGAAAAGCACTGCTGGAGACTTGTGTCTCTACATTTAAATAGGGAATTAAAAACTGAAGAGAAAAAGTGAGTCAATAAGAAAAAAATTATATAAGAACAAAAAAATAAAGTGTTTCCTCAAAGTAAATTTACTTAATTCAACAAAAGTATAGTAAAGAATATCATTGTTTTACAATTATATGTTTTCTTTCCTATAAAGTGGTTATACATACCACCATTGCTAAACCTTCCATTGTGAGGCTTGGCCATGTGACTTCTTTGGCCTCTGGCATGTAAGCAGGCATGGCTCATATCAATTCCGAGCAGAAACTTTAAATGAAATTGCATGGTTTGGCTTGATCTCTAGTAATTCTGCCCTCCACTATGGCAACAATATGTTTAGATAGGTCTGTTCTTTGGCCTGGGTCCCAGAGTGAGAAAATACACAGAGCCAACGTGCAGCCTATCTTCAGCTCTTACATAACACGAGAAATAAATATTTGTTATTACAAGCCACTGAGATTTAGGGTTGTTTGTTACTGCAGCAAAGCTGACTAATGTAGAAGCAGCGCTTGAAAAGCAAACAAACAAAAAACCAAAGCACTCCTTTGAACATTTAAAGAGTACAGAAATATATAAGGCAAAACACAATGTTCCACTTCACCAACTCCCTGCTCCTCTAGGAGTTATCATTTATAACATTTTGGTGCATATCCTTTCAAAGAAGGAAATTTTGAAATGGCTGGTTTCTAATTTTAATGCTATAAAATTAGTACATATTTTTTCATAAATAAAGTTTTTTAAAACACAGTCAAGTCTATTGTTTACATATTGCTTATGACTGCTGTCGTATTAACAGCAAAGTTGAGTTTTGTTACAGAGACTATAATGCCTAATATATTTACTATCTGGCTCTTCACAGAAAATGTTTGCTAAGTCTTGATCTAGGTCTACTAAATGTTATCATTTGGTATTTTGCCACTTTTGTTGTATTTCCCTCTCTTTTACATATGGATTTTTTATAAACTTCTTAAAATAAAAATGTCATGATACTTTATATATTTCAACATGTATCTCCAAAGAATAAGTGTACTATTCTCCATAAACCACATTATAAGTATCACACCCAGAGCATTTAACAATAATACAATTCTATTAGCTAATAATCAGATGACCCCAAAATTGTCCTGAAAATGTCCTTCATAGCCTTTTCCATCTCAATTCAGCAAGTAATTGAAGATTTTATAATGCATTTAGTTATCATGTCTCTTTAGTTGCCTTTAATCTAGAAAGGTTCCGTGTCTTTTTGGACTCTCATAAAACATATTTTTAAAATATCCAAAGTAGCTCTTCTGCAGATAGCCTCTCAATTTGGATTTATCTGTTTTGCCCCTCAGAATTAAATTTGAGTTAATCATTTTTGGCAAAAATTCTACATAGGTGGTGTTGTGTTCTGTATCAGGAGGCTCATGATATCACTTTGCCCAATTATTTGTGATATTTTGTCATTTGTTTATGTGATGTCTGCCAAATTCTTTGCTGTAAAGGTCATTTTCCCCTTTGTAATTAATACATGATCTGTGGGGAAATTCTTTGAGTTGTATGAATAACATATTCTCCAACAACACTGTGATTTTAGGCTCCACTGATGATTCTTTCCTGGATCAGTTGTTGTTATGGAGGATGTAAGTGGACATTAATATTTTTTAAATGGTTCCTAAGTGATATCAAAGTACAGCCAGGGTTAGGAATCAGTAGACTAGTGCTTCTCAATCTGTGTTTACAAATCCCCTGGAAATCTCGTTAAAATGCAAGTTGAGATTCTGCAGGATTGGGGTGAAGCTGAGATTGAGCATTTCTAAAGAGTTCCCAGGTACTGCTGGTGCTACTGGTCTGCATAGGCCACACTTTAAGTACCAAGGATCAGCCTAGACTCCAGACAACACCTATGGTTCATTCTACATACAATACCTTTCTTCCCTAATTTAGTTTTACCTAGTGTATTAATCAAGATTCTTAGTTACAAACATCAGAACACACTCTAGCTAGCCTGCGCAGAAAAGGCATTTATCAAATGGGCATTGGGAAATGCTCAGAACCTCTTGCAGCTGAGCTTCCAAGACAGTGCCCAGACCACATTGCAGAACTGATCTAATGAGGGAACCAGTCTTCACACTGCCAGGCACTGAGTCCATCTGCACTGATGCCAGGGATGCAAACCAACTGTGCCCACTGCTGCCATCAGCAATAATGCCACATGTGTGCCTGCAACTCAAACGCACAGCTATTGCCAGCCTCCAAACCTGGATGTCTGTTGTCACCCTCACCAGCAAATGGACTCCACATAGAGCCCACTGTCTCACTTTATTTCTAAACTAAAAGTTTTCACAAGTATGTTGGATTGCTGGAGCCTCAGTCACATGCCTATTCCTTAGCTGCAAGGGAGTTTGGGAAATCACATTTTCTGGCTTGTCTCTTTGAGGATGTGGAAGGGGCAGGATTTATAAGGCAGAAAATGCTCCATAAAAAGCAACTCCAAAGCATGACAAATGTCTAGTACGCAGTTCTTTGAAAGAATAAATATAATAACTGCTGAGAAATCTATGAAGAATAAGAGTAATAATAGAGACTATCCCTCTTATATGGAAAATATATATATAATTTTGGGAAAAAAAGAACCCAAGCCTCGCACTTTACATAAAAATTAAGAACAAATAGATTAAAGAGTTAAATTGATTTTTTTAACCCATTAAAATGCTAGAATACAATAGAGAAAAAAATAGTTATCAAATTTTATGGTGGACAGAAACATGCTAAATTTAATAATATTGGAATAACTCACAAATAAAAAAATAAATAGCTTCACCTTTATAAAACATAGAACTTATATACTTAAATAAAATCAAACAATCAACAGGGGAAAATGTACAATAAATGCAACAGGCACAGGAGTAATACTTTATTATACAAAATTTACATAAATTGATTTGAAAAACTGATGAGAACCAATAGGTAAATGAGTAAAGGATATTACTAGACAATTAACCAGCAGGCAAATACAAATCACTAACGACATATCGAAAATTTCAATCACATTAGGAATGAGAGAAAAAAAAAAACACATCAGCACACAGATATTGTGTTTTAAAAATCTATTGATAGAAACAAAAACAAATCCATAGATACAGGGAACAAACTTGTGGCCAGGAGAGAGGGGGATGGAGGTTGAGTGGAAAAAGAAAAGGGGATTAGGAAATACAGACTTCCAGTTATAAAATAAGTCACAGGAATGTAATGTACAGCATAGGGAGTAGAGTCAATAATATCATAATAACTATGTATAGTGACATATGCTTATTAGATTTATTGTGGTGATCGCTCTGTAAGGTATATAAATTTTGAATCACTAAGATGTACATCTGAAACTAATATAATAGTGTATGTCAGCTAAGATAAAAAAATTCAAAACAAAGAAATCTATTGGTAGATTGATATAAAATTTTAACAAGAATATCCAGTGTTGATGAAGGAGGAAATAAATGGATAGTTTCACATATTGCTTATATGAAGTAACCTTATCAGGGGCAAAAGAGGACACAATTTGGGCGTTCTAATTATAAGGACTGCAATGGATTGAAACATATCAAGAATACAGTAATCTAAGCATTCGTAATACTATAATACAAAAATAAAAGGTCATCTTTTGAAGTTTTTCCAGTATACTAAATCATTCTGAAGATTGGTAAAGGAAGGAAAGAATTAAGTGCTTATCCCTGCTTTCTTTATCAACTATATTTTAGAATACCTAAATGGTTGATGAAAGTTCTCCTTTTAAAAGAATGACAGCAAAAAGAATTATAGAATTGAAAAATTGCTATTTGCAATCCCTAATAAAATAATAAATTTAGTCAATGATCATTCATGGCTGTTGAAAGCATTAGGTGAAGTGGTGATGGGAACTTTATAATGAATAAAGCAGGCCAACAGCTTCTAAACTCACTGATCAATCTTAACATCATGCTAGGGACAAACATGGTCTGAGCCCTACATTTGTAAAGAATGTTTATTTTAATAATGTTCATAAGGTTTAAAACTACAAAGAACATGATCTACATCAATAACAGAGTTGCTAAATAAAATATTCACACAGTGGAATAATATGCATTAATAAAGTACAACTATAATACTATCATGGAAGGAGCTATAAGACATTGACTTGCACAATACATATGCACACATAGAATGCCATTTATGTGTTTCAAAAGCACCCACAAAACAATACCATATATAGTTGGTTCTGCTGTCATGCTTTTTTTTTTTAAAGATTTTTATTAAAATATAGCTAACATACAATATTGTATAAGTTTCAGGTATAGTCATGCTTGTTTTTAAAACAACTTGTTATGGCACATCTCATAATTAGGAAAACAATTTGAGCATAACACAAATTTCATGATTGCATAAGTACAATTTCAACTATGAAAAACGAGGTGAAAACAGCAACCAAGCCATACGAGATTCCACAACTTGCATACACAGACACACCTCAAACCCACCAGCTACCTTAATCCATTGTGTGTGTCACCAGCCACAACCTTCTGTTCCATTTTAGGTAAGTCTCCTTTGATCCATGTCCACAAGCCAACATAAGGGCCTTTTCAAGGTAAATGCCATATTTATTATAAAAATTACATATTTCTTAACAATTTGATATGTTTAAACTGTGCTACAACTTCTATTAAGTTCCTACACATTTTTAATTTAATGTCACTGACAAGGTTTTCTTAAATAATTAATTAATTGATTGATTGATTAATTTTTTATAGTGACATTGGTTAACAAAATCCAATAAGTTTCAGCAGTACATTTTAACAGTAAGGCATATATATATAATTGCACTGTGTGTTCACCTCCCATATTTAGATTTCTTTCTGTCACCACATAATTGACCCCCTTTAGCCTGTCTATCACTCCCCTCCTCCCCCATCCCCCTACCCTCAGGTAACCACTAGTCTATTGTCCATATCCATGAGTCTCTGTTTGTTTGTCCTGTTCATTTGTTGCTTAAAGATTTATATCCCACTTATAAGTGATATCATGTGATTTTCAACTTTTTCTGTCTGGCTTATTTCGCTTAGCATGATTATCTCGAGATCCATCCATGTTGTTGCAAATGGCAGTATTTCATCTCTTCTTAAAGCTGAGTAATATTCCATATTGTATATATGTACCACAGCTTCTTTAGCCAATCATCTATCGTAGGACACTTCAGTTGCTTCCATGTCCTGGCCACCTTGAATATTGCTGCTATGAACACGAGTGTGCAAATATCTTTATAGATATGAGTTTTCAAGTCTTTGGGGTAAATACTCAGTAGAGGGATTACTGGATCATATGGTAGATCAATTCTTAGTTTTTTGAGGAACCTCCATACTGTTTTCCAAAGTGGCTGTACCAATTTGCAGTCTCACCAGCAGTGTATGAGGGTCCCTTCTTCTCTGCATTCTCCCCAACATTTATTATTGCTTGTCCTGTTGATTATAGTTATTCTAACAGGTATGAGATGGTATCTCATAGTGGTTTTGATTTGCATTTCCCTAATAGCTAGCGATGTTGAGCATCTTTTCAAATATTTATTGGCCATTTGTATGTCCTCCAGGGAAAAGTGTCTGTTTGGGTTCCCTGCCCATTTTTCGATTAGATCATTTGTTTTTTTATTGTTATTGAGTTGTATGAGTTCTTTGTATAATCTAGATATTAGGCTCTTATTAGAACCATTGCTTGCAAATATATTTTCCCATTCAGATGGTTGTCTCTTTACCTTGTTGACGATTTCTTTTGCTGAGCAGAAGCTTTTTAGTTTGATGTAGTCCCATTCGTTTATTTTTGTTTTTACTTCCCTTGCCTTCGAGGTCAAACTCATAAAATCCTCTTTAAGTCCAAGGTCCTTGAGTTTAGTTCCTATGTTTTCTTCTATGCATTTTATTGTTTTGGGTCTTATATTCAGGTCATTAATCTATTTTGAGTTAATTTTGGTGTGTGGTGATAGACAACAGTCTAGTTTCATTTTTTTTTTTTTTTTTTTTTTTTTGCAGGTGGCTTTCCAGTTTTCCCAACACCATTTATTGAAGAGGCTTTTCTTTCTCCACTCTATGTTTTTGGCTTTTTTTGTCGAAAATTATTTGTCCATGTGAATATATAGTTTACTTCTGGACTCTCGATTCTGTTCCACTGGTCCATGTATCTGTTTTGCTGCCAATACCATGCCATTTTGATAACTGTCACTTTGTAGTATAATTCGAAGTCAGGCAGAAGGATGCCTTCAGCTCCGTTCTTTTTTCTCAGAATGGCTTTGGCAATTCAGGGTCTTTTGTGCTTCCATACAAATCTGATGATTTTTTTGTTCTATTTCTTTAAAAAATGCCAATGGGATTTCGATGGAGATTGCATTAAATCTGTATAAAGCTTTAGGTAATATGGTCATTTTAACTATGTCGATTCTTCCAATTCAAGAACACAGAATATCTTTCCATTTCATTGTAACTTCTTTGATTTCTTTTAATAGGGTCTTGTAGTTTTTATAATATAGGTCCTTCACATGTTTTGTTAGATTTATTCCTAGATATTTTATTCTTTTTGTTGCAATTGCAAAAGGAATTCCTTTTTCCACTTCTTTTTCTGACCCTTCATTATTAAAGCGTAGGAACGCTATGGATTTTTGAACATTGATTTTGTATCCAGAAACTTTACTGTATTTGCTTATTGTTTCTAGTGGACTGTTTAGTGTTCTTGTAGACTCTTTAGGGTTTTCTATATAGAGAATCATGTCATCTGTAAATAGTGACAGTTTGACTTTGTCATTTCCTATTTGGATGCTTTTTGTTTCTTCCTCTTGCCTGATTGCACTCGCTAGAACCTCCAACGTCATATTGAATAACAGTGGCAATAGTGGACAGCCTTGCCTTGTTCCTGATCTTAGAGGGAAGGTTTTTAGTTTATCACCATTAAGTATAATGTTGGCTGAGGGTTTGTCACAGATGGCCTTTATTATGTTAAGGTACTTTCCTTCTATACCAAAAATATAAGTGTTTTGATCATACATAGATTCAGTATCTTGTCGAAGGCTTTTCCTGCATCTATTGATATGATCATACGATTCTTATTTTTTAATTTGTTTATGTGGTGTATTATATTAATTGATTTGCGTATAATGAACCATCCCTGTGGCTCTGGATTGAAGCCTGCTTGATCGTGGTGTATAATCTTTTGTACATATTGACTTCATGAAATGAATTGGGAAGTATTGCCTCCTCTTCGATTTTTTTAGAAGAGTTTAAGGAGAATAGGTATTAAATCTTTCTTTAATGTTTGGTAGTATTCACTGGTGAAGCCATTTGATCCTGGGGTTTTACTTTTTGGTAGGTTTTTGATGATTGTTTCAATTTCCATATTTCTGATCAGTCTATTTAGATTTTCTAGTTCTTCTTGATTCAGTCTAGGAAGATTGTATTTTTCTAAGTACCGGTCATTTCTTCTAGGTTATTCAATTTGGTGTTATCTACTTTTTCATAGTATTCTTGTATGATCCTTCGTATTTTTGCAATGTCTGTCGTAATTTCCTCTATTTTATCCTTGATTTTGTTTATTTGTGTCCTTTCTCTTTTTTCTTTATTGAGTCTAGCCAGATGTTTGTCAATTTTATTAATCTTCTCAAAGAACCAGGTCTTTATTGCATTTATTTTTTCTATCATTTTGTTGTTGTTATTGTTGTTGTTTTATGTTTTATTTATTTCTGCTCGAATTTTGATGATTTCTTTCCTTCTGCTGATGTTAGGCTTCATTTGTTCTTCTTTTTCTAGTTTTTTAAGATGAAGCGTTACGTTGTTTATTTGGGCTCATTCTTGTTTTTGGAGGTAGGCCTGTAATGATATGAACTTTCCTCCTCTGACCTCTTTTGCTGTGTACCAAAGTTTTGATATGTTGTACCATCATTATCATTCATGTCTGTGTATCTCTTTATCTCTTTTTATTTGTTCTCTGACCCAGTTATTCTTCAATAGCATATTGTTTAATCTCTATGTATTTGTGGTTCTTCTCGCTTTTCTTCTCTAGTTTCAAAAGATTATGATCAGAGAATATGGCTGGTATGATTTTAACCCTCTTACTTTTGTTGAGGCTATCTCTGTGTCCCAGTGTCTCTGTGTCTCAATCCTTGAAAATGTTCCATGTGCACTAGAAAAGAATGTATAAGCAGCTGTTTGGGGATGAAAGGCTCTGTAAATGTTAATTATGTCCCGTTAGTCTAATGTGTCATTTAAGGATGTTATTTCCTTATTGATTTTCTGTTTGGATGATCTGTCCATATCCGACAGTGGGGTATTTAGAGTCCCTGCTATGATAATGTTTTGGTCTGTTTCTCCCTTTAGTTCTGTTAGTAGTTGCTTTACATATTTTGTGCTTCCTGATTGGGAGCATAGATATTAATAATTGTTATATCTTCTTGGTGAATGATTTCCTTTATATCATGAAGTGTTCCTCAGTATCTTTCTTTACCTTTTTTATTTTGAAGATTATTTCATCCGATATTAGTACCACTGCTCCTGCTTTTGCTTGAAATATCATTTTCCACCCTTTCACTTTGAGTCTATATTTGTCTTTGGAACTGAGATGTGTCTTCTGGAGGCAGCATACAGTTGAGTTTTGTTTTTTGATCCATTCTGCAACTCTGTGCCTTTTTATTGGTGAGATCAGTCCATTTACATTTAGGTTGATTATTGAAATATGAGGTATGCTCTTAGCCATTTTATCTTTCGTTTTCTGGTAGCTCAGTGTTTCCATTGCTTCCTTGTCTATGTGTTTCTGTTTTCTTTATTTTGGTTGGCTTTTGTGGGTTTTGCCTCTGGTTATTCTTGTTTTATGTTATATACTTCAGTTCTGAATCTTCTGTGTGTGGTTACCATTATGAATATGTAAAGGATAGTTATATATATACAGTCATCCATTTTCTTCTGTGCATGCCTTATCTCCATTCCCATTTGTGAATTTGGATCTTTGAATCCTCCCCTTTTCAGTCATTGTTGTTTCAATTTGTCCCTATGTATGCTGAACATTCATGACTATCTTGCTATAGCAATTCTCTCCTTATTGTTTAAGTTATAATGCACTGGTCTTAGTAAGGGTTGCACTCCTCTGCTTCTATCAGTCTTCTATTCACCTTACTTGTAATTAGGTATTTTTTTTTTGTCAATTCGTTTTAGGTGAGCTGACCCCTTTCAGGATTTCCTGTAATGCAGGACTCATAGTGGAAAATTCCCTCAATTTTTGTATGTCTGGAAGAGTCTTAATTTCTCTTTCATACCTAAAAGAGAGCTTTGCTAGACACATTATTCTAGGCTGGTAGTTTCTTTCACTCAATATTAAATATTTGATTCCACTCCTTTCTGGCTTGTAAGGTTTGCCCTGAGAAGTCCGAGGATAATCTAATGGGGTTTCCTTTATATGTTACCATCTTCTTTTCTCTGACTGCCCTGAGAATTCTTTCTTTGTAATTGATTTTTGATAATTTTAATATAATGTGTCTTGGTGAAGGCCTTTTGGGTAGAGATAATTGGATGTTCTGTTGACTTGAATTCCAAGCTCCAGCTCATTCCTTAGATTTGGGAAATTCTCGTCAATTATTTGTCTGAAATGTTTTCTAATCCCTGCTTTTTTTTCCCTCCCCTTCGATAATGCCCATTATTCTTATGTTTCCTCTCCCGATGGTATCAGCTAGTTCCTGTATTTCTCTTTCTTTATTTTTCATTATTTGGTTTCTCTCTTCTTCTTTCTGATTTATTTTTAGATTTCTGTCTCTGATATCACTGAACCTTTCTTCCATTTGGTCGACTCTATTTCCCAAGCTTGCTATTTCATTTTTCAACTCTTGCAGTGTGCGTTTTTATCTCCAGTTCTATTTGGTTCTTCTCCTTGTGAAAGAATTCATTGTGCTCATTTAGTTGTTTTTCAGTTCCTGAAATTGTTAATATGATTTGTTTCGAATCTCACTGATTTTTTTTCAGAAGTATCATCTTGAATTCTCTGTCATTTAAGTCATATATTTCTATGTCTGTAAGGTTATTTTCTGTATATTTTTCTCTTTCTTTCTGAGATGTCTTATCACCTTGGTTGTTCATGGTGTTTAATGGACTATTTCTTTGCCTGGGCATTAATGGAGTGTTTTTTGCTTTTTTTTTTTTTCCAGAAAGAAGATTTATTATATAAAGGTATCTCTAGCCTGTTGCAAAGAAGGCATTTTTCTTTTGGTTTCCAGTAGATGGCGTCTAAGTCTCTTGGATCCCTGCTTTATATAAAGCCTTAATGTCTTTATTTTTCTTATGGATTTTTAATCACTCTCGCTACCCTCAGTCTCAGTCCCTGTCTGTGTTAGTGACAGTTTCAGTAGTATTTGCTCAGATTCCCCCAGGGCTCCATGGTGTTCGATCTTGGAGGGTACGGGGGGAGGGTCCTTCTGCGTTGGGAGTTGGGGGCTGTGGCTCAGCCTCGGTTTTGCAACCAAGGCTGGTAAAAATCAACCGTTGCTTCTCTGCCGTCCCCACTTCTCTGTTGTTCCCACTTGTCTGCTTTCTACCCTGAACCCTGGGCACTGCCACAGGCTGCATGAAGCTCACAGCTCTCTCACAGGCAGGGCTGTTCAGGGAACCCACAGCACCTTCTCCCCTCCCCCTTCTCCTACAGGGAGCTTCAGCTGTGAGAGGTTGCGTCTTTGTTTCTCCCAGTCCACCGCCCGACACACGGGGTTCTGACCCGTGGTAGCTCTTATGTGCAGATACCACACACAGAGATGCTGGTGTGTAGTTTGGGTGTTTTTGTTGAGTTTTAGATGTTTAGCTTATTTTTGTTTCAAGGGGAGAGATCTGGGGACATCTCTCACTCCGCCATGTTTCTGACGTCAATCTTACAAGGTTTTTGAGTCTGGTCCCCTTTCACTTTTCTTTTTGTCAGAAGTCTTGTGATTTATACTCTGATTTTGCATAGTATAGTGATTTTTTTTTTTTGGAACACATGTTGCACTATAGCTGAACTATTTCAATAGGTACATATACAAATAACTTATTCCATTAAAACTGTTAGCACCATAGTTAATCGAAGCAAGTTTAGTTTATACAGTAATCATGCAAATCAACATACTATGTAACATTGTTCTCCAAAGAAAACTGGACAAAGACTTAGGAGACCTAGTCCTAACTTTGCTGACAACATCTGGGATTATTGCCTGGCTATAGGCTCTAAGGCAGTTGCAGTCTCATTGGTTATGATCTCAAAAACTGCTTGTAATCTAATGATCCAGTTAAGCATGTATATAGGGGTCCAGTAACCCCAGCTTTCATCTTGGGCCCAAGTTGTGGGGCCATAGTATTGGATAATATGGTGGGGTAGCCACTTATCTTCCCCCTACATTTGTTGTCCCCCTATTTCAAATGATCTCTTATTTCTGGCCTTTAAATCTTGATATAGGAGAACACCTAGCTCATTTCCTCCTTGGTCAGGTAGAAGGAAGAAGTCAGGCTGAAAGCTCCCAATTGTGCAACCTCCCTTCCAGTTTGTTGAGAGTTGAGTATAAGCCCATTTACACAAATCCAGAAGAGCCCATTGGGCACTTTTAAGCTTTGGGGGCTGTTGGAATTGAGGTTTTCTTAGAATGTGCCAGTAGCTGGGATGGTGAGGAAGTGGTTAGGGACTGTGCCATTCTCTATAGTACAATTTGTGATAGTCGAATTTTGGTTGAGAGAGTGGCACAGGGAAGAGTTAGCTGCAGTATTATTGGCCCAATACCAGGAAGGAGCCTTGGGCCACTAGTCTAGGTCTGTGTGATTTAAAAATAGCATTCTTTTACATGGGGTTTCCTCACCCCACTGAGTGTATCTTGGACCCATCTGGTCAAGACATTCTTCCCCTATCACTTCTGAGGAGAGGACCCAGCTCTGGGGTCGACTCTCTTTGTGGCAAGCCACCATGTGGTTCCACTGGAGGAGGTAAAAGGCATCTAGGCTCTTTCCCTTCCAAGGCCAATGTTCACTTGTGTACTCCTCTACAAACCCAGCATTTAGTGACACCAAGTTCATGAGCTACCCTCTCAGCTAGGTCAACAAAGAGATTCTTCCCTGGGTTTTGGCCCAAGGTGGTCTTTAGCTGATCATACATTTTTGGGCTTTGGGGCCTAGGAGACAGTGTAGGCTTAGGTGCGGTTGAATTATGCAGCCATTGGACAATTTCTCTGATTGCTGGGCTCTCTGCATGGTTATGGACCTTTCCTCTGCTTGAGGTCCATCACCAACACGCTCAAGTTTCCCCTAATTTTTCAGGTTTGGCCAGATTGGCCGTTCTCAGATTTAACCTTTATGTACCCATCCAATATTGGAATCCCCAATGAGTGCAGAGTGTGGCATTTAGGGAACACCCTTTGGGTAGGCTGGTTATGGAAGTGAAGCCGGTGGCAATGTTGGACCCTATCCTGTACCTTTCCATGAAATGAGTACAAGGAGAAGAAGAAGTAAGGAGACTGGCGCCACACACGTGGTGGAGTAGGAGGAGAAGGATGCCATCCTGATGAGATGTTGTCCTCAAGCTTTTGCCACACATAGATTAGTCAGCTTCCAGTGTGACCAAAACGGGGCCGACATCTTACCCTTGGTCTGTCTCAGTCAGTGTTTTCTTCCAGAGAGTTGCCTTGAAGGGCACAGAAGAGTCTGGAACACATTCCCACTCTGCAGCTGCAGGTTTAAGTCTGTGATGTACCCAGGGCATTATTTCAGCAAACTTAACTGCAGTGGAGATAGAAAAAATGACAGTGCTTCTCCACAGGGGTTATAGGGGCTGAATGTTCTACTCTTTTACCCAGACAGAGTCTCCTGGCTTAAAGGAATGAACTTCAGTGGTTAAACTAACAGGGAGCCTTTCCCTAACCTATTGGTTGAGAGTCTGGAAGGTGGTCCCTAGTGTCTGAAGCTATTGTCTCCGAGTCAGTTCACCTATTTCCTTGAGGTCTACTCATAGTCCTTTGATGAGTAGTGATGGCCGCCCATACAGAATCTCGGAGGGGGAGAATCTAGTCCTCTTGGTTGGGGCTGACATGATTCTTAATAATGCTATGGGGAAGGCTTCGTCCCTATGTAGATGTGCCTCCTGACATAGTTTTTCCAACTAAGTCTTAAGGGTCCTGTTCATGCGTTCCACCTGTCCTGAACTCTGTGGTTGATAGGCGGCATGCAATTTCTATTTAATATTTAAATTCTTGGCTGGTAACTGTACTATTTCTGCTAGCCCGTTATCTGAGTCAATGGTAATTGGTAGGCCAAATCGAGGAACAATTTATTGGAGGAGTAGTCTGGCTAAGTCTTGGGCATTTTCAGTTGGGTGGGGTAAGCCTCTAACCAACCAGAATAGGTGCATACAAGGACCAAGAGATACTTGAGGCCCCGTGATCGAGGCATTTTAGTGAAGTCTATTTTGAGTTCCTCAAAGGGGGTTCCACCAACACTTTGGACCCCCAGTGGGGCACACGGTCCTTGGCTGGGGTTGTTGTGGGCACAGACTTTGCACTGTTCACACACCGCTCAGAAGATTCTAGAGAGCCAGGGGACATAGAAGCACTGGCTCGGAGTGGTTTTGAGGTCAGTGTGACCAAGGTGAGTCCTTTGGTGAAAAAGCTTGACAAAAGCTGGGGCTAGGGTCCCAGGGACTGCAATTTGCCCGTCCTTGAACTTCCACTATCTACTAGGGAGGAGGCTCCCCTCTTCAGTCTTGAATGAGGCTTCTTCTTGAGGCAAGTACTTGGGGTCCCATTTGGCTAAGGGACTGGGAAACAAGGAAGCAGTGAGAGCTGTAGGGCTGGCCATTTCCTCAGCTGCTGCCAGTTTGGCAACATGGTCTGCCCTGCAGTTACCCCGGGCTGTTATGGTGTCCCGTTTTGGATGTCCTCTGTTGTGCATGACTGCTACTTTCTCAGGGGCCCACATGACATCTAAGAGTTCTAGAATTTCCTTTCCATATTTTGTCTTTTCTCCCTGAATTGATTAGACCCTTCTCTTTGTACAGGGCCCCAAGTACATGGAGGGTGGCGAAGGCATACTTAGAGTCAGTGTACATGTTAGCACACACTCCTGCTGCCAGCTGAAGGGCACAAGTCAAAGTGATGAGCTCTGCCTTCTGTGCTGAGGTTCCCCTAGGCAGAAGTTTTGCCTCAGTGGTGGAATGTAGGGTCACCACAGCATATCCTGCAAGGCGTTCTCCTCTCCTCACAAAGCTGCTACCATCTGTGTAGTATTTCACATCAGGGGCCTTGAGGGGCTGGTCTGTCAAGTCGGGTCAGCTGGAAAACATTTCATCCATGATTTCAATACGATCGTGGTCTGGCTGGCCAGGCCCAACAGGTAGCAAGGTGGCTGGGTTCAAGGTTTGTACTAAGTACGAAGGGTACAAGGTTCTAGATGGATGCGTGGATTCTCGCATAACATTCCTTGGTATCTGACCATCCAAGCATTAGTTAGTAAATATTGTCCCTTGTACTCCAGTAATGTTATTACTGAATGTGGTACTCGAGCTGTCAGTTCTTTCCCTATAGTCAGTTTATTGGCCTCTGACCACAAGGAGGACCATGGCTGCAAATGCTCACAAGCAGGGTGGCCAGCCCTGGGTGACAGAGTCAAGCCGTTTAGAGAGATAAGTCACGGGGTCGTAGCAGTTGGGTTAAGACCCCTACTGTGACACCCATGCACTTGTGTACATACAGAAAGAAAGATTTGGTTAAGTCTGAGAGTCCTAGTTTGGGGCATTAGTGAGTGCCCATTTGATTTCTTTAAAGGCCTTCTGTTGTGTAGATTCCCAGAGTAGGCACTCCTGTTCTCCCCCCTTTGTGGCTTCATAGAGGGGTTTGGCCAGGATGGAGACATTAGGTATCCAGATTCTGCAGAAGCCAGCTGCTATGAGGAATTCATGGACTTGTTATGGGATGGTAGGGATGGGAACTGAGCAGACCATTTGTTTCCTTTCTGGGCTGAGTTGGCATTGTCCCTACGACAGGTGGAAGGTGAAGTATTTGACTCTTTCTTGGCAGATCTGAGCCTTCCTTTTAGAGACCTGTAAACTGCTTCCCAGAGGAGATTGAGTAGATGTGTTCCTTCCATGCATTCCTCATAGGTCTTTCCTGCTAAGAGGTGGTCATCTACATACTGGAGTAATGTACAGCTGTGTTGCTTTGCTGGGAAGGCCTTTAAAATTGAGGCTAGAACTGTCCCAAAGATGGTCAGGGAGTTCTTGAACCCCTGAGGCAGCTTTGTCCATATTAACTGGCCCTTGTTTCTGCTTTTGGGGCTTTCCCATTGGAAAGCAAAGATTGGTTGACTCTGAGGAGCCAGGTGAATGCAGAAGAAGGCATCCTTGAGGTCCAGACAGGTGAAATAAGCTGCCTTAGTGGAGATGAGGCCTAGGAGGGTATACGGGTTGGGGACGACAGAGTGCAGGGTGACAGTTGCCCGATTGACTGCTCGTAAATTTTGGACCAGCCAGTATTCATTGGTCTCTGGCTTCTGAACTGGCAGGAGAGGCATATTCCAGGATGAATGGCAGGGATGAAGAATTCCATACTTTAGAAGTCTCTCTAAATGTTTTTGGATCCTCATTTGTGCCTTATGGGGAATGAAATACTGTTTTTGGCAAGTTGGCTCAGCTCCTGGTTTTAACTCTACCACCACTGGAGGAATGTGCTGGGCCATTCCTGGAGGGTTGTCTTTAGCCCACACTCCGGGCACCTTGAAGGGGAGCTTGGGTCTCTGTTGGGACCCTTCTATGAGACTATAGTGGCTCCACTCTTCTCCTTGGGGAACCATGAACGACATGATCCTTGCTTTTGGCCTCCCCAAGGTTAGGGCTGGTTGGCCACGTGTGTCAAAGGTAATTTGAGCCTGTAGTTTTCCTAAAAGTTCTCATCCAATCAGTGCCATGGGGCAGTCAGGAGGATATAGGAATTCTTTTCCTCTTAGGTTGCACCGGCAGGGCTGCAGGAAGGGGCGACAGACTTGTTCCCTGGTTGCTCCCATAATGGTAGCTTGTTTTTGAGAAAGGGGGCCCACAGGCTGAGTTACAACTGAGTGTTCAGCTCCAATGTCAACCATAGTCAATATGTCGGTCCCCCGACTATCATTTGGACCACAGGCTCCTGGGGGCCTAGAAGAATGGAGCTCAGTCTGGCCTAGTGCTGGCAATACAGGCTTCTTTTTCTTCAAATGACCTTGGGAGGGTGCCAAGGCTTGGGCAAGGAAGACCCTACAGTTCTTCTCTAGGCAAACTCTCAACCAAGGGGTTCGGGTGCAAAGTATTGCCTCCTAAAAATAGATACAAGGGAATTGGTCTGGGTGGTCAGGTTGACCAGTAATGGCTTGAGAGATCTTTGCAATGACTTCCTTATCAAGTGCTCCTTCTGCTGGCCACCCAATGCCAAAAGAGGACCAGTCACTCTCACAAAGGGTGCTGAGTTTCTGTGGGGTGAGTTTAATTCCGTAATTTTCTGAATAACCCTTTTTGAAATTATTAAGCATACAATATAAAGGTGTTTGTTTATTCTGTTGTCCACCCATTCTTACACCCGTGGTTGGTGTCACACATGCACTCAGAGATTCGCTTCACCCAGCTCCAGCTCTGACCACTCCTCTCACAGGGATCTTTCAGGCGCCTTTTAGCTATTGGTGGGTCGGTATAAACCCCCGACTCGGATCACTGGAATAGACTCCTCACAGAGACCCAGTGACACCACCCTGAGCCGTATGAGGTTCACATTGGAACCGTAGATAGGGACTCAACTCTCGCTTTGGAGCAAGGCCACATCTCAGTCACATGCAATCACACAGTAAACACACTCCACCCTCTGCCCTATGTATTTGAGAGGTCACAGTTTCCTCTAACAAATGTAGAGTAATTGGGTGACCTTGGGAGTTGATCAGACTCCCCTCTGTTCTCTAAAGGACAGGCTGTTCCTGGAACCTAGATCCTTACCACTCAGTTGGGCGGTGCTCCTGGGCTGGTTCCTACGCCTCTCTGGGTTCTGTTGTGCTCTTGGAGCCACTGCCCTGGTCCACAGGAAGAGTTGTCCTCCACCACAGACAATAGGTCTGCTGGCGCACCAGGTGAAGTTCACTCCTCTCAGCATCCTGAGGGCCAGACCCTGAAGATAAGGGAGGTGAAAAACTGCCATCTCTGCATCTTGGACAAGCCCCCAGAAATGTTGCAGGATTCTTAAACGGAGAGATGGGACAATGAGGCTATAAGCAGGAAGCAGCGTTTACTGATGCTGGCACTGGCTCAGAGGATTCTTATCCAAAGGCTGAGCCCCAATTGTAACATAATAGGTAGTTTTATACAGTCTTGTCAATCCTATATAGCTAGAGATATAAGGAAGAATGTTGATCGGTTGCAAGCTATGAGAAAACTGTTGTTAGCTAGAGTCCTTGAGTTGGGGGCAGAGGGAACAGTCAGGAACGAACTTGTTTGAGCAAGAAATAGCCAGGTAGGGTCAGGCTGCCGCAGCATCCCTCAAAGATTTATTTAGATTTGTCTTTTCCTTCACTTTGTAACAGTTCTCAGTGTTGCTCCTCTTGATGTTTTTGTCAACTATGCCCTGGAATGCATACAAAATGTCTCTGACAAGGGCTGCCCTACTAACTTTCACAGTACTATGTGCATCCCCTTTTCTTCTTGGCCTTGTCTCGTAGTGAGAAACAGTGTTAGGAATACCTTTTGAGGTAGTGATCTATAAAGAAGGTTGGTTTTCAGTTAAAGTCCATGTAAATTGTGACCCCAACTGCTGTTGAAGATAGTCTCCTAATCCTAGAATTTGTTGAGACTGTTCTGGAGAAAGAGATTGTAATGTAGGCATTGGGCCATTGAGAGCATATATGCTTTAACTGTTGTTGCCACTGTTTTCCATACTGCCAAAGCTCTGCGCAGACTGAGTTCTGTGATCCTGGTGGTAATGGGAGAGTCTGAGGTCTGGCGTAATAGCAGAGAGCTGGGTGAGCATCTCTTGGTAATGCTTGAGCAAATGACATGGCTTAGCTAGAGACCTTGTTTGGCTGCTTACATGGATCTTCACTAAGACTTAGCAAGAGGTAGAGAATTGACCATTCATTTTCAAAACTCCCTGTGAATGAAGTTTTCTGTGGAGTTCTGTAAACAATGCAATATCTGTTTTTCTCCTCTGTTGATTAAGTTCTTTCTCGATTTTTTCAGCTACTAGAAATTCATCTCTCAACAGTTGAGTCAAAGCTGCTGCCAATAACAGGCACAGCACTGGAACTGCTGGGCTGCATCAATTTTGCTCTTACTAAGGATCCAGCGGCACAGGTTTTGCAGCAGGACGTTAAGCGGCTTCTGGTCGGGGGTTGCCATCCTCACCCGGGTCTGCTCACGGTGTCCCCTGCGGAGCTTCCAGCTCAAGCTTCCTGCCCCGAGCCCGGCGTGCTCAGAAGGCCCTGCCATAACCTGTCTCCTGTGCGCTGTCAGGAGGGCTCCGGATGTCCCCAAGGGCACCGCTGGCGAAAAGGGCGCTATTTTAACGGATGGTCTGAACCTTTTGATGTGACATAATAAGAAGCATATCACCTCCAATGAGATATTCTTGCCCCTCTTCCGGGGGGGGGAAATATATATATATATATATATATATATATATATTTATATATATATATATATAAAAAACTGCTCTATATATAAAAATATATATATATAGAATATATATATATATATATATATATAGAGAGAGAGAGAGAGAGAGAGAGAGAGAGAGAGAGAACGTTAATTTAATCAAGCATCGTCTGGAAAGTCAGGAAACATGGAAGCTAGAGAAATGTTAAATGTAATCATAAGGATGCAATCAACACAATCCAATTTATGGGAAATTTATAGGAGCAATAAGTTAAGACATGTATCAGCCAAAAATTTCTCTGCACTCATGTTAGGTGTAATAATGGAATTCTGCTTATGTTTTATTTTGTTTTTATTTGAAATACATGTTTAAAATGTGTAGGTTAAACGATAGATTAAAATACTTCTGGAAAAATAGGGATGGGGAACAGATACATGAAACAAAAATGGCAAAATATGATATTTGTTGAAGATGATTGCTAGTACATAGGATGCATTTCATTTTTCTCTTTAATGTTTTATTTGTTTAAATTTTCATAGTAGGAAGCTAAATAAAATAAAAGACCTTTCACTTTGACTCTGTGATTCTACTCCAGAGGATGCATTCTTAGAAAATAATCTAAAATATAGGAAAAATCTTTAAGCATAAAGATAGCCATCCCACCAATATTATGAGTGCCACAATTGTTTAAAACATCCTAACTGTCAAACAACAGGGCAACGATTTTGTAATATATTCATATTCCTCATGGGATTATTATGTAGCTATTAAAAACAGATGTTCATGAGGACTTGTAATCATATGATAAAGTGCTTATATTAAAATATCAACTGCAAAAAATAGGTCACAGGGTTTATATAAATTAGTGTATAAGTCAGCTTTTAACACGTAACTAACCACTTCAAATTTAGTCAGGTGGAAATAAGCACTTATTACTTTCCTTTTTTGTGTGTCTAGATATTTTGTGGTCTAGATATTTTGTGTGTCTAGATATTTTGTGGTTTGGTCTGGATAGTCTGGGATATCCTCACTCACACGTCTGGTGGTTGCCAGGCTAATTGGTGTAGGGGGGCCTCATCTGAGACAGTTCATCTCTGTTCCATGTGATCTCTCATTTCCAAAGGCTAGCCCAGGCTTCTTCTCATAGTAGTTTTTTGGTTCCAAAGAGCAGCAAATGAAAGCACCAAGGGGCGAGCACTTTTTAAGCCTCTGCTTGCCTCACATTCACTAATGTTCCATTGGTCAATGCAAGTCAGGATGACCAAGCCCAGAGTCAGTATGAGAAGGCATAAGACAATAGCTCGGATAGAGGGAGGCATGAACAAACTAGAGGACTTTACTGCAAGAATCTACTCAAATACATTCTTATTTATGATTTTTAAAAACTACATTAATAAGGCCAAAAGGAACTATCAAAATGTTAATAGTAATCATCTCTGAGCACATCTTGCTAAACTGTTTGTGATAAGTATGTATTTTCTTTTTTTTTTATCAGCGGTAAAAATAAAGTTAGAAGAAGAGAGGAAAAGAGGGAGGAAGCGAGAGAGGGAGGGAGAGAGGGAAGAAAGCAAGAACTCCTGAAAATGATTTACAGCTGGAAGTCTGGTTGCTTTCTAGCTGCTGGCTGAGTCTTCCAGAAAAGTGAAACTGGGAAGTGCAATAAAATTTGAGTGGTCTTTTTCTCTCTTCCTCATCATCCCCTCCTGGGTTGTTAGATCTGCAGAGGGCCACAGATAGCATCTAGTCCAGTTCTTATCTTCAGTGTCCATCCACTTGAAGAAACTTCTGCTCAAAGCTTCTATGTGCTAGGGCTTTGGCTTCCCCCAGAGCTTTGGATGGACTATTCCAATCCAAGCTTCAAGGCTGGAGAACTGTGCTGATAGGAGAATCCTTTGGTATGGAGCAGGATGGGGTGAGAGAAAAGGCAGCCAGATTTCTTGATGTTGCAGTTGAAGACCTGAGCTCCTTTCATAGTTGAACATGAAGCTATGTAATTCTGACCAGCTGTGATGCTGGGCCCCCAGACCGGGTTCCATCCCCCACTCTTTAGATGATATTATAGCACCCTGCCCTCTCCCTTGTCTCACTTAAGAAAATTACATTTAAATAATTAAATAATTAGATGTGCATTTTTCTATATCTTGCGTTAGAATTTAAACTCCGCCTTGACAGGAATCTTGTTTAACACTGGATCCCTAATTCTTGTCATAATAACATGTGTTAAATTTATATATGAAGAATAACTACCATGTATTAAGTGCTTTTCGTGAACCTGTGCTAAGCACTTTACAGGCATAATTTATTAAGTTTTACCAGTAAGTGTTGCTATTATCATATTATTTTATGGATGAAGAAACTGAAGCCTAGAGAGGTTATATAAATGTACACAGCAGGTAGTAGCAGAGTCCTTATTTGAATCCAGGTCTGACTCCAAAGCCCAGACTATTAACAACTATATAGACAGCAGTGAAGGGTAAAGGAATGGTGCTTACAACCTACAACCCCCAAATAAAAAGGCTTTTCAAAAAGTGAGAGGGAAATAGCATTTATTTGAGATCAATAAGAATACCTATTCAGGACACACTGATTCAGGCAGAAGCCCAAACAGTGTTTCTATTAAAAGATAAAAGCAATGAGTATTTATGAGAAAGAGAAGAGGAACAATTACATCAATAGACCGGAAGGCATTTCTATTGGTAAAAATAACATAGTACAGTGATGTTAATTCTAAACAATGTTTTAAATGTTCAGTTTGTAGTCATAACAACTACTTTTTGTTATCTTTGCAAACAGTTTCTTTTTGGACACAATGTTGCTTAGGCCTAGTTCAAAGTTTATTTTTCTCTGTTTTCACATTCCAAGGTTTGAGGTATAAAATGTGCAAGGCAGTTCCTCTAGCTTGGCAAGTGTGCTTCATTTTAAAGTGGCTCCATTTATATTACTATTTACAGAATCCTATGGAGTACAAAGTGAAGCTAACTAGGTGGGGAGAGGGAGAGAGAATGTGAGGAGTAATTTAAATTGTAAAGTAATCTTGGTCTGGTACTCTGTCAGGATTAGGCATTCCTTTGAGTGAATTGAAGTAGGGATTAAAAAGAATGAAGGAATGAGAGAGAAATTCTGGGCTGCGATAAAAGACCAAAGACTGTGTGCAGAATTTCTGCTGACAACTTCGCACCATGACTCCCTTCTTCGCTCTTTTCTGTATCTCAGGGTCTATAAGCCTGGAAGTCTTTTCCTAGAAACCTCTGTTCCAGTTTAGATTCCACCACTCATGAGAACTTTGTAGGCAGAAGAGGGACAAAGGCTATGTAACTACTTCTTCAGCAGAAGGGCCTTCAGTAGATGTGAGGCTTTGCAGAGATTTCCATGTGTTCCCCTGTGAATTACTAATCTTGCTGCAGGTAGTTGGGATTATTGGTAATGAATTCTTGTGGTTCTAGCAAATTTCTGAATCTCTGAAAGTTAGTAGCATCGTTCAGAGCTGGAGGAGGCATCCCCGACCCCTGTTCCTCCAGCACGTTCAGTGGTTTTGTAAGCACTTAATTTCCTGTATTAAACTCTTCCTTTAAATACCTGCAGTCATTCTGTCTTCCTGACCAAAATCTGATGATAGAGGATGAGAGACCTCCATCTCCACCATGGAATATTGTGCTGTTGAGTAAAATGGAAAAATCTCAGCTCTAGGAAAGTTAAGCCTCTGAATAGTTTTGTTACCTCAGAGGTGGGCTGTATTCCTGGAATGTTAACCCAGACTGAGAGGAGAAAGCAGGACAGAGAGCTCCCAACTCATTTCCTTTCCTTACAAGTAAGCAAGTGGCAAACTTTATCATCCTAGTGCAATGGCTGAGAATCTCAGTTCCTTATTTTGTTTGAGAATAAATATTATATTTGTTTATTGACCTTAAATTAACTTAATTTAAGAACTCTGGATCTAATAGTACTGAGTACTTAGCTGCTCATACCAGATCAATTATTCACATTGCAAAATCTCTTGAGATCGAGTAATTGGATAAGAAGTGAGCCCTGGCCATATATCAGAAGCGCAGGGGAAATGGGGTCATATTTGGATTCTGGAGGTGGTTTCTATTCTGTGGCTTCCAAACCTGGAGGAGTATGCTTACTGGAAGTGGCCAGTGGCCAAATCCGCCTATCTTGCCTGGAGCTGCTCTTTCTGTTATCACACCCTGTGTTGCACACATCCTTGCTGAAACTCTGGCCACAAAACTCAGAGAGCTTTCTTTTCTAGGATACACAAGCTTGCTTAATTTCCTCTGTGTCCTCAAACAAGAATGGCTGGAAAAAGTGACAGGGCAGGGTTTCTTGGAAAGCGATCTGGCCTGCATCAGCATTAATGATTAAAATGTGTCCTTATGTGGCTATTCCCCAACAGACAGCACATTCCTAAGCTATTTTAACTCATTAGTTCAGAAATTCTAGAATTCCCATTCTCAGATATTGAGGTCTGGATCCTTTTTCCCTTGGAGAATCAGACTCAGACACCACTGACTGAAGGGTTTTATAAGTCCTATTGAATATCTATCTATCTATCTATCTATCTATCTATCTATCTATCTATCTATCTATCTACCTATCATCTATTATCTATCTATTATCTATCTATCTATTATCTATCTAGCTAGCTATCATCTATTATCTATCTATCATCTCTTCTATCACCTATCATCATCATCTCTATCATCAGCTAGATAGAGATAGTTGTAGAGATATCTATATTATAAAGTAATATCAACTTGATTTAGAAAGCTTGGAACACAATAAAACTTTTACAAACCTGTTAAAGTATAGTGACTAGGACATTCTTGGAGCTGTCAGGGTAACATAGAAAAAGCCAAGAGCAGCCTGCCTTGTAGAATCTCAGGAAACTTGGCTGGCTTCATTAGGATCTCAGGGCCATGGAAACAAACATATAACATTTCAGACCCTGTCCAAAAGAATATACTTTCTTAGAGTCTACAGGGTCCTTTATTGTCCTACATAATTAAGTAGTTTCAGTGTGATGAACATCTAACTTAAAGCTAAAGATTCACCAATTTGGGCCTAGCTAATCATTTCCACTTTTGTCTCAACTAGGTTAAGTTTATGAGACCTTTGTTTCTCATCACTGATAATGACCTTCATTTGTATATTTTCTGTTCAACTAAATGTTTAAGTAATGATATCAATTGCTATACTGAGAATGATGACAATTGATGATTACTGAAGTGGGACTGCTGGCAGCTACATAGCATCTCCATGAGTTAGTCTGAAATCATCCTGAGCTGGCTGAGAGTTAAAAGTTCAAATTAGGCCTTTGAAAAGTACATTGTGAAAGTAAAAGAAAGAAAAAGATATTTTATGCAAATAGAAACAAACAAAAAACCTGGGGTAGCAATACTTATATCAGACAAAATAGACTTTAACACAAGAGACAAAAAGGGATACTTTTATCTTCTATAAAGATAAAGGGATCAATCCAACAAGAAGATATAATCCTTGTAAATATGTACATACCTAGATGTAAAGAGAGACATTACAATAATATAGGTATAGTAGGGGTCTTTAACATCCCATTGACATCAATGGATAGATCATCCAGACAGAAAATCTACAAAGAAACAGAGGCCTTAAATAAGACATTAGACTAGACAGATTTAATTGATATTTTTAGAACATTTCACCCCAAAGCAGCAGAATATACATTCTTTTCAAGTGCACATGAAACATTTTCCAGGATAGACCACATATTAGGCCACAAAACAAGTCTCAATAAATTTAAGAGGATTGAAATCATATCAAGCATCTTCCTGGATCACAACAATATAAAACTAGACATCAATTACAAGAAAAAAACTAAAACACATGCAAACACATGAAAAGTGCATTAGGTCTGTCAGTGTATAGTGTGTGAAATGTATGAAAGTGTAGATTGTTCAAGACTTGAATTTAGCAAAATTGAGGGCTGTTTGCATATATATAGGAAAACCCTTTACCTGCATCACAGTATTCCCTCCAATCTCCCCCAAATTCAGAATTTTACCCCTCTATCACTGTAACACCCTATGCCTCATGTTTATAGGGAAATTATGAAGAGAGACACAAGTAGTGAAGATTTTTAGTATTTCTCTCAAAGTTTCATCTTGTGTTTGCATCTTATTTTGGGGGGCTCTTGACATATGCGGCTTTTGCCAGTTATGTCTACAACAGCCTTAGAGTGATCATCTGGTTAATCTTAATGACAAATACGGTAATTAAATTCAAAGTTTGGAATCCAAACATAAAAGTAAGACAAGTATTTACATAGATAAATCCTGCATAAAAAAAGAGGTTAAGGGAGACCACTTCAGATTATCTATCCCAAGCAGAAGTGCTAAAATTCCTGCAGAGAAAGAGAACAAAAGTTGTTTGCCAGTTGCTGGTCCATGTTAGAGAAGGCTCTGTCTAGGGACACCAATGGAGTGCAATCCAAACTGTGAGCCTATTAAAGCCATGTGCCCAGGCCGGCTTACCTGAAATATATTTGAGAATGCTGGTTTAAGTTTACCCTCCTACATTAATTAGGACTCTTGGTTGCTACAGAAACCCAACTCAAACTAGTTTAAGCCTAAAGATGGAATTATTATAAGGAAAAATAGACTCTTGGAACCCATGGATCTCTTAGATAATGGGTCTTTTGAAATCCATGAGCAAGAATGCACTTGGGGCTCAAAAATTATATGGAGCCAGAGACTCAAACACCAACAGTGTCTCTGAGCTTTTCCCCTTTTTCTAAGCAATGTGCTTGCTTCCAGCCCTTTAGTTCATGTGATCTGAGACATGGTTGCAGAAAAGCTCCTAAGTTTTATATTCTAACAACTTCAAACACCCAAAGAGTCTGTTTCAGTTCTTTTTCAGCCTCTGGTCCAAAAATCCATGGCAAGGCTCTCATTGGATTAGCTTGAACCAATCAGCTGTGGGCAGGGGACAAAGTTACATGATAACCTGGCAGCTTGGAAGCAGGAAACAAGAAACAGGGGCAGTAACTAGAGGGCGAGTAGTGGCAGCCAGTCATTTCTATGGGGGTCCACTGAGACAACAATCTTACCATTATCATGCCTTCTTTTTCATTCATTAATCTATGTATAAGTCTGGAGAAATATATCATGTTCATGGATTGGAAAACTCAATATTATAAAGATTAATTCTCCCCACATTGATCTATAGATTATACATAATCCTTATCAAAATCTCAACGTTTCTTAACAATTTTGACAAGCTGATTCTAAATTTATATGAAAATGTGAAGGGCTAGTAATAGCCAAGATACTGGCTTATATTGGAAGCTCTGGTCTATGAGATGATCTACTTCTTAGTCACTCAAGATGTAATTTTTAAAAAGTTAGAATGAAAGAAAAACTAGCAGAATGCTACACAGTTTTTAGTCAAGAAATGCCTGTTTGGCAATATAGCAGCTTTTAGTTCACTGCCAGAGCAAGGAAACTCACTCATTAGCTTTAAGGCGGATGGGATAATTGCCTAAAATATCAAGGATTTATTCAAGAAACATTTGTTAAGGACATATTATGTGTTACTCTACCTAAATGAAAACAATTTCTCTACTCACCACGCTTCTGACACTAAATGTGTGGGATTTCCACACCAAGCAATTCTTCAAGTCTTTGCAGACACCACTTACGTGTCCTGCAATTTAATTCAGTTCTGACACTAACTGCCTGGACTTAATGCTGACTCCACAGATTAAGGGCTCAGTCCCACAAGACTGACTTCCATTTCAGATACCATTTGCAAGTCTGGGCGTTCCATACTTGACTGGCTATAGATAACAGGTTCCCACAACCCCCTGCTCAGGTTAGATAATTTGCTAAAATGATCACGGAAATATAAACCAAAATTAATTTTAGACTGTAATAAAGAGTAAAAAAGCATTTATTTGAGCAAAAAGAGCTGTAGCCCAGGAGATACAGATGCAGCTAGAAACCTAAATTGTGCTCTGCCAAGACAATTTATAGAGGAAGTTCCTGCCTAGGTTCCCAATTAGGACTATTTTATGTAAATGAGGTATCCAAATTAGTTCTGGTTGGTCTGAATCATACAGTCCTGATTGATCAGCATTATGTGTCCTAACTGGTCATTCTGGACCAGTTCTGATTGGACTGGGCAGGTCTTAGTCCATTGGTCAGTCTGAGGTTCTTACCAGTATACAAAGTATGTGAAAAGCCTCTGTCAGTGAATGGCTGCTAGGCACTTATTATTTATAAAATTTGGGCCCTTGGTTGATCATGGGAAGTCCATCTCAGCAGATAAATTCCTTCTTGGAATTCACATCAAATGAATCTTTCTTCTTGGGGTCCACAGAACTCATGGAAGCACTTTATCTATAAAGGACATTACAAAGTATACAAAATAAACAGCCAGGTGAAATGTGAGGCCTGGAAGGATCCCAAGCTCTTGTCCCCATGTAGTTTGGGGTATGTCACCTTTCCGGCATGGAGATGTGTTCACTAATCTGAAAGCTCTCCAAATTCATTTGTTTAAGGTTTTATGGAGATTCTATTACATAGATATGATTGATTAAGCCCTTACCAATTGAGGATCAGTCAGTCCAGAGTTTGGGAAATGGGGCTAAAAGTTCCAACTCTCTGATGAGGTGGTTGGTTCCTTTGGCAACCAACTTCCAATCCAAAGCTATCTAGGTACTCAGTAACTTAAACTTGTGTGGTTGAAAACAGCTTATTATGCATAACAAAAGATGCTCTTCTTACTCTTATCCTCACGAAAAGACAAGTGTTTTAGGAGTTCTGTGCAAGGAGCCTAGAACAAAGTCTAAATATATATATTTCTTATTATAGCACAATATCACATTGGTGAGTGCAGCAATGATTTTCAGCATCTTGGTGTTCCAGCATCCCTGTGCTCTGCTATGTTTAAATATGATGAAAGATTTACAGAAAAATATTTGAAGTTATTTCCTCATATTCTCCAAACTAATTAAAGGTCAGTTTTTTTCAACATTTGGAAATATTTGCACAAAAATTATCTTAGAACTCCAGATCATCATTATATTTAAAAATTGCTTTTAAAAAATCAAATAATGTTATTTCATGACCAATGTTTCATGATTAAACTTCTGTCTAATAAATAGAGAACAAACTGATGATTGCCAGATGGAAGGAGGTTGGGGGGGCTGGGTGAAAAGGTGAAAGTATTAAGTACAAATTAGTAGTTACAAAACAGTCAAGAGAATAGGCAGTACTGTTGTGTTTCCAGTGACTACCCAGGGCCTGGCCCATGGTAGGCATTCAATAAATGTGTTGAATGAATGAATACAGCATACATGCATATTTTCTGTACAAGTGCCTATATACAATGTGTAAATCTCTGTGTGTAGTTATATTTTGTGCGTGTGTGGCAGGGGAAGATAAAAATATTTGGTTAGGGTCAAAACAGCTATCAGGGACTACTTTAATGACTTCTAACTACCAATATAGGATTCATTCAGAAAAACATGTGGAAAATTAACATTTGTACAGAAGGGAAGAGAGCACATGGATATTTTCTGTAGTGGGTTGAATGGCAGTTTCCCCCAAATATATGCTAACCTCCAGAACCTATAAATGTAAACTTATTTGGAAAAAAGGTCTTTGAAGATATGATTAAGTTAAGGATCTCGCTGTAAGATCATTCTGAATTATCTTGATGTTCCCAGGATCCTGCTAGAAATTCAATGACAGATTTCCTTACAAGAGAGAGAAGGAGGCAATGTGACCCCAGTGGCAGAAATTGGAGAATGCAGTCAAGGAAACCAAGAAATGCCAGAAGAAGCTGATAGAGGCAAGAAAGGATTCTCCCTTTCTCGAAACTGCAGAAGGAGCACAGCCCTGCTGATACTTTGATTTCCAATTTCTGACTTACAGAACAATAAGAGAATAAATTCCTGTTGGATTATGCTACCTGGTTTGTGGTAATTTGTTATGGCAGCCACAGGAAACTAATGTACTTGTCATCAGACGTTCAAGAACTCATGGCCAATTTGTTCAGGGCTGTATGTGTCCTGTGGGTATGCACCTTCTCCATTCCACCTTGACTGCCAGCCCAGGGTTGTTTCCAACAGCATAGCAAATATTTGCAAGGAGCAGAGCAAACAGGCAAACCTGGCTAGGAGAGCTCGGCCCAGTCCACTGTTTTAGAACCCTTCAGATTTGCTAGGCCTCTGGAAATATTCTGGAAATAATGCCTCTGGCGCACTCCCCTCCCCCTTGGATCATCCAGGGCCACCAGGAAATAAGGAGGTAAGAACAGCCTTGTTTCCTGACAACTGGTCCTTCTCCAAAGCATGATCCTGGAGAAGAGCCAGAACTACTGGGCAAGCCCTGTGTTGCCTGGTGGCACTGAAGGGACATGGGGTACCTACCATCCACAACTCAGTGAGCTACAGCTCGACTCCCTGCATAGCATTCAGATTGCCTTCTCTGTTCTCTGCACAGTTTTCTGTGCCAGTTGCTTTTCATTTTCTGCCCTACCTGGCTCTATGATCTCCAGCACCTCAGCCTCTAGGCACAGGACAGCTCTACTTTCCTTGAATGACTAGCAAGCACAGCAGTGCCACGCAGGAATCATTATCAGAAAGGGAATATGATATTTCCACAGTCTCTGAAATAATAAGTAATTTCAACAGATTACTTATAAGTTACAAAGGGAAAAATGGTCACTTCACAGTGAAGAAAACTGGTGAACACTGCCTTAAACAGATTATCAAAATTAACATCATCAATAATGGGACAAACTGATTTTGTGTGCCTCCTGCTGTGATATACTGAGAAAGGCACAATATCACTTCTGGGACATTACAGCCCCCAAATGTATTACCTTAGACAGAAGACAAATTCAAGATGAAGGCTATTTTACAAATAACTAGTGTGCCTCAAGAATAAAAGACAAAGATTGAGGAACTATTCCAGATTAAAATAGACTGAAGTGACATGATATAACAACTAAATGCAACATACAGATTCAAAGGAATAAATAGCTGTAAAAGACATAATTGGTACAACTGGGGAAATTTGAATATAGACTATATTACATAATAGTATATCAAGGTTAAATTTTCTTCATTGGATCATTGTATAAGAGAGTGTCCTTGCTTTTAGGTGATACCAATGAGGTATTTAGGGGTAAAAGAACACAAGACATGATGTCTGTAATATATTCTCAAATGGTTCAATAACAATAATGATAATTATATATCTATATCTATCTATCTATCTATCTATCTATCTATCTATCTATCTATCCAGCTATCATCTATCTACATATCTATTGAGAGGGAGAGATTAAGCAAATGTTAATAATTGGTGAATCAATAGTTGGACACTTGGTAAAAGGTTACAAAGGAAGTAGCTGGCTCCTTAAGTGGCTAGAATTAAAGGTTTATATTCTTAACTTAATAGGGAAAAGGGAAGAAGAGGTTTTAGGCTTCTATGAGCAGTAAAGTGTGGTAAGTTAAGTATATGTGGCAAACTAATGGAAGATAAGGGTTATTTAGTGGTGATAAGGTGATAAGAGTTATCCTCAAGTTGTTCTCCTCTTACTGATTAGAGGGGGCACTTTTGTGTTCCCTGGCGACCCTAAGAATGAGTGATGCCCACAATGTCCTGTCCTCAAAAACCCTGCCCACCTCCCCTAGATTCTTGCCTATGGTTTTTTTTATGGAGTCAGTTCATCTCATATTTGGTCTTCCTCTTTTTCTGCTGCCTTCTATTTTTCCCAACATCATTGTCTTTTCCAAAGAACCCTGATTTTTTGTGATGGGCTCAAAGTAGGATAACTTCAGTTTTGTCATTTTTGCCTCCAGTGATATTTTGGGCTTAATATGCTCTAGGATCCACTTGTTTATCTTTCTGGTGGCCCAAGGTATCCACAGAATCCTCTTACAACACCATATTTCAAATGAATCAATTTTTCTTCCTAACAGCCTTCTTTACTGTCCAACTTTCCCTTCAGTACATAGTAATTGGGAATACGAGGATATGGATGATCTTAGCTCTGGTCGCTAATGACACACATCTTTGCTCTTGGTGATCTTCTCTGATTCTTCCTTTGCTGCCCTTCCAAGTCTCTGCCTTCTCTTCTAGGCTGCCGTCTGCATTTGAATTGATTGAACCAAGGTAAACAAAATCTTTTAACAATTTTAATGTCTTCATTGTCTATTATAAAGTTGGGTATTTCTTCCGTAGTCATGATTTTTGTCTTTTTGATGTTCAAAGGCAGTCTTGCTTTGTCACTTTTTTCTTTCACTTTCATCAGAAATGATTTCAAATCATTGCTGCTTTCTGCCAGTAAGATGTTGTTATCGGCATCTCTTAAATTATTGATATTTCTTCCATCAATTTTCACTCCTCTTTCCTCTAAGTCTAGCCCTTTACAAATGGAAATTTATTTTACAAAAAGGAAATTAATGCTTTGCTTCAGGCAGAAAAGAGGACAAAGAATTCCTGTGTTTTCTGTTTCTTAATTGCCTTCAACTCAAAATAATCCTTATGCCACAGTGGCATATTTTGAGGCAGCATATTCTGATCCCTTTCATATGTAATTAAATATCAGGCTCTACATTAAAATATAAACCCATCTGTGCACCAGAGACTGACTTGTTCACTGCTTGTCTTCAGAGCCTACAACAGTGTTGGGCTCAGGACATTGTGCTGGAGTCCTCTAGATCCTGCTGGGAGTAGCAGATCATTCATAGAAGCTGCCTGCCCTGGGAAAGGGACCAGTAAGGGTGGCAAGAAGCTCATAGTCTTTGCAGTCTCTTTGCAGTCTTTCTCTCCCTTCCCAGGGAGGGAAACCAAGCCCCAGGAGAAAATGGCCCTTTTGACCAGGTCACAGGGGCCTAAGGAAGCCCTGTCCAAGAGGTGTAGTGCAGAATAAGTCACTAGGCTTGGCAGCTGTTCCTAGTCTGCACTGGTATCACTAGTCAGCATCTGTGGGCAGAGAAGAGCTGGCTGCTTCCAAGAATATCTCCCACCTCTGTCCTTCCACTTACCTGTAGGTCAGAAGAGAGGCAGACACCTCTATCAACTCCAGCCCATACTCAAAAGCACCCAGCATTACTAGTGTAACCCAAAGCTCTTAACCTGGATCTCTGACTCAGTGGTTCTCAAATCCAGCAGAGAAGTAGAATTTATCTGGGATCTTTTTTAAAAAAATGAAGTATAGCAAACATACAGAAAAGTACACGTGTGTGAATAGTGCGATGAATTTTCACAAAATGAACAAGTCAGGTAATTCCCAGGTCAGGAAACAGAATATCATGAAATAGCCTCTCTTAAGTCTCTTTTGTGCTACTTCCTAGTTAGTCACTACTCCCATCCCCGTTTCCCAGAGCTTCTACCTCATAAAACTAACAAGAAGCCTGGCATTTATTTTGCAAAGCTGTACAGGTGGTTTATAGGCATAGCTAGGTTTGGAAACCACTCCTGGAAGTCATTTGATCTCTTGTCACACATGGAACTAGGGGATGCTTTGCTCCTCGTCTTTGGCTCAGTACCAGTAGCTGTCTGGCTGGCTTTACCCATGGAGCAGTGGGCATTTCCTGTATCAGGGGGTCTGCAGAGCATGTGGGTGGCAGCTCCTGGGCTCAGGAAGCCCAGTTGGTTGTTTACAGTTTGGGCATGTGGCCCTCCCTCCCTGGCAGGAGTCGCATGAAGAGGTATTTTTGGAAGGTGCAGAAATTCTGTGTAACCATTTGGAAAATGCCTGCTCATAGGCTGGGCTGGATTCTCATTTTAAAATGATGATGTGGCTGAGGGGCCTGACCTAGCCAGTTTTCCTGGATCTAGGGGTGAGGAAAGTGAGGAGGTATGCTCATTTTTTTTTCTTTTTCTTTAAGTTGTATCACCATTTTCTTTTTGTCTCAAATTCCTCTATCCCACAAGTTTCAAGAGAATTGTGAAGTTGTCTCCTGCAGCTCATTGGCTCTTTGGTGCTTTTTGCAGGTAAGTGTTTTATATTATCCCAAGTCAGCCAGGGCTTTTGGGTCACTTTAAGTCAAGTGAAAGTTCACCCTCAATTCCCCATGAAGGAACTTTGGCTCTGGAATTCCCTCTTCTCTTCCCTGTGTCCCTCTCTGCTTTGCCCTATTGGCCATCACTGATAGCTGCAGCTTTTACTAATCCATTCATTCACCCATCCATTCATTCAATTAGCACCTGTGCTTGGAACAAGACAGAGGGGCAGCAAACAAACCATCTTCTGTCATCACCATTTCTGCCTTTACCCTTAAGAACTCCCTTTGTCCTCACTTCTTCCCACAGCCATGTTTGTGCTCTCTAAAAGGTCTCTGCTTCTGCACTTGCATTGCAAAGATATCCTGTCCTTTCTTTTTTCTGTGTCCAAAACCCTTATTCCTGACCCTCATTTCCAACTCTTTTGGGCTGGGGTAGAGACTAAAAAAGTGAGATCTTGCATTGCTCTCTTCTCCAATTTTCCATTTCTGAGGGCCCCAATCCCACCTCCCACCTCTGCACTATCCTCTCTATATGCCAGATTCAAGAATGGAAATGCCATGAAGGAAGATCTGCAACTTTTGTCCTTCCAAAAATCAAATCAAAGCCCACACCTGCCCCCACCCCCAAGAAATAAAAGTGCTGTGCTGTCTCTTCAGTTCTCCTCAAAGTCTGAATGTTCCTAGGTGTGTCGCACAAACATTTTCCTTCTAGGGGGTGAGATTACTGTAGTAAGGGGTCCTCATTTACCTTTGGGTGAGCCTTCTTCCTGGGAGATGAATCCCTGAGGCAGAAGCTGTACAAAGACTGGCTTGGAGGACAGCGACTTCTGGGCTCTCAATGGGGTGTCAGCACTTGTCCATTTCCCTTCTTTTCTTGGGCCTGCTGGCGTTGTCTAGGCTGTTTGGAAGAAACAATCTCTGAGCCTTTAGAATTTCCTATTGGTCAGGGGGCAAAGCTGTCTATACTCTCAGGTGAGGTTATCTGAGTCTGAGCTATCACCTGGAAAAGGTGAGGCTGAGAGGGAATAATAGATGTGAAGTGTTCAGAATATATGTAATCAATATGAAGCTTATTAAATTACACAGAGAAATAGGAATGTCATGTGAACTAGATGTCCATATAGGCTTAAACAGTGAGTTTTCCAGGAGAGAGTTCCTTTTTTAAAAAAAAGTTATGAATTTATTCACTTTTTTTCATTTTGAATAGGTAATCCAAGCACATGGCATAAAATTCCAAAGAGTATACAGTGAAAAATAAATCTCTTTTCTACTCCTGTGCCCAAGTCCCTCAGTTTCCCTCCCAGAAACAACCACTGTTGTCAGTTTACTGTGCATCTTTCTGGAGATCGTCTCTGAAAACACAAGCATGTGTGTGCATGCGTGCGTACTTAAAAACACAATGGACATATTATGCAGGCTGTTTTTAACTTTGTTTTCTTCACTTAAGAGTATATTTTTGAGTCTTTTTTCTTATTAGTTCTGTGAGGAAGGAAAAAATTTCTCTCCCCTCTTAGTTCTTTTGACTGGTGTAATAATCAAATTGACATGAGACAGATTAACAGGAGAAAATAACCAAATTTTACATATATATGTGCCAGGATTCTATAAGAACATGGGGCCTGAGGACAAATTGAGCAGTTGAGACTTATTTGCCATCTTGAGTTAAGGGGTGGGGCCTCAAAGGGGAGGAAGGATTCAAATGTTTGGTAAACAAATGTTTGCTGGACCACCTTTAACAATGGGACACAGAGAGGACCTTGATCAAAGGTCCTTCCCTGTTTATTACATACTAGTTCATATTAAAATACAATTATCTATGATGATAGCTCTTTTCCTGGAGCAGATCTTCTATCTAAATTCTTTTAGGCAGTTGGGAGAAAAGTTGAAGATTCTTTTTGAGTCTTTGGTTAAAAATAACCAACTTAAAATAATATCCAAAAAAAGGCATATTTGAGGCGGCAAAACTCTGCTCCCCCTCACACTCTATGAGTTGAGGGTAGATTTGGAAAGCAGAAAAGTTTTGTTCCCAAAAGACCCTGAGCTTTGCTTCAGATCGAGCTTCTGGCTGCTTGTTACGGTGTGGCCCCAGGGCCACCTGAAGCTATCATGCTAATGGAAACATCCTGCCATGTGACAGGTAGGGAGCCAATTTCCCTGCCAGATTTCACTGAAGGCATGTGTGTCTCCTGTTCTTACACTCATCTAGAATCTTTCTCAGAATTTAATATGTGAGATACAAATGCTGTCTCCATCCCCCCAACCCAGCAACTCATTTCTTTTGTGAAGTCTTTTGTGTAGGTAAGTAAAGTAGTTTTTGGGCGTGTGGAGGTCATCTCAGAGAGCTATTTTTTTTTCCGGTTTGTGAAGAGGATGGCAGGAGCTGTTTTTATGGGATTAATGTCCAATGGTGCTGACAGTGGCTTCAGCTTACTCAGGTCATGGTGAGCTCTTTTCTTAAAGGGGTCTGGAATGCAGAGGTGGAACGGGACGTAGCCTTTAACATTAAAAGCTGGTTAAATGACTTTGGAGCTATCTATAATCGTCTTGTAGAGTGCTATCTCCTTCCTTCCCTTTCTCTTTGTTCTCAACTTGCTGACCTCACTCAGTTTCTTTCGATCAGCTTTGTAATCCTACTGCCCCATTTCTACCACCCCAAAGCATGTTGGGTCAAATCATTTTCATTTGACTTAATGTTCCAAAGAAAAATATGGTGGATGTTTCTTTAAATTACCTCAGATCAAATTGCTTAAAAGAGTTTGCTAACTGAATAAAGAAAAAAATCAATTTAGATATACTGAACCCTTAGAGAAGCACTATAGCTAAGGGCTTTCAGAGGTTTGCTATCTCATTTGATCTTTTTTAAAAATAACAGCTTTATTGAGATATAATTCATATACCACAAAATTCACCTAAAATACACAATTCAATGATTTCTAGCATAGTCATACAATTGTGCAACCAGCACCACAATCGATTTTAGAACATTTTCATCAACCACCCCAAAAGAAATCCCATACCCAATAGCTATCACTTCCCATTTTCCCTCAATCTCCTCAGCCTAAGGCATCCACTAATCTACTCTTTGTCTATATGGATTTGCCTACTCTGGACATTTCACATAAATGAACTCATACAATATGTGGTCTTTTGTGACTAGCTTCTTTCACTTAGCATAATATTTTCAAGATTCATTCATGTTGTAACATGTGTCAAAACTTTATTCCTTTTTGTGAATGGATAGTATTTCATTGTATGGATATGCCTCATTTTGTTTAATCAGTTGATAAACATCTGGTTTGTTTCCATTCTATTGTCTCTTATGAATAACGCTGCTATGAACATTGGTGTACAAGGTTTTGTGTGGACCTCATTTGATTTTTACAGTAACTCCCTAAGGTACATATTCTATAGACCCCATTCTTTAGATAACAAAAATCTTTTCAGGACGGTTGACAGCGATTTTGAACATAGGTGTTGGATTCGTAAATGGATGCTTTCTCCAATCTGTGTTCAGAGTTGAAATAATTGCTTTGATAGAGACTGGTATGAATATGCCTGTAGGGAGTACCAACCTTAAAAATAAAATTGTTATTTTACCAGCAATACAGGCGTATTCAGGAATAATAGAAAGTCCACTGAAGGACAGCAAGAGTTCAGGGTGGTGATAGCTGCTCATTGGCTGCGTTGTTGCTGAGTAAGAAGAAAATCTTCCTCTTGTTGGGGTAGTAAAGTAGCATCTTCCTGATGGGAACCCCTTAGCTTCCTCTCGGAGTCTGCAAGGTGCAGTGATTTGTGTCTGAGCTCGTCTCCTTCGAGGCTTCCCAACTTCATTATAAATGAGGTTTCCTTTATTCGTTTTCACAGAAATAATTGTAAATGTGAAGTTGATTTTCAGTTGTGATATTTCAGCCCTCTCCCCATCGGCTCCCTTCCCTCTTTACCGTATTCTTTCCTAGTTTTCACTTCTCTTTCAGGTATCAGTTCTCCTCCCCTGTAGTAGGGGCAGTATTCACGCTTTTGTGTGCAATGGAATATTGTTTGACTTTGATTTTTGCATTTGTGAGTTATCTCCATTAAGACGAAAGTTCCTCCGCCAGTAGCGTGCACAGAGGTTGGTACTTGAGGTAGTGGACAAGCGCGCGAGGGCGGGGTGGGGGGGAGGGAGGAATGTTCCTGGAAAAGCTCTTTTTCTTGCCCTTTCCCAGGGTTTCATGGATGAAGGCAACCCACGTGAAGGGTTGGGGCTGCGCGGGAACTGCAACTTGCGCACGGCTCCTCGGCAGCCGGGCTAGGCACACGGTTGTTCGAGTAACAACCAACACAGGCGGGTGGCGCCCCGGGAGTCTCAAGGAGGAGCGCGCAAACACAGGGACGCGGGGGCACACGCTCGGCCCTGACGTATGACGGACCCCCGCCCCTCAGCGCCTTTGGGACAGGGCGCAATTCCGAACCCGCCTCCCTCGGTGTAGCCCGTGGAACCCACGAATCAGAGAGACCGACACATCGCCCGGCCGGGCGCCAGGCAGCCAATCGCCGTACGCGTGTGATTCCGCGCCCGCCTGGGAAGCTGGCAGCAGTCGCTGAGTCGGCGACAGCGGGAGTCGCTGCTGAGGCGGCTGCGGGCGTGGGTTGCGTCGGCGCTGCTCCGCGTGGCCAGGCTGGGCTGGCAGCTGCTGGCGCCTGGCGGTGAGGGCGGGCTCCTGGGACGAGCAGAATGGCCCCCACCTAGGGCGGTGGGAGAGGTGGCTGAGCCCAGGATGCTGGGGAGGCGGCGCGGCAGCTCCTCACTCATCCCAGGTAAGAGGGGAGCCGCGCTTGCCGCGGCTCGGCTTGGAACACCAGCTGGCTCCGCTGTCCGTCCGCCGCCGTCCACCTGGCTTCGAGCCCCAGCAGGCTCCATCCTGGCATCCCTTGGTCCCATGTCGCCTCCTGCTGGCATTTCTCCCGGTCCGCCCCGGGCCAGTAGTCCAGCCCCGCCCCCCAAGCGCGGACCTCCACGTTGTGGCATGGTCGGCTGCTGCATGCACCCCCACTTCCCCGAGCGTCAGCGTTTCCGGGTCTCTGGCTTCGCTAGGGTCTGCCTCCCGCCCCTTACCCGCCTCTTTTCTTCTTTTTCGCGGCGCTGACACCGCGTCCCAGCCCCTGCAGTCTTTTCGGGCGCCTTCCGGGGAGTAAACCCCAACCCTCCGGGATCGGATTTTTGTCCTCACCTCTACCTGGGCTTCGCTTCCGCAGGCTTACTACTATCGCTGCCCCTTATACCATGTACTCTACATTTCATCCTCCTACCCCCACGTTCCCTGAGTCTTGCCCATTTGCTCCCAGATGCCTTCCTTTTCCAACTCACCTCTTCTCCCTTCGCTTTAATCGACCACAGTCCCTAACACTTCTTCCTTTCTTGTACACCTAACCCTTCAGACACTTTCTCTCCTGTATGCCAGACCTATAGTTTTGACATCTTAATTCGTCTTTAACATGTAAAGTGCCTTGCCATGAGTGTGGCACACAGTAGGCCTGGCACATGGTGGATGTTCACACGTTAGTCTTTTAGACCTCCTTCCAGAGGAGGTCTGGTATCCAAAGTGGTGTGTAAAATGGCAGGACGAATTAGTAACTTCAAGTGTGATAAAGAGATTAGATTGTCAGTTATTTATTCACTGCATTTATACAGAGGACTGAATAAATCTTTGTGTTATGTATTTTATGTTTTACCATATTTTATATGTATTGTTTTATATTAATTGGCTTTGTAAAGGAGCCTTAGCTTTGCAATTTAATTACCCCCTTTTTCCCCTCTCCCCATCCACGTTTACTGAACCTTTTTTTTTAAGGGGAAGAGCCGGAACCTACTATGAGCATTGTATGTAAGAAGTGTTTAATGTGTTTATCTCTCAGCTGGATAGTCCAGTCCTGCAGTGAATTTTCATCCTTTAGGAGTCTGGTGGAATCAAGTTTGGATTTCTTAGAATCAACTGAAGGGAACAAAAAATGCTTAGGAGGGACAGTTCTGACATCCTCTAAGAGTAATCACCATCCCCCCTCCCTCCACTTCAACACCCACACTTTCTGGCTATCAGAGGAAATAGCTACAGTCCATTTTTCCAAAGAGTAATATAAATTTGGCTTTTAAAAATAATAAAAGCAATGTTATTGGCTTCAAGCTATTCTTGCCACATTCATTATGATGGTCTCCAAGCCGGGATGAATCAAACAGTTGGCTTTTTTCTGCTCCTGGGATCTCCAGAGCAGGCTGGAGAAAATCATGTAACTGAACTGTTGCTGTTCTAAACTTCTGGATGGCAAATTTACTCTCACATGCTTTGACTTACTCTGGTTCCTCTTACGCACTAAAACCTAAATGGTTGCTTATAGATATTTACCATTCTTCTCTAACTCTGTCCTACTCAACTTTTCTCCATTGCTTATTTTGCTTCCTACTTCACAGAAGAAATCGGGCATCAGCCCTGAACTCTTAAGGGTCTGTCATTTTTCTCTATTCCTGTTCCTATCTGATTTCTGGTCTTTTTTCAGAGGAACAGTGGTCCTCATTTCTGAGGTTAACATCTGATCTCCCTCTACATTCTAACTTTTTTCTCAGCTTTGCATACGCACTCAGGTTTCTACCATCCAAAACAAACAAAAAAACCTTCCCTGGTACTTCATTTTTTTCCCCTGGATTAATGTGGTGTTCCTTAGGGTTTTACTTTTGGTTCTTTTCTCTATTCACTCTAATTTCCTTTCTAATTACACTTCCTTTCATGGCTTCAAATAGCACCTTTATATTTATGGTTTTCAAAGATGTGTATCCAGTCCCCATTTTTCTTGAACTTTAGGTCTTAGGCGTTCCTTATTTTCATCTGCTAAGTGGATAAATATAGTTGGATACTTGGTACTTCAAGCTTAGTTATTTTTTCCTTTCCCTTCCCTCAGTCATAGCCCCCTCAAGCATATATACTAACACTCCTATTTTAAGGTCTTCACTCTGGAAACCTTAGAATCTTCTCTCCTGACATTAAGTCCATCATAGATCCTATTGTTTATACCTGAAATTCTTTTCTTTCTCTCCTCAGAAGATTGGCTGAGGCCTTGGCCATGTTTTGCCTGAACAGAGTCAGAGTCAGTCATTTTTAACCTAGGCATTACTTTAAAACCACCTTGGGAGAGTTTAAAGAGTAAGGATGAGGGGCTCAAGTCATCAGCAGAGATTCTGAATCAGTTGGTCTAGTGTCAGGCCAGACCCTATCATTTAAAAAATGCTTCCCATGTGACGGTAATATGCAGCTAGGGCTGAGAGCTTGGTTGAAAGCACAAAGAGGAAGTGGTAAAACTCTAAGGAATTATAATATTTAACTCATCCTTTAAAAATCAAAGTAAATGTCACTTTTGTTGGCATGGTTAGTTGCCTACTTTCCTGGTACTTTGTATGTGTACCTTATTAAAGTACATGTACCTATTAAAGTATTTATCACATTTTATTTATATTATTTCTCATGGGTCCATTTTTCTTAAGATTAAGAGTTAGAGGTCAGGGACCATGCCTAAAGGTAAACTACTGTTTCTTCGACACTACACACAACAGTTCTGACACCAGATGTGTGGATTTTCCCCTCACATTAAGCAGTTCTCCAACTCTTCAGACACCAACTGGGTTTCCTACAATTTAACTCAATTATGACATTAACTACCTAGAGTGAGTACAGACCTCACAGATCAAGGAACTCAGGCTCACAGAACTCAGAAAAGCTCTTTACTTATCATTACCCATTTATTATAAAGACTATAACTCAGTAACAGCCAAATGGAAGAGATGCAGAGGACAAGATATGTAGAAGGGGCCTGGAGCTTCCAGGCCTTCTCTGGGCGTGCCACCCTCCCAGCATCTAAATTTGTTCACCATCCTGGAAGCACTCCAAACCCTTAGGGTTTTTATAAAAGCTTTATTACACAGGCCTAATTGATTAAATCATTGACCACTGGTAATTGACTTAATCTACAGCCCCTTTGTCCTTCTCTGAGGTCAGGGGTTGGTTTCTTTGCCATCCAGCCCCCTTCCTCCAAGATACGGTTTAAAGGAGCTTATTTTTAACAAGACACTTCTCCCATCCCTATCAAGAAATCCCAAGGGTTATAGGAGCTCTGTACATCAGGAATGAAGACCTAATATATATTCTATAATTTTTATTATATCACAATATCACAATGCTTTATCTTTTTGTCACAGCCATGCACAGTACTTAGTATATTTTAGAAACTGAATAAAAATTGGTTGAATTAATCAGTTTGGTAAATAATGTAAAACATCTTGAATTCATGTTTTTGGAAGGTGACCAGCTGTTTCTTGGGTAGCTGCTTAATAGTTCACTCATATTTTCATGGTTGGTCTTGCCTCTTGAGTGTTTAACCCATTTACATTTAATATAATTACCAGTACATTAGGATTCGCATTTGCCATTTTGTTATTTGTTTTCTATATGTCTTTATGTTTTCTTAGTTTATTCCTCCATTATTGCCTTCTTTTGTAATAGACGTTTCCTAGTATATATTTTAATTAGCTTATTTCTTTTATCATGACTTTTCTTTATTTTCCTGGTGATTACAATTAATATCTTAAAATAATTTACTTCAGATTAATGCCAACTTAATTTCAATAGTATGCAGAAACTTTATTTTAATAGAATTCTGTTCATTTCCCCTTCTTTTTGTAAATCAAATTATGTATTTTATGTTAAAAATCCACTGACAGTTTTAAAATTATTGCTTAATGCAATTGTCTTTTAATTCAGATAGAAACAAAAGAGTTACAAAGAAAAATGTTTATACCATCTTTTGTTTTTATCTATGTAGTTATCTTTATTGGTGCTGTTTATTTCTTTATGTAGATTTTGTATACTGACCAGTGTCTTTTCATTTTCATGTCTTAAGGACCCCCTTTGTTCTTGTACAACATCTCTTCCAGTGATGAATTTTCTCAGTTTTGTTAACTAGGGATGTCTTAATTTGTCTTTCATTTAAAATATTATTTTTTAATTTTATTTTTTCAACCACAGTTGTCATTCAGTATTATTTTCTATTAGTTTCAAATGTACAGTACAGTGGTTGGACATTTGTATAATTTCAGAAGTGATCCCCGATTAGTCTAGTACCCACCTGGCACCATAGTAGTTATTACAGTATTGACTGTATTCCCTATGTTGCACTTTACATCCCTGTGACTATTTGTAACTATCAATTGTACTTCTTATTCCCTTAAATTTTTTCAACCAGCTTCCCAATTCCCCACTCCCATCTGGCAGCCATCAGTTTCTTCTCTGTATCTATGAGGCTGTTTTTGTTTTGTTTATTCATTTATTTTATTCTTTAGATTCCACATATAAGTGAAATCATATGGTATTTGTCTTTCTTTGTCAGACTTATTTCTCTTAGCGTAATACTCTCTAGGTCCATCCATGATGTTGCAAATGGTAAGATTTCATTCTTTTGTACAGCCAAGTAATATTCCACTGTATTTATGTACCACATCTTCCTTATCCATTTGTCCATGGATGGACAGTTAGGTTGCTTTCACATCTTGGCTACTACTCGTATTGCTGCAGCGAACATAGGGATGCATATATCTTCAAATTAGTGCTTTGGATTTCTTCAGATAAATTCCAAGAAGTGGAATTGCCGAGTCATATTTTTAATTTTTTAAGTAAACTACATACTGTTTTCCATAGCGACTGCACCAGTTTGTAGTCTCACCAACAATGCACCAGGGTTCTTTTTTCTCCACATCCTCGCCAACACGTGGTGTTTGTTGATTTATTGATGACAGCCATTCTGATGGGTGTGAGGTGATTTCTCATTGTGGTTTTAATTTGTATTTCTCTGATAATTCGTGACATTGAGCATCTTTTAATATGTCCATTGGCCACCTGTACATCCTCTTTGGAGAAATGTCTATCCATTTTTTAATTGGATTTTTTTGGGGGGTGTTGTATGAGTTCTTTATAAGTTTTGGATATTAACTCCTTATCAGATGTATCTGGCAGATTTCTTCTCCCATTCAGTAGGTCACCTTTTCGTTTTGTTGATGGTTTCCTTTGCTGTGCAAAAACGTTTTAGTTTGATGTAGTCCTATTCGTTTATTTTTTCTTTTGTTTCCCTTGCCTGAGAAGATATATCAAGGAAAATGTGACTAAGAGCGATGCTAAAGAGTTTCCTGCCCATGTTTTCTAGGAGTTTTATGGTTTGGGGTTCTGTATTTAAGTATTTAATCCATTTTGAGTCTATTCTTATATCTGGTGTAAGAAGGTGGTCCAGTTTTGTTTTTTTTTTTGTATGTATCTGTCCAGTTTTCCCAACACCACTTATTGAATAGACTGTCTTTACCCCATTGTATATTCTTGCCTCCTTTATCATAGGTTAATTGACTATATAAGTGTGGGTTTATTTCTGGGCTCTCTGTTCTATACCACTGATCTATGTGTCTGTTTTTATGCCAATACCATGCTGTTTTGATTACTCTAGCCTTGAAGTACAGTTTGATATCAGGTAACGCAATACCTCCAACTTTGTTCTTTCTCAGTATTGCTTTGGCTCTTTGGGAGTGTTTCGGAGTTACATATAAATTTTAGGATCATTTGCTCTAGTTCTGTGAAAAACGCCGTTAGTACTTTGATAGGAATTGCATTGAATCTATAGAATGCTTTGGGTGGTATGGACATTTTAACAATGTTAATTCTTCCTGTCCATGGGCAGGGTATATGCTTCCATTTATTTGTATTGTCTTCATTTTTTTGTTCAGTGCCTTATAATTTTCTGAGTACAGATCTTTTACGTTCTGGTTTAAATTTATTCCTTGATACAATTGTAAATGATGTTGTTTTCTTAATTTCTCATTCTGACAGTTCATTATTGGTATATAAAAATTCATCTGATTTCTGAATATTAATTTTATATCCTGTGACTTTATTGAATTCATTTACTAGTTCCAGCAGTTTTTTGGTGGAATCTTTAGTGTTCTCTGTATATAGTATTACGCCATCTGCAAATAATGACAGTTTTACGTCTTCCTTTCCAATTTGGATGCCTTTTATTTCTTTTTCTTGTCTGCTGTGACTGGGACTTGTGATACAATGTTGAATAAAAGAGGTGAAAGTGGACATCCTTGTTTTGTTTCTGATGTTAAAGAGAAGACTTTTAGCTTTTTACTGTTGAGTATGATGTTAGTTATGAGTTTGTCCTATACAGCCTTTGTTATGTTGAGGTATGTTCTCTCTGTTTCCACTTAGCTGAGAGTTTTTATCATATATGGGTGCTGGATTTTGTCAGATGCTTTTTTTGCACCTATGACCATATGATTTTTATCCTTCATTTTGTTTTTGTGGTGTGTCACATTAATTGATTTGTGGATATAGAACCAACCATGCATTCCAGGAGTAAATCCCATTTGATCATAGTACATGATCTTTTAAATGTGTTGCTGAAATCAGTTTGCTATTATATTACTGAGGAATTTTGCATCTGTGTTCATCATGGAAACTGGCTTACAATTTTCTTTTTTTGTAGTGTCTTTGTCAGGTTTTGGTATCAGAGTAATGCCAGCCTTGTAAAATGAGTTTCAGAGCCTTTTCTCTTCAATTTTTGGAATGGTTTGAGAAGGATAGGTGTTCATTCTTTTTGCAATGTTTGGTAAAGTTCATCTGTGAAGCCATCTGGTTCAGGCCTTTTGTTTGCTGGTAGTTTTTTGATTACTGATTTGATTTCGTTAGTAGTTATCAGTCTCTTCAGATATTCAGTTTTTTCCAGATTCAACCTCGGAAGATTATCTATTTCTAGGAATGTATTCGTTTCTTCCAGGATGTCCAATTTGTTGGCATTTAGTTGTAGTATTTCCTTATAATCCTTTCTATTTCTGTGGTGCGAGTTGTCACTTCTTTCTCATTTTTATTAATTTGTTTTGTATCACTTTTTTTCTCTCATGTAATAGTATTAATATGTTTCTTGGATTTTAGTGCATCAACATAGGCCCTTCCTGTGTAGTATATTCTTTTTCTGCATTTACACAGCTTTTAGTTTAATGAAATAGTGTCAAATTGGCATATCTTTTTACTTTCTCATTCAAAAGCCCTCTATTCCTCTGGTTCTGATAGAAATCTGAAATTCAGAACAGGTGTTCTTACTTTAGAATTGTATTAACAACCTTAATTTATAAAAGCAATGTTATTTCCATGACTTGAATTTATGAAACTGGCAAAACTTAACTCCTATCATTCTGTCAGGAACCGAATCTTATGAGAGTCTATAAAATATGAAGATAACTTTAGTTAATTATATAAAAAATTCTTCGTTCGGACTTCTTCAAAACAAAAGAAACAAAAACAAAAGAAAAATAGAAACAAAAATTATAATTAATATTATTATCTCTCAGAAGTACTACTTGATTTTCTTATTATGCATTATTGTTGTTGTTGTTGCTTTGGCATACATGGTTAAATGCTGTCTTAGCTTTGTGGGCCTGATTCCCTTATTCTGAAATCCAAGCCTCATATCAGCAAATATTTCTTCAGCTTCTCTGGGGAAGGAAAACTTATGTCATTTCTATTTCCCTCTCTCTTTTGAGGTAAATGTCTTAACTTATTTCTCTTTTCTTTTTTTTTTTGATAATTTTTTATTTTTCAATTACAGTTGGCATACAATATTATATTAGTTTCAGGTGTACTATATAGTGATTAGACATTTATATAACTTATGAAATGATCACCCTGATAAATCTAGTACCGATCCAACACCATACAATTATTACAATATTATCAACTATATTCCTTGTGTACTTTACATACCCATGACTATTTTATAGCTACCGATTTGTACTTATTAATCTCCTCCTCTTTTTAACCCACCTTCTCCACGTCCCTCCCATCTGTCAGCTCTCAAAATATTCCCTGTATCTATGAGTTTGTTTCTGTTTATTTTGATCTTTAGATTCCACATTTTAAGTGAAATCACATGGCATTTGTTTTTCTCTGCCTGACTTACTCCACTTAGCACAATACTTTCTAGGTCCATCTATGTCGTTACAGGTGGCAAGATTTTATTCTTTTTTATGGCTGAATAATATTTCATTGTATATATGTATCACCTCTTCTTTATCCATTCATCCATTGATGGACATCCAGGTTGCCTCCATATCTTGACTATTGTAAATAATGCTGCAATGATCATATGGACTCACATATCCCTTTAAAGTAGTGTTTTGGATTTGTTCAGATAAATACTGAGAGGTGGGATTATTGGGTCCCTCTTTGTCTCATGTTTTAAAGTCTGTTTTGACTTTTTGTTTGTCTCCATTTTCATGAAATATTGTTTTCCATCTCTTTGCTTTCAGTCTGTGTGTCTTTTGATACAAAGTGGCTCTCTTGTAGTCAGCATATTTAAGGGTTTTGTTTTCATAACCATTCACTACCCTGTCTTTTGATTGGAGCATTTAATCCATTTATATCTAAAGTAATTGTTGATAGATATGTACTTATTGCCATCTTATCATATGTATTTTTTATCTTTTATCTTTTTCCTTCTTAAAGAAGAAGTCTCTTTAACATTTCTTGTAACACTGGGCTGGTGGTGATGAACTCCTTTAGCTTTTTCTTGTCTGAGAAATTCTTTACTGTCCTTTGATTTTATTATTATTATTATTATTATTTTAGATTTTTTCCATCTTTTTAAAAATATAATAGACAGTTAATCTCTTGTATTTACATTGTATAATTCAATGAGTTTTTTTCAATTATAGTTGGCATACAATGATATACCAGTTTCAGTTGTATAGCATAGTGATCAGAAATCCACATAACTCCAAAAGTGATCACCCCACTAAATCTAGTACCCTTCTTCCCCCTTACATATTTATTACATTATTAACCATCTTCCCCATGCTACACTCTACATCTCCATGTCTATTGTGCATCTATCCATTTGTACTTCTTAATCCCTTTGCCTTTTTTGTCCCTCCAACCGCCCCCATCTAGTATCCCTTTAAATATTCTCTGTATCCATGAGTTTATTTCCACTTTTGTTGTTGTTGTTGATTTTGTTCTTTAGATTCCTCATATAAGTGAAATCATGCGATATTTGTCTTTCTCTATCTGACCCATTTCATTCAACTCTAGATCTCTCAAGGCAATATCTTTTTTCATCCCCTTCCTTTTAGTCTATGTGTCTCTTTTAATCTGAAATGAGTCTCTTCTAGGCAACATATGTAGGAGTCTTGTTTTCTTATTTTTTCAATCACCCTATCTTTTGATTGGAGCACTTAATTCTTTTCCATTTGAGGTACTCGTGGATAGGAATGTAATTATCACCATTCTTTATTCCTGTTTTTGATACATGTTTTTTTCTTAAAGAAGTTCCTCCAGCATTTCCTATAATACTGGCTTGTTGAAGACAAATTCCTTTAGCTCATTTTTTGTCTGGGAAGCTCTTTATCTGTCCTTCAACTCTAAATGATAGCTTTTCTGGATAAAGTATTCTTGGTTGTAGATCCTGGGTTTTCATCATGTCGAATATTTTGTGCCAAGGCCTTCTGTCCTGCATAGTTTCTTTTGAGAAATCAGCTGCAAGTCGTATGGATGCTCCCTTGTAGGTAACTAACTGCTTTTCTCTTGCTGCTTTTAAGATTTTCTCTTTGTATTTAAACTTTGGCATTTTAAGTATGATGTGTCTTGGTGTGGGCCTCTTTGGGTTCCTGATTTTTAGGACTCTCTGAGCTTCCTGGGATCTTGTATATTTCCTCCACCAGGTTAGGGAAGTTTTCCATCATTATTTCTTAAAATAGCTTTTCTACATCTTGTTTTTATTGTTTTTTTTTTTTTTTTTCTGGTACCCCTATGACACAAATGTTTTTACACTTAATTTTGTCCTAAAGACTCCTTGAAGTGTTATTATATTCTTGGCTTCTTTTTTTTGTTGTTGTTCTGATTGGGTGACCTTGGCTTCCCCATCCTCTATATTGATGGTTCAATCTTCTTCTTTATTCACTCTATTGGTTCCCTCTAATATATTCTTCATCTCAGATAATGTGTTCTTCATCTCTGACTGGTTTCCTTTTATAATTTCCATTTCCATTTTTATGTTTTTAATTTCTTTGTTAAAGTTCTCACCGAGTTCATCTACATTTCCCCTAAGTTCATTGAGCATCTTTATAACCAGTGTTTTGAACTCTGCATCTGTTGGATTGCTTGATTCATTATTCCTGGATCTCTGCTCTGTTCTCATATGGTTTCTGCTTCTTTGTCTTCCCATTTTTGGTGCCTTTTGTGTCTGTTTCTATGTACTAAGCAAAGCTCCTAAGTCTCCTGGTCTTATTAGCATGGCTTTGTGTAGTAGGTGTTCAGTGGCAGAATCCTGAAAGGGGTTCATCTGCAGGCCAAGTCTCTGCTAAGCAAGGAGCACTGGCCTCACCAAGGAAACAACTGGATGTGGCTTGGGTGGGGCTGTGAGTCGGGGGAGGCGGAGTTTCAGGGAATCTTCTGGGTAGAGCAGCCTCTAATAGCCAGTTTGGTGACGTCTCAGCTATGGCAGCTCTGTGTCTGCACACTGGGAAGGGGAAGGGTCCGTCAGGTACCATGGATACTGCCGGCACTTCTGCCCGGGAGAGATCCTTGCCCCTGGCCCTTGCTCCGAAAACTCAGTGTCTCTTTTTAAGTCACTGGTTCCCCACCAATAGAGCTGACCTGGCACTGATGCTCAGAGTGAGCAGGTATGTCCCCACAAAAGTCTGCTCGCAGACACAGCCCCTTTAAGACATGTCTGTAGTTGCTGGCTACCGCTGCTGCAGCCTGTGTCCCACTCAGCGGCTCTGGACCAGGCAACGTCATGTCTTCCGCCCCATCCTATCTTCTGCTGTTGCAGGTTGGTAATTATTTCTCTCCCTAGTTGTAGTGCTTATGTTCGTCTAGATCCCAGGCTTTGCTTGCTGTTTGCTCCATGTTTCTGTCACAACTTTGATTTGGTCGCAAGAGGAATGAACAAAGCCTCTATCACCTACACAATTTTTTTCCCAGCTGATTAATCTCTTGCAGCTTTAAAGAGTTTCTCTTTGTAACCTTTGGCATTTAATTATGATGTGTCTTGGTGTGGGCCTCTTTGGGTTCATCTTGTGTGGGATTCTGCGCATCCTGGACTTGTATGTCTATTTTTGCCAGAGTAGGGAAGTTTTCTATTATTCTTCAAATGGGTTTCAGTTTCTTACTCTCTACTTCTCCTAGTATTTCTGTGATGTGAATGTTGTTACGCTTATGTTTCAGAGGCCCCTTAAGCTCTCTTTATTTTTTTGGATTCTTTTTTCTTTTTGCTGTTCTGATTGGGTGTTTTCTGCTACCTTGTCTCACAAATTGCTGATTCAGTCCTCTGCTTTATTTAATCTATTGTTGATTCCCTGTAATATATTCTTCATTTCAGTCATTGCATTCTTCTTTTTTTTTCTATTTCCATTTTTATGTTTTCTGATTCTTTGTTAAAGTTCTCACTGAATTCCCTTACACTGCTCCTAAGTTCATTGAACATCCTTATAACCAGTGTTTTGAACTCTAGGCTTTGGTGCCTGCCCAGTCTTCCATTTGGGTGTGTTGTCCTAGGATGTGGCCCTGGGTTGTCCTCTGGCTTGGTCTGAAGTCAGCCCTAGGATTCCCAGCACAGGGCGTTCTCGAGGGGCCCTGCCATAGGTCAAGTTCAGCCACAGCCTGTGCCCTGCCCAGGGCCACCTGGCATGAGCCACCAATTAATTCGTACATGGCTACCACTCATGCTGAGCTTGGAGGTGCCTTGAGAGGCTGAGTTGCAAACCAAGGCCAGCTGTTGTTAATTCCAGGCTTGGGGCTGCTCAGCAAGAGGTACAGGGCATGCTGAGGCCAGATGCTGCTTGTTTTTTTTTTTTTAACCTTTTTCAAACTCTCTGCAGTATGATCATGACAGGCCATTTGTATGGAAATGCCAGGGGAAGGTCGGCTTGGGTGGGCCTGAGAGTTGGGTGGGCCATGGTCTTAGGGAATCACCAGGGTGGGGTGACCAGTGTTAGCCAGATTGATGGAGACTCAGATTAGCAGCCGCCTGTGTCTGCATACTTGGTTGGGAAGATCCCAACAAAGGAACAGTGGCCTCCACCAGCACTTCTCTCTGGGGGAAAGTGGCCCCTCCAGTCCTCGCCCTAAGTCATATAATTCAGTTCCTCCCCATATATCCCTGGCACTCTTTGAGCCTCTGCCCCAGCACCACAGCCCAGAGCGAGTGAGTCTGTCAACGAGTAAGTCCATGCATGGGTTCTTGAAGAGGAATGTCAAGGATAGTGCCTGGGACCTCTGCAGCCCTCTGCCCCACCCAGTTACAGTCTGCCGATTTTCACATCCATATTTTGTGGAGACTTCTTTTCCCTGCCCTGGAACCCCAGCGTTGTATTGGGACCCCTTGCTCCTCTGGGAGGGACCTCCACAGCCGAAATATCGCTCCCAATTTTCAACCACCACATGCAAGTGTGGGATCATGTCTCTGTTCCTCCTACCAGTCTCAAAGTGGCCCCTTCTGTGTGTCCTTAGTTGTAGGACTTCTGTTCACCTAGACTTCAGGTGATTTTCAATGAAGATTGTTCTGTAGTTTAGTTGTAATTTCGATATGGTCATGAGAGGAAGCAAACACAATGTCTACCTACTCAGCCATCTTACCTATTCCGTTCACCTGTATGCTTGTTTTTATCCCAGAACTACATTGTCTTCACTATTGTAGCTTTGTAATAAGTTTTGAAATTGGGAATTAAGTCCTCCAACACTTCTTTTTCAAGATGGTTTTGGCCAGAGTGAGATATAGAATTAAATGACTCCTTAGAATAGGGATAGGGTTTGTTTGTTAAAATCTTTAAATAAGCCACATCCGATTGCATCGTCCATAAATTTCATATCCCTAACCCAGCCCACAAGACTTATGATCTTATCCCTGACCATCTTTCTAGTTTCATTGCTCACCCACTTTCCCTCTTGCTCACCGCCTTGCTGTGATCCTTAACCCTTTTCCCACTTAGAAAAAAAAAAAAAAACAGCTTGCTGCCAGTGTTAATTTAACATCACGCATAGGAATGCTATGTTTTCTAGAAGTTGACATTTTCAGCGATCGAGAATTACTATATTTTGTAAATGGAAATACCACTACTAAAAACAGAATGCTATAAATAGAATGATGCCATTTGTTTCTAAAGACTATCAATATACTAGAGCAATGCGAAAATAATAAAAGTGAAATATTTTGTGACAAGCTTTGGGAGTAAGGTTAGGGCTATAATCCGAGAGTTATCTTGAGGTAAATGCTGCAGCTGCAAGCGCTGCTGGTGAGTATTCTCGAGATAAAGAGGAAGTGGTTTAAAAGTTTTAAAATGCCTTCCTGTTGCAGGGCTTTTGCTTTTGCATTTGCGTAGAATGCTCCTCTCTTTACTCTTTACCTATTTCCTACTCAGTCTTCTCATCTTTACCTAGATGTCACTTTTAAAGAAAAGCTATTCCTATTATTTTTAAAATAATGGGTTTTTCCCCCCCGCTTAAAAAAGTAACACATGTTCACTATAACAAATTTGAAAGATAAGGAAGGGAGCTACGAGGAAACCGGAGGATAAGCATTTAATGTTATAGAGGCGTCTAATGCCAGGTTGTTATTTGTTCCTTTGGTCCTTATTTTATTTTTTTTCTGTTTGGAAGCCTGCAGAACTAGTTTCCTCACATTTGAAATCAAAGGATATTTGAAATATGAAATTACTAGGATGTGTCCAGATTGAGATTGCTGTCATTTGTTTTGCTTGAGAAGTTATATTAGACTGTAGAGTAGTGTCTTTTTTTCCAGTTCAAGAATGTTTCTTCTTTTGTAAAATAGTTGTCGTTTTTTCGAACAAAACATTGCCATTCTAAGGTTGAATCTCGAGTCTCCATTGTCAATATTACTCTTTTTCTCATCATTGTTTTCTTCCCTTTTTTAAGATGAATATTGATATAACATCTTAAGTGTGTCTTCTATATCATGGATACAGCTTTCTGCATAGATATTTCAATGCTATATTGTTACCAATGTTCTTAATGCTTTTTTTTTGTAGTCTATTAAGTTGATCTTTTAATCTTAACCTATTCTCACTTTGTGGTTCTTTGTTGCAGCTTTATATAATACAGTGCCGGGCACAATAATATGTGTTCAAATATGTGACTAAAGGAGTGATTATGTTAGAAAACAGAATCCAGATCTTGGTTGGTGTAGACTATCAAAATGTTTTTCTAGGAATGTATTCTTTAAAAAACTAACAGCTGTACTGAGGTGTAACTTATATATCATAAAACTTACCCACCGTAAGGGTACAATTCACTGCTTTTTTAATAGATGTTACAGTTTTGTAACTATCACAGAAGTCCAGGTTTAGAAAATTTTCATTACCGCAAAAAATCCCCTCATGCCTGTTTGCCATTAAATTCTTGCTTCCACCTTCTGCTTTCTGTCTCCTCAAATTTGCCTTGTGTGGACATTTCATATAAATGTATGTTGATGTAGCTGCTCAGATAAACACACACACACACACACACACACACACACACACACACACACACACACACACAATTTTTTTTAGTTTTAAGCATGGCTTTCTACTGGTTTCCCCGCATCTGTGTAGTTGAGGTCAGTGGTTATACTTAAACATCTTGAGCCAGTATATTTATTACTCCAAATTGAGTGAACTCCCTTTGGTCAAAAGCCACCAGTCCTCATAGTTTGTCTTGCCTTGCCCTGCCCTGCAGAACCTTTCTCTCTGCTGAGTGGGTAGATGGTGAATTAGAATGCCAGAGACTCTCACTGTTCTTACTCAGCATTTAGCAATTTTTCAAACATAAATGCTTCTCAGGTTGTATTCCTTTGGTGGAGTTCCAGAGGGCTGAAAGGGTTTGTTTATTAATTTCATCCCACTTTACAATTGGTTTTTGGGGAGAACTGCTTACCTTCTCACTAGCCCATAGCTAGACATCCTGCCTCTCAGAATGTATTCCTTTGGTCAATTCCTTAGGTGTACTTAGTATTAGTCAGTGTGTGTGTGTGTGTGTGTGTGTGTGTGTGTCTCATCTTCCATTTTTTTTTTAATATAAGAAAGAGAGTTTTTAAGAAATTGGTTCATGTGATTCTGGTGCTGGCAATTCTAAAATTCATAGAACAGTCTGGCAGGTAAGAGTTGATGTTAGCCTTGATTCTGAATTCTGCAGGGCAGCAGGCTGGATACTCAGGCAGGGTTTCTGTGCTGCAGTCATTAGGAGAATTCCTGTTCTTCAGGAAAACTGTCTTACTTTTATGGATTTCAGTAGTTGGATGAGGCCCACCTGTATTATGGATGGTAATCTGTTTTATTCAAAGTCTGTTGATTTGTTAATCATATCTAAAAAATACCTCCACAGCAATATATGGACTGGTGTTTGACCAAACTATCACACTTGCCCCCTGAGGATTCAGGGTAAATTTTTTGAGTCTAGGTGTAATCTGATTGCTGTCTGCTTCGTGAGATGTATCCTTGTTCTGGCTAAACTAGCAGTTCCGAAGTATGAATATTTTACATATATATATATATAGTATGTATGTTTTACATGTCTACATCTGTGGTCATAGTGTATCTTCAGCTCAGAATGCTCTGTGTATTCAGATCTTATCTGTCCTTCTTAAGGCAAGATCACAGACACACATGTACAATTTTCTTTGCATCCTGTATACCAACTCTCCTGAACTACTTCTAGTTACCTAATTATGCTGTGCTTTGTTATGCCATTATGCTTTTGCACACAAGTTCCTATTGCTTAGATTACCCATTTCTCTTATTTTTTTCATAAGGCTTTTTATAGCTTCCTCAGCTAGACCTATTTGTTTCTTTTCATTATACTTTTATTGTCATTGCATATCTGTCTGTCCATGAGACTTTGTTTCCTGAGAGCATCACTGCTGTCCTTTTCAAAGTTTATCCTCAGCAAATCCCAAGTACCAGGCCTGTAGTACCTAAATAAATAATTTGTGGGATGAAATAACTGAATATGTGTTAAAGATTTAGAAGTTTTATATTTATTCTCTAATTTCTTTTTATAGTAGAATGTGGAGAGAATGACTTCTTGGGGATAAAGCACATCTGAATACCAGAGATGAGCCATGGGTTAGACTCCAAATGTACTTGGACACACTAAATATTTGCTTGACTCACTAATAGAAATCGTTTTATTTAATTTTCCATTTTTTGCGTAACTTCAGAATTGTTATATTAAAAGCTGTTTCTGATTGAAAATGATTTATTTTTGTTTGTATTTGTGCATATTTGTTTTCTAAGAGTGCTTCATATTTTTTCTAGCTAAAATGTTCGTGGTAACTGATGACTAATTTGTAAAGAATCTTAATGTGATGATAAAATAACTTTTTCTTTTTCCTATTAGATGTTGATCATCTTTCTGAAGTAAAATCTCCATGGCCTGAACATTTTCTGGAAATTATTTTGAGCAAAATATCTGTTTAATAAAAAGGTAACCACATCAAGATGGTTGGAAAACTGAAGCAGAACTTACTATTGGCATGTCTGGTGATTAGTTCTGTGACTGTATTTTACTTGGGCCAACATGCCATGGAATGCCATCACCGAATTGAGGAACGTAGCCAGCCCTTCAAATTGGAGAGCACAAAGACCACTGTGCGAACTGGCCTGGACGTCAAAGCCAACAAAACCTTTGCCTATCACAAGGATATGCCTTTAATTTTTATTGGAGGTGTGCCTCGGAGTGGGACCACACTCATGAGGGCCATGTTAGATGCACATCCAGATATTCGCTGTGGAGAGGAAACCAGGGTCATTCCCCGAATCCTGGCCCTGAAGCAGATGTGGTCACGGTCTAGTAAAGAGAAAATACGCTTGGATGAGGCTGGTGTCACTGATGAAGTGCTGGATTCTGCCATGCAAGCTTTCTTACTAGAAATCATTGTTAAGCATGGGGAACTAGCCCCTTATTTATGTAATAAAGACCCTTTTGCCCTGAAATCCTTAACTTACCTTGCTAGGTTATTTCCCAATGCCAAATTTCTCTTGATGGTCCGAGATGGCCGAGCATCAGTACATTCAATGATTTCTCGAAAAGTTACTATAGCTGGGTTTGACCTGAACAGCTATAGGGACTGTTTGACCAAGTGGAATCGTGCCATAGAGACCATGTATAACCAGTGTATGGAGGTTGGCTATAAAAAATGCATGTTAGTTCACTATGAGCAACTTGTCTTACATCCTGAACGGTGGATGAGAACACTTTTAAAGTTCCTCCATATTCCGTGGAACCACTCAGTATTACACCATGAAGAGTTGATTGGGAAAGCTGGGGGCGTATCTCTGTCAAAGTGAGTAGATGTTATGTTTTTTATATTGACCCTATATTTAGCTAATAATGATGTGTGTGTGTGTGTATATATGTATATGTATATGTTTATGTGTATATATGTGTGTATATGTATATACATACACACATATATATACACATATATAAACTATAGACCTTTTCTGGAAAATATATAGCTTCTTCAGTGAGTTTTTAAAAAATTCTCTAGCCAGTTCATTATGAATTCTTTTATTTATTTAATTCATTTGTTTATTTATGAATTGTGGTTATTTTAATTTATTTAATAGAGGCAAACCCAATTTATAGCAGTGAAAGACCTTTTTCACAGACCTTGGGCTTTAATACCTATCATTGACTTTTAGTGGCTCTGATTTCTAATTTCTAGATATTTTTGTTAGTAAGGATAGTTGGCTTTTGTGTAGATTAAGGCTAACATGAGGAAAAGCATCTACCATGTTGGTGAGAAGCAATGAATTCCAAACATTTAGGAATTTTTAGTGATAGAGAAGAATAAAGATAAAATTACCTAACCCAGTCTCTTCATTTTAGAGGTAAGAAGACTGAGTCAGAAAGGTCAAAATGATTTACTCAAATTTAGATGCAAGGCCAAAACTAGAATCCATGCCTTGGTCTCAGTGGGTTTGTCCTTTTTTTCCATAGCATTTTATTACATATAGTGCTGCTTTTGTCATCTGCTGGATACATCTTTTGATTTTTACAACGGGCTAGGGAATCTCAGAAATTTAGAAACAATCCATCATCCATACAAGAAGTTCCGTAAGTTCAAATACTTCTAAAACCTTTCCATTTCCCGCCCCCTTTCTCATGAAATGATGACTAGAGTGCTCTGACTCAATCTGACAACCTGACTTGATGACTTAGATATATCTAGAATGAGAATGTAAAAATGGAGACTACTGTTAAAATTCAGGTAGCATCTCCTCATGAAGAGAAGTTGGTTATAATAATTTTTTTTAATTTTTTCCAGGAGCATGGAAGAGGGAATGCAGTTAGCATTAATATGATGTCTAAGTGGAGGCCCAGGGGAGGGAGGGAGCAATTGGGGGGATCGTTTTATGAACGTTACAGATGTCTAACCAATGTACTGTATACTTGAAACTAATTTAAATAAATAAATTTTAAAAAAAGTAATTTATACCCCTGATTTAAAACAAAAGAAAGAAAAAAGAAAAGAAAAAGTAATGTATTTCCCTTGTATATCCTGCTTGCTCCTTCTAAGGAATGTCTTCTTGATTTTTTTTCCCAGTGTATAGAACTTGTACAGTAAATATTGATTCATCATGTAGATAATTTGAACAGAACAGCTATCTTTTTGTACCTAGCTTTTGGTTATTGATTACAAATTATTAGGTATCCTCGTTCCAGTGACTCTAGGTTATTTTTATTGATTCAAAGAATTACAGCTTAGCTACTGTCATTACAGTTTTTTTTTTCCAGATAATAGACCATAACTAATTTCTAATCACCTGTATTCTTAGGTAAGCATTTCACTTTGTGTGCTTGTATGTTGACCCAGAGATTCTGAAGCTAGTTTCTTCTGTTAATATAAAATAATCCCGTTAGACCTTCCGGTCTTTCCACATAGGGATTAAAGAGATTTGTTCAAGTTAAGTTTTAGTGGAAACCAGGAGTTCATTTTGCATATATACTTACTATGTTTAAGGCAAACGTGAAGACTGAGGAAACACATAGAAATTTCGAATTAATGGATTTTAGAAGAGAAAGAGACTTTAGCATTTAGTATATGGAATAGACACCCAGTGATGTTCTATGCTTTGTCAAGAATCGCACATGGAAGAACCATGACTCGAACTTCTAATACTTATTCCAAGACTCTTGCCACTATGAGTTTTTAAAAATTAAGATATAACATATGTAGTAAATGCGCGTATATTCAATGTACAATTTGATGAATGTTTACATCTGTATACATTTTTGTAATCACCATCCATATCAAAATATAGAAAATTACCAGCACTCTTTTATGTTCCTTCATAGTCAATATTTTCCTCAACCCAGAAGTAAGCATAATCTAACCTCTATCACTGCTGCGATAGAGGTTAGATATAAAGTTCACAAACAATCAGTCTTGCTTGTTTTTTTTCACATAAATGCAATTATTTCTATTTATTATTTTGTGTCTGGCTGTTTTCATTTAACATGAAATTCACCTATAATATTGTAAATAGTAGTAGCTCATTCTTTTTCACTACTGTATTTTTTAAAACAATATAATTTATTCATTGATGGACATTTGATGTTTCCAGTTTGGAGATATTATGGGTAAAGTTGTTAAGAATAATTTTGTACATTGCTTTTGGTGTACATAAGTATTAATTTCATAAGTATCATAAGATGTTATGTATATCTGTATCTATTTATATATTTAACAGGTACTTTTTGTTTTCCAGATTGTCTGTATCATTCACGTATGGCTGTATCATTCATGTATGGCTGTACCATTCATGTATGGTGATACTTTACATGAATGTGTTCTAGTTGCTTCGTAATCTTTGTCAACACTTGGTATTGTCAGTCTTTTTAATTTTACTGGGGTATGAGTATTTTTTTTAACTTAAAAACAAAATAAAACAATAGCATCTGAACTCCTTTTTGAAACAAAGTTTTATCCAGAATTCCAGTATAAAATTGATAAGAGCAGAGCTATTTTGACTGAGGCAGGTCTAATCTAGACTGTGTTGCCTCTTTTAAGACTGAGTCCTTGTTCTCAAGAAGAGCTAATTGGGGGAAAAGGCAGAAACATATAAAATTATTCCATAAGTAAGTACCAAGTTATAAATATTCCATGTTAGTTCAGAGTCATGACCATGAGGAATTCATAGCCCAGAGTTGATCATCTTGTGTGCTTTTGCTTTCCTATAAACATTTTCATTCTAGGAAAATTTTTTAAAGTAAGTAATTTAATACTATTTTAGTATTATTTAGTACTAAAATACTGATAATATTTAGGCAGCCTTGAAGGTTTGAAAATGTTACCAGGTGGTTCAGGAATATATGCAGTTGTTTCAGATAGCGATAAGGAAGGCAAGGAAGGCCTTCACAGTTCCTGCCTTGTTAACTATGAGAGTTAAGCTTTCCTTTGCTTTGCTTAGGAATTTCCAGTTGTTTTCAGTCAGGTTGGCATCTCTTGCCTTTGTGGTCAGTTCTAGTTACAGAAAAATAATAGGTGTAGAGTAAAGACCTGTGAGCATACAGGTGATTCTTCTGTGAAAGAATTTCATAGAAGTAAACATACTTTCATTCTGGTGTGGTCTAGGGAGTTTTCCTTTAGAGATTAGTGTATATAAACCAAGCTTTTTAAAACTGAAAATGAAAACAAAATATTTAATGAGTGGGAAAAGGGATGAAAACAGTTTGCTTTGGCTGACTGATAATTTAGCTTTAGTTCTACAGGTAGGTACAACTATAGAATTTTAATTAATTAATTAATTAATTAATTGTTTTAGGCAAGGCAACCTTTGGTTGACCTCACAGATTGCAAGGACCTTGTTGGCTCACAATCCCTTATTTATTTTATTTTATTTTATTTTATTTATTTTATTTTTTATGCCTACAGTACCTGGTCTTCCTAGGTGGTCTCCCATCCAAATACTAACCAGGCCCAACCCTGCTTAGCTTCCGAGATCAGACGGGATCGGGCTCGTTCACGGTAGCATGGCCGTAGACTTAGAATTTTAGATATACTATTTATCCTTGATGTTTTTAGGTAGTCGTTTCAAGTCTAATAGTAGTGCTAGTTTTCCCAATGACTGGCCTTATAACTTTGATGTTTTGAATACCATGTTCTGTTTTTATAAATTATTCAGCCATTCTGTTCAACTTCATATTAAACCAAGCCATAGTCTTGACTAATGGCTCCAAAAAAATAATATAGAACTCACTGATCTAATTCTTCCAAACTAATAGAGAGTAGGAAAAAATTGAGGCATTTAAAAATCTGTTTTTGCTTTTATCTTTCAAGAAATGTTTGAATAGAAATGGGGGGAGTACATTTTAAGGAAAATACTTATGTAAATAGATGTGTTCCAACAGAATCCTCCAAGTGACTGAATATGGAAGAGGATCTTCTTGATCAGTGAATCATAAGTACTGCTAAGGCCTGCTCCTCAAATATTTTGAGTAGGAGATAGAAGTAAAGTTTTAAGTTATTTACATTGATCTTTTCTCACGAACTTTGGAATTTTTGTGGAATTTCGGTCATCTCTATCTGGGAATATTCAGGAAGTTACTAGAGTGTACAGAGTTGTTTCTGATGTTAAACTCATTAAGACACTATAAAATTACCTGAAACAAATAAAAATCATCAATAACAATAACAAAAAATCCCATCTAAGTATACTCAAGGATGAGTGAAATAAAAAAGTAACCTAGGATCAGTCAACAAGTTTACTAGGTCAACAGAGCAAAGCCAGAGGAACAGTGTAATATTAACACTTAAACAGAACAAGTACAAGAATTACAATAAAATTCGGAGAAGTTATCTAGTCTTAGAGCAGAAAAAGTATATACAACTATTAAGCAGAAATAGGTTAGAATGAAAAATATAATAGTACTAAGTGCAAGAGAATAAGAACATAACTGACTCTAAAGCTTCTAGTAAACAGAAAAAAAAACTAGAAATCAACTCTGTAGTAAAGAAAGATTAAATAGGTGAAAATAATGCAAAAAAATTTTTAGAAATTGAGATACTTTTGAGGAGGTACAAAGAATAGTTAATTTATTAAATTTAGAATATTAATTTTTTTTAGTTTTCAAAATGAAGTTTATTTTGGAAATTACATTTTTTATAATATCTTACAGGCTTAACAGAAAGAACAAAATATCCACTTGAAAATTTTCTGATATTTAAGAATAACAAGAATATTATGAGCAAGTTTAGACAAAGACAGGCTATGTTTGTGCAAATTATGATCACTTCTACAGTATGTAAAGTTAATAGTATGCAAATTAGGATTACCTGTGCTCTATTAGCTCGGATTAAAATATCCCAGAAGAATTTTATAAATATTACTTTTTTTTCCATAAAATTATCAAAGAACAAGCCTGCTTACTTTAGATTACTTATCCTTTGTGAAGGCAATAAACCAATCTTTATAAATCTAGATGTTAATCAAATTCTACCTAAGAAGAATGCTTTTGGAGTTGTGGAAATCACTGTGCTACTTTTGTAGGTCAAATCGAAGAGATTAGTTGACATCTCTTAGCTGGAGAAGGGTAATTGAATAAATAAGTAATAGACAGCAAAACAGGTTGCAAAAGGAAAATAGAGGAAAAATTATATTTCAAAATATGCCAGTGAAGAATGAGAAGCAGAACAAGAATGTAAGTTAATAAAGCACAATTTGTACTGTTCTTGAAGAATATGGCAATTGAGAGAGAAAAAAAATGGCATAGATGACAGAGGCTCTATTCATCTCTCTGGCGACTAAATCCAAGTTGTGATGGAAACAAGGAGCAGCAGCAAGGAAAAATCACCTGGAATCTAGATGAACAAGCCATACAACTACAGAGAAATCTAAGAAAGCATCCTGCAATGGCAGATGGTAGGATGGGGCAAGGATCTGGGGCTGCCCAGTTTCGAGCGGCTGAGTGAGATGGAGGCTGTGGCAGTGGCAGTGGCAGATGCCTCTTAAAGGAGCCACGACCGTGAGTGGATTTCGCGGTGGTGGACTTGCTTGCTCTGAGCACCGGTGCCGATTCAGCTGTGTGCAGGGAGCACCAGGGACTTACAGGGAGACATTGTTGGTGTGAGGGCCAAGGAGAGACTGGCTCTGTACAGAAGTGTTGGCGGTATCCATTGTTCCCTGTTGAGCCCTCCCCCTCACAGTGTGCAGACAGAGTGCCCCTATAGCCGTGACATCATCAAACTGGATAACAGAGGTCGCTACGCCCAGAGAATTCCCTGAAACCCTGTCTACCCCAACTCGGTCTCCATCCAAGCCACATCAGGTGTATCCTCAGCGAGTTAGGTGCTCCTTGCTCACACTGGTGGAGGCAGCTGGCCTCAGTTTCTGATGTGGCCTTTTGAGGCAACTATAAGCATAGCATCTGTGGATTGCTTGCTGAATCAACAGGTGGCCCTGGAGGGGCAGAGGCTTGGGCTAAATTTGGCCTGCAGCTGAACCCCTCTCAGGACTGTGACACTGGACACCTACTTCACAAATCCACACTAATAAGACCAGGAGACTTAGGAGCTTTGCTTAGTACATAGAAACAGACACAGAAAGGCAGCCAAAATAGGAAGACAAAGAAGCAGAAACCATAGAACAGAACAGAACAGAGATCCAGATATAATGGAGTCAAGAATTCTAACAGATGCAGAGTTCAAAACGCTAGTTATAAAGATGCTTAATGAACTTTTGGGAAATGTAGAGAATGCCAATAAAGAGATAAAAATGGAAATGTGAATTATAAAAGGGAACCAGTCAGAAATGAACACATTATCTGAGATGAGAAGTATATTAAATGGAATAAACAAAGGAATAAACAAAGTGAATAAAGAAGAGGCTCACATACTCTATCTACAGGGCAGGAAAGCCAATCAGGACACTCAAACAGAATGGGAAGAAAAAAGATGCCAAGACTATAAAAATAATTTAAGGAGATATGGGACACTATTAAGGCTCCAAATATTTGTCTGATCGGTGTAAGTGAAGAAAATCAAGATATTGAACAGCTATTTGAATAAATAATGATGGAAAACTTTCCTAACCTGGTGAAGGAAATGTACATAAAACCCCAGGATGCCCACAGAATTCCAAAAAATCAGGGATCCAAAGAGGCCCACACCAGGACACATCATAATTAAAATGTCAAAAGTTAAATACAAAAAAAAATATTAAAAGCAGCAAGAGAAAAACAGATAGTTACCTATAAGGGAACACCCATAAGACTGACAGCTGACTTCTCAAAAGAAATTTTGCAGGACAGAAGGGCTTGAGCAAAAAATATTCAACAGGATGAAGACCCAGGATATACAACCAAGAATAATTTATACAGCAAAGCTATCAGTTAGGGTTGAAGGACAGATAAAGAGCTTCCCAGACAAAAATAAACTAAAGGAATTTATCACCACCAAGCCAGAATTACGGGAAATGTTGGAAGGACTTCTTTAAGAAGAAAAAACATTTATCAATAACTGGAAATAAAGAATGGCAACAACTACATTCCTGTCAATAAATACCTTAAATGGAAAAGAATTAAGTGCTCTAACCAAAAGATAGAGTGACTGAAAGGATAAGAAAACAAGACCCCTACGTATGAAAAGGAAGGAAATGGAAAAAGATACTGCTTTGAACCTAGAAGGTATTAAGTTGGACAGAGAAAGATAAACACTATATGATTTCACTTATATGTGGAATTTAAGGAATAAAAAGAATGAACTAATCAAAAACAGACTCAAATATAGAGGATAATTTGGTGATGGACAGAGGGGAAGGGAGTTTGTGGGGCTGGGAGAATGTGGTGAAAGCTTAAAGAAGTACTAATTAGTAGCTGATGGATGGTCCCAGGGATGGGGAGCATGGCATAGGGAATGCAATTAGCGTTAATATAGGCTAGGTGGAGGGTCAGGGGAGGGAGGGAGCAATTGCGGGGATCATTTACTATATAGATATCTAATCAATGTACTATATACTTGAAACTAATTAAAATTTTTTAAAAAGTTAAGAATATGGCAATTGATGGCAAAAAGTAGAAGTTGGATATTAGATCATTTATTAATTTAGATTAGATGTCTTTGCAAAAAATAAAGATCCAAAATAACAATGGCTTTAGACAAAATAGTGGCTGTTATATGTAAGAAGGTAGACCAAGGCAGGTTTGGAAGCTCTGCGGTCATCTAGCATTTAGGCTCCTTCAGCTTTTGGCTTCATCACCTCAATGGTCCAAGTTGGAGTTCCAGTCATATCGTCTGTGTCCTAAGTGGCAGGGTGAGGATAGGGTGAGCACATAAGGAGCATTTTGACTTTCTTAGGACATTTCCAAGTAGGCCTTCTTGCATTCCACTGGCCGTAACTTAGTTTTATGGCTGTATATAAAAAGGTGAGGAACATAGTCTTTATCCCAAGTGACCATGTGCCCAGCTGAGAAATGGTGTTCTTTTAACTAAGAAGACTAGGTTGGATATTAGGATAGGCAGATAGCAGTCTGTGCTACTTTACTAAGTACCTACTGTGTGCCAGGAACAGTGTTAAGGTCTTTGCCTGAAAGGTACACATGATTTAATGGAAGATGCAGATTTGTGTATAGTTATATACTGCATAATGACGTTTTGGTCAGCGATAGACCGTTTATATATATGACCATGGTCTCATAAAGTTATAATTGACCTGAAAAATTCCTATTGCCTCATGATGTTGTAGCTGTCATAACGTCATTACAGTGTGTTTGTGTTTTAAGATAAGCATTATTACGAAAGAGATGAAAGTTGAAAAAATTAAAAAGTTTGTAAAATAAAAATGTTACAGTAAACTAAGTTTATTATTAAAGAAAGAAAAATATTTTTTTATAAATTTAGTATAACCTAAGTGTACAATGTTTATAAAGTCTACTGGAATGTAATGCTCTAGGCTTTCACATTTACTCATCACTCAGATTCACCTAGAGCAACTTCTAGTCCTGCAAGCTCTATTCATGGTAAGTGCCCTGTACAGTTGTACTATTTTTAATCTTTTATGCCATAGTTTACTGTACCTTTTTTATGATTAGACACATTTAGATGCACAAATACTTACCATTATAATTGCCTACAGTATTCAGCGCAGTAACATGCAATATGGTAAAGGTTTGTAGTCTAGGAGCAATAGGCTATGCCACATAGTTTAGGAGTGTAGTAGTCTCTAGCATCTAGGTTTGTGAAAGTGTACTCTATGATGTTCTCACAATGACAAAATCGTCTAACTTATCCCTATCATTAAGTGATGCATGACTGTATAATACAATGCTAAGTACTATTGGAAACCAAGAAGAGGTACCGAATCTAGTTTGGGGTCTTCAGGAAAACCTTCCTGGATGATGTGGTACCAAAATAAGAAATAAAGCAATGTTTGTCAACTTTGGCACTGTTTCCATTTGGGGCCAGATAATTCTTTGTTGTGGGGCTGTCTTGGACATTGTGGGATGTTTAGCACATCCCTGACCTAACTCATAGATGCTAGCAACAACCCCCACTCCAAGCTGTGACAACCAAAAATGTTTCTTGACATTGCCAAATGCCCCCTGGTGGGGAAAATCTCCTCCCCACTCTGTTGAGAACCATTACTCTAAAGGATGAATACTACAACAGATAAAGGGAAGAGCATTCAGTTTTGACTTACAGGATATTGTACTCCTTGGTTGACCCATATTGGAGTGCTGTAGTTCTTCCTTGACTTCCAGAATGTTGTTCTCTTCTTCAGCCAAATGAGTCATCAAGAGATACTACCCTCCTGGGAGCAGCCTGTCCTACAAGTGTCCAAACAGAAGAGTCCCCCTCCTGGAGGACTTCTTATGGCATGACTCCTGGCCCAACCTAAAGGCACAAAAGGACCTAGGGAACAACTGTTTTGCCTGACCTGTGGACCCTACCTTCCCACTATGTAATGGAGTCACCCAAGCTCAGTCCCACGTGGGCCCAGAATGTGGCATTTGTTTCTCATAGCTTCATATATTTTTTAAAACATAAAGTGAAATGAAACAAAACTAGGCGGTAATCATTTGGAAGTTACAATGTGGACAGATTTACAAAGATGAGAAACGTGGTATTTATGAGGAATTGTAGGCACTTTGGGGTTGCTAGAGAGTGGCAAATAAGATGAGAAGGTTGATAGGGCCAGGCTTTAGAAGGCCTTATATTTTATGCTAAAGACTTTGAATTTTATCATGTAGACCAGTTGCTTCAAAGTCCTCTTATTAGTGGGATGCTCCTTTCAAATGAAATCTCATAAGGAACCTTGATATCTGAAGTATGTAGAAGTGGGGTGGCTCTGGTTGAGGAAACATTTAATTTTGCTTGGATTTAACAAAACTGAAATCAAACTCATGGAATTGTAAAACTGCTATTTTATTTTCAAAGGAGAAAAATTGATGATAACATCCTCTAGATATACTAGTCAAGATGGCGTAGAAGGTAGAGGCTGTGCACGTGTCCTCTAGTGACCACACCAGAAATATAACAAAACTACAGAGCAACCAGCACATGGAGTTGCTTGAGGTCTAGCTGATTAAAAGCCCTGCAATTAGGGACAAATATAACAGGTCACCTCAAACCAATAGAAGAGGCGGAGAGGCAAAATGGCCTGGTCCCACAACCTCATGTGACCATCAAGAATCAGGAGGGCTGTCTTGGCTGCAGAGCCCCCTCCCGCTCCTGAGGAGCTAGGATTCCTGACTGCACACTGGGCTCCCCAGACCACGGTTCCAGCGGCAGAAAGAGAAGTCCCCACAACCTCGGGCTGTGAAAACCAGCGGAGGCTGTGGCTGAATGAGACAGAGGGCTGTGGGAGTCGCACACACTCCTCTTAAAGGGCCGGAGCCCAGACAGACTCGCTTGCTCTGGGCTCCAGTGCTGGGGCAGCTGCCTGAGGGGTGCAAGGGACATATGGGGCACGGGGGTGGGGGCGTGTGCTGAGTTGTTGAGTTGTCAGGCTTCAGGGCAAGGACTGGAGGGGTAGCTTTCTCCCAGACATAAGTATAGGCAGAAGCCATTATTCCTTTGTTGAGCCCTCTGCCCTCCAGTCTGCAGATGCAGGCACCACCATATCTGAGTTGCCATCAATCTAGATAACACAGGTCATTCTACCCAGGGGATTCACTTGTGGATCCACTCAAGCTACTTCCAGTGGTTTATTCCATACAAATGGACTGTCGTGGATCCTGCTGTAAACTTTCATAAAATCTCTCAAAGGCTCACAAAACTTAAAGAAGCAGCACCTGGCCTCATTGTGCCCTGTACCTCTTGCTGAGCAGTCCCAAGCCCCACATTACTGGAACTGGCCTTGATTTCTGACTTGACCCCTTGAGACACCTATAAGCCCAGCATGGGTGGCAGCCATATGTGGATTGCTTGGTGACACCAAGTGGCTCTGAAGGTGCACAAGCTGTGGCTGAACTTGGCCTGTGCTGGACCCCTCCCAGAACTGTGCCACAGGGCCCCACAGCACACCTACTATACAAAGCCACTCTACTAAGACAGTGAGATGTAGGAGCCCTAACTAATACATAGAAATAGACACAGGGAAGCAGCCAAAATGAGACAAAGATGCATGTCTCACACGAAAGAACAGAACAAAGCTCCAGAAAAAGAATTCAACAAAATGGACAGAAGCATGATTGCCTAGTTCAAAACACTGGTTATAAGGATGCTCAAGGAACTTAGGGAAAAAGTAGATGAACTCAGAACTTTAACAAAGAGATAAAAAACATAAAAAATGGAGATGGAAAACAAATAGAGAACCAGTTATAAATTAAGAATACAGTATCTGAGATGAAGGGTAAATTAGAAGGAATCAACAGAGTGGATAAAACAGAATTGAATCATCAACATAGGGGATGGGGTAGCGGAGAACACCCAATCAGAACAGCAACAAGAAAAAAGAATCTAAAAAAATGAAGATAGTTTAAGGGACAACATCAAGCATAACAACATTCACATCATAGGAGTACCAGAAGGAGAAGTTGAGAGAGCAGGAACTGAAAACTTATTTGAAGAAATAATGACTGAAAACATTCCCCAAACTGGAGAAGGAAATAGACATACAAGTCCAGGAAGCGTGGAGAGTCCCAAACAAGATGAACCCAAAGAGACCCACACCAAGACATGTCATAATTAAAATGCCAAAGGTTAAATTCAAAGAGAGAATCTTAAAAGCAGCAAGAGAAAAGCAATTAATTACCTCAAGGGAGTTCCCATAAGACAGAAACTTTGCAGGCCAGAAGGGACTGGCATGAATATTCAAAGTGATGAAAAGCAAGGACCTATAACCAAGATTACTCTACCCAGCAAAACTATCAATCATTTAGAATTGAAGGACAAAGAACTTCCAAGACAAGAAAAAGCTACAGGAGCTAATTACCAAGCCATTGTTACAGGAAAGTTGGAGAGACTTCTTTAAGAAGAAGAAAAAATATGTATAAAAAATATGAATAAAGAATAGAAATAACTGCATATCTATCAGTAAGTACTTCCAATGGAAAAGAATTAAGTTCACCAGTCAAAATGATGCCTGAATGGATAAGAAAACAAGATCCTTACATATGCTGCCTACAAGAGACTCACTTCAGATTAAAAGACACACACAGATGGAAAGTAAAGGGATGAGAAAAGATATTTCATGATGGAAATAGAAGGTATTGTGCTGAGTAGAATAAGTCAGAGAAAGACAAATGCTGTATGATTTCATGTACCTGGGGCATCTAAAGAACAAAATAAACAAAACACAGAAACAAACTCAGATGCAGAGAATGTTTTGAGAGTTACCAGAAGTGAAGGGGTTTAGGGGAAGGGATTAAGAAGTACAAATTGGTAGTTACAAAATAGTCATGGAGATATAAAGTACAGCATAAGGAACATAGCCGATAATATTCTAATATCTCTGTACAGAGGGGTATTAGATTTATTGGGGATGATCACTTTGTGAGTTATATAGATGTCTAATCACTATGTTGTATAACAAACTGATAGAATATTGTATGCCAACTATAACTGAAAAATGAAAAATATTTTTAAAAATCCTCTAAAATTTATAGAAATTATTTTAAAATTTAAAGAGTTGAGATTAAAATAATTTTTTAAAACATTTAAGTTTATAGGCATAGGTTTGACCTTTTGGGGGTATACAGTGTTACCTAAAAAGCCAAAAGTGAAAGGCAACAAGTATTTATTTGAGATCAAAGGATTGCAATCCAGGAGAACAGATTGAGGCAGAAACCCAAATTGTGTCCTGATTTCAGTGTTAAAGCAAAGAGTTTTATGAGAAAAAGGAAGGGAAATACATGAATAGTAGAAAGAAATTTCCATTGGTGCCAGCAAGCTAAGTTACTCTTTAACTATACAGAGCTGGTTACTGATTCTAAAGACTGTCCATAGTCATCAGTAGTTGTAGTCACGGTGTCTGCTTTCCTCTTAATTTCACAAACAGTTATTTGGAAGACAGTATTACTTTTGCCCAGTCCACAGGTTATTTTGCCCAGTTTAGACATTCCAGGATTTAAGGAGTAAGAGGTACAAGGCAGTGCCTCTGCAATGACCAGTCTGGCTCCTTTTTAAAATATCTCCACATTTTTTCCTCAGAAACTTAGAAGATCCTTCTGACAAAAAAAAAAGAAAAAAGTTTTTAAAAAGGTTTAAAGTGCGAAACTATTTAGAAATGTTTTTCTAAGATAAAGCATAGAGCAAATTTGATCTGTAAGTAAAATAACCTATAAAATTGATTAATTGCTGTCAAAGAAAAACCAAGCACATCATAGCTAGTGCCTCTCTAGATACTATGGTCCTCTTCCTCTTCTGAATTCGGAGTATCATGGTTCTTTCCTTCTTCTAAATTACATGACTAATGAAGGATGATTTCATTATTTTTGAAAACACTATTATATTTCATGATTGCTCAAAATCATCTCTCAAATATCAGCCATACATCAGAATCACCTGAAGGACATTTTAAAAGACCCAGCCTTTTTGATTCAGATCTGGGTAAGGTAGGCCCAAGAATTTGCATTTGTAACAGGTTCCTGTGTGATGCTGATGTTCCTGGTCTAGAATTTCACTTTGAGTACCACCACTCAAAATCATGCCTTGTCTTAAGTTTGTTTCATATGCAGACTGTGACTTTTTTGCCCCTTACTCTCTGGACTCTAACCACACTGAAGTAATTGTATGTACTAAAATATTCCACACTGTTCATTGTGTCAGCTCTTTTACATATATTGCTCTCTTTGCCTGCAGTACCTTTCTCTCACTTCTTCATCTGTCCAACTCAAGTTGTATTTCAGTATCCAGCTCAGGTCTTCCTTCCCTAAGGAAAATTTCCCTGAGACCTCCTGTGGTCTGGGATGCACTTCCTATGCTTTCAGGAAATGACTTGACAAATGGAGAAGCATTCAGACTTTGAATCCTGTTAGACCTGTGTTCAAAACCTTTCATTGACACTAACTGGCTTTGTAACATTGGATAAACTGCTGTCTCTCTCTGTCTCCATGTTTTTATCTATAAAATGGAGAAGATGGTAATGATGATGATGTCATCCAACATTTATTGAACATTTGTGTGCCAGGCACTGTGTTAAGCTCTTTACATGCATAATTTTATTTAGTTTTCATATTTACCCTTTTACACTTATACATAAGTACTTTAAAAACCTCTATTTAGCTATAATCAACAGGACAGGTAATAACAAATGTTGGAGAGGATGCGGAGAAAAAGGAACCCTCATACTCTGCTGGTGAGACTGCAAATTGGTACTGCCACTATGGAAAACAGTATGGAGACTCCTCAAAAAACTAAGAATTGATCTACCATATGATCCAGCAATCCCTCTACTGCGTATTTACCCCAAAGACTTGAAAACCCATATCCAAAAAGGTATTCGTACACCGATGATCATAGTAGCATTATTCACAGTGGCCAGGTCGTGGAAGCAACCAAAGTGTCCTATGATAGATGATTGGCTAAAGAAGCTGTGGTACATATATACAATGGAATATTAGCCATAAGAAGAGATGAAATACTGCTGTTTGCAACAACATGGATGGACCTCGAGATAATCATGCTAAGTGAAATAAGCCAGACAGAAAAAGTTGTAAATCACGTGATGTCACTTATATGTGGGGTATAAACCTAAAAGCAACAAATAAACAGGACAAACAGAGACTCATAGACATGGACTATAGACCAGTAATTACCAAAGGGTAGGGAGTGGGAGAGGACGGGGTAAGAGGACGGTTAATGCGGGTCAAATATAGGGGAGTAGAGGGAGGGTGAAGTGGATAAAGGGGATCAAATATATGGTTGAAGGAAACTGGACTTTGGATGGTAAACACACAATAGAATATACAGATGTCAAATTATAATATACACCTGAAAATTATATAATTGTATTAACCAATGTTACCCCAATAAACTTAATTAAAAATTTTTTTTTTAAAAAAACCCTCTATTTTATAGATGAAGGACTGTACCTCTCAGATCAAGGAGCTTGTCCTCAGTCCCACAGTTGGAATGTGGTAGAGCTAGGATATTGGCTCACATATTTCTCTCTGTTCTTAACCCCTATGTTATATTTACTTTTCAGGGCTTACAAATATTAAATAATATAATGAATGTGAAAGTGCCTAAACACAGCCTTTAGAGTTGAATATAAGACATAGGTTCAAATTTTACCTCTATCCTTTATTTTATATGATTTTGGGTGAGTTACTCGATTTTGTCTATTCTTATTTACCTCATTCTCCCTCTTAGTTTTCTTATCCTGGAAATCAGGATGGTATTTATATCCATTAAGAATGATAATAGTACCTACTTCATGGAGTTATTGTGAAGATTAAATTAGATTGACTAAAGATTTAGCCCAGTGCCTGGCATTAGTAAGTGGTCAAAAATGTTGTCTATTATCTTTATTATTATTAGGATGATAATAATAGCATTCATTGGGAATGGTGATGAGTATTTATGGAATTGTTGTGAGGGTTAAATTAAAATTATTATAAAGCCCTTAGCATAGCATCTATCAAAATGATACTTGTTATTAGTATATTAATAAATGTTTACGTTCTGTCAAAAAAAATGCGTGTGAAACAACTACCATAGTAAGTGCTTCATAGGCTTTTGTTAATGTTATCACATACTTTCCTATAAGCTTGTTTAGGGTAGAGGTAGTCTTAACCCATGAAATGTTTGTGAACTAATGAAGCAAAATGGGCACCCGATTTTAATAACTTTAGTAGAGAAACTGACATGGCAGTTTGGGAATTTTAGAATTACAGTAGCACTATATGTGATACTACTCTATGGTCATCCTTGATCTTTTATTGTCATATTTTTCCTGTTTTTATTTGTTTAGTTCTCCTGTTTATGAACTTTACATAAATGGGATCATAGTCTGAGTTTTCTTCCATCAGTTGTATTTTTTTTTCTTTTGCTTAACATTATTTTGAGATTTATCTGTTTTGAGGTGTATAGCTATCATCAATTTGTTTTTATTGCCACAATACTGTTCTGTGGTATAATATAGCTTATTTATGCATTTATACTGTTGATGAACATTTGGGTAGTTTTTGGTTTGGGACTATGTACATTTTTTAAGTTGTCCCCTTCAAGAATTTCTCTAAGATACACACTTAGGAATAGAATGCTGGATCATGGGCGATAAGTGTATTCAAGCTTCACTAGATAATGCCAAATTGGTTTCCAAAGAGTTTACAGTAGTTTACACTGCCACTATCAGTATAAAACTTTCCCAGGATCCATATCCTCACCAGCCTGGCTTTTTTATTTTCACTGTTATTATTTTATGTTTATTTTCCAGTACATATATGTATGTATTTTTAAATGTATATGTACATCCACATCAAATCTTTAGATAGTGAAATTGGAATTACTTAGTGTATAGAACTACAGTGCATTTTACAAACTTCTTATTTAATAATCCAGCCTGGCTTTTTAATTTTTCCAATCGAGTAAGAGTAAATGGTAACTTGTGATTTTAATTTGCAGTTCTCTGATTAATGAGTTTAAGCACCTTGTATTTTCATTGGCCATTTGTGGTTCTCATATGTGAAATGTCTGTTTATGACTTTTGCCCATTTTTTCTGATTGGTATGGTTTTCTTTTTGATAGCCTTTATCTGATATATATGTTAGAAATTGCTCATTAGCTTGTCTTTTAACTTTCTTTATAGTCTCTTTTGATAAATGTAAAATTTAAACTTGTTGCATTTAACAATCTTTATGGTTTGAACTTTTTGTGTTTTGTAAAGAATTTCTTCCTTATAAAAATAGTCTCCTATATTTTTTTTCCAAAACTTAAACATTTTTCCTTTCACATTAATCAATCTGGGATTTATCAATCAGTGTGAAAAAAATTTTTAATGTGAAGTACAGATCCATTTCCAGTTTTTTTTTTTCCCATATAGATGACCAGTTTCCCAGAACCCTTTATGGAATAGTTGCTTTTTCCCTAGTAATGTGCAGTACCAGCAAGGTTAAATATTGTTTCCATATGTGCATTATTTTGCTAATAAGATCTTTCTCTTTAGTTCCACTCTATTTTAATTACTATAGTTTTACAAAATGTCTTAATATCTAATAGGGCATGCCCTCTGCTTAGTTCTTCTGTAGGAATGTCTTGGCTATTTTTAGCCTTTTATTCCTCCATATAAGTCATACTTAAATTTATATTGATTCTATAGATCATTTCGAGAAGGATAGCCATTATTATGATATTAAGCCTTCCTATCTATAACGCAATATGCTTCTCCATTTATTTAGATATTCAGTGTATTTTTATATTTTATAATGTTCTTCATAAAAGACTTGTATTTCTTTTGAATAATTTATTATTAAGTACTTTTTTGTTGTTAAAGTAAATAATGTATGTTGTTTTTAAATTTTGTTATTTGCTGTCATTTAGAAATACAAATGACTTGTATATTTGTATCCTGCAGTTTTCCTAATGTATTGTGGTTTTGCCTGGGTTAGGACTTCTAATAACAAGCAACCTTGTTTTAAAGCAGTGGTTCTCAGTGAGGATGGGTTTGCTCCCTGGGGGACATTTGGCAATGTCTGGAAATATTTTTGGTTGTCAAAACAGGGGGATGGTGGCACTACTGGCATCTAATGGGTAGAGAACAGGGATGCTGCTAAACATTCTGCAATGCACTGGACAACCCCCACAACAAAGAAGCTATCCAGCCTAAACTGTTAGTAGTGCCAAGGTTGAGAAGCCATTAAATGTTTTTTTTTTTTATTGGAGAAATTTCAAATACAAAAAATATAATGGTATACAGAACCGCCATGTATGACCACATACAATTACCAATGTAGGCCAACATTTTTTCATTTAGCTCTCTCTCTCCTCCCACTTCTGAATTATTTTAAAACAAATCCAAAATATATCATTTATTTTTATAAAATATAAATAATTTATTTTATTAAAGTAGACAACAGTCAAATCAGGCATTTACTTAAAAAAAGAAAAAACATTTTGATTGTAATCTGCCTAAAGCTTCTTTTCCCTAATAAAGTACTTTTTAAAAATGTTATTAGTTCCTGTGAAGACATATTCAATGAATAAAATGGTTAAGATTTTGGTTTCCTAGTCAGATAGATCTGGTTTGAATCCCAGCTCTGCTATTCATAAGTAATATGAGTCTAGACAAGTCATTTCGTTGCTTTGAGTCTTGGTTTATTTTTTATTAAAAGGTTGTATTTAAGAAAGAAAATCTGGAGCCATTCTTATGAAGGGTACAGATGAACAGCCAGATGAAGAAGTACCTAGGGTGGGATCCAGAAGGGCCCCAAGGGCAGGAGCTTATGGCCTTGTGAAACTGGGCTGCTCCACCTTTCTGGTATGTGGATATGTTTACCAACCCAGAAGCTCCTCAAAATGTAGTGACCTAAAACAGCAAACATTTATCATATCATAGTTTCTGTGGGTTAGGATGGGCATGGCTTAGCTGAGTCTTCTGGCTCAGACTCTCACAAGGCTGCAATCAAGGTTTAACTGGTAAGGGACAGTTTCCCAGCTCATGTGGTTTTTGTTAGGATTCAGTCCCTCATGGGTGTTGGGTGAAGGACCTCACTTTCTTGCCACAAAGCTTTCTATATATGGCTATTCACAATATGGCAGCTGACTTCATCAGAGCAAGCAAACTCTTCTCTGGGAAGAGCCAGATAAAGTTAGCAAGATGGAAGTCACATCTTTTGTAACTTAATCTTGGAAGTGATATCCTATCACTTTTGTCATATTCATTAGAAGCAAGTTCCTAGGTCTAGCCACAATCAAGGAGTGGGGGTTACACAAAGGAATACCAGGAGTTGGGAATCATCGGATGCCATTTTAGAAGCAGTCTGTCTTCTGGCTGCCAATGACTCATTTTCCTTGTATATACAAAATACATTTCTCCCATGCCCAGGTCCCCTCTCATCCCATTGCAAGATTAAAGTCTAGCATCTCACCATCTAAATCAGGTCTAGTTGTGGAGGAGGCTTCTCTGGGTGTAGTTCCATTTATATATAGGTCCTTGAATATAATTGCTCTCATTCTGAATATCTGTGACACTTAAAGGTACAAGTTGTGTTTCTACAGCCCCCCACCCCAGTTTATAATGTGGAACAGGCATAGGGTAATAGATATTCCTGTTTAAAATGGGGGAAAATAGGAAGCGCAAAGGTTTCACTGGTCCATATCAATTCTGAAATAACTCTGGGAAGATGTTAGACATTTGATTAGATTTCAATCAAATAGAATTGATTCTAGAAATTAATCTCCTTGAATCTCAGCTCTATCCTCTGGGCTCTTAGGTTCTTCTTCCTTTTTTTTCATGAAAGATAGCACCTATTTCATAGATATTTGGTTTTATCAGTCTACTGCCAAATGAATTTTTGGAATCCAGTGCGTCTTTTTATTTCGTGCTATTTCTATCACTTTCAGTCCAAATTGGCAGTGTTGCTGCTAATAAACTTTTCTCAAAAACTTTGTTGGTCCTCTAAAATTTCATTGGGATTCATCCCATTGGATAATAGTTATACCCACAAATCTCTTTGAGATAAATCCTTTGCTTTGGGGTTCCTGCCGAAATGGCTAAAGAACAATTTACTTAAGCTTCCTAGAGGCCTGTAACTCAGGAGTCCCAGGCCTGGAACTTAGACCTGGGTTTGGATATTCTGGAAGAACCACCAGGAGGACCAGACGGGTGAGAAATCCCTTTTATTACTCACAAAGCAGGGAAGCTTTAGCAGGGGCTGGTTGAAACTGCAGGAATAAAGCTGCTGACCGAAAGCAAGCAGTCTTTTATGTACATAAGGAGAGGGATGGGTAATCTCATTGGGGAAGCAGCTGCCTCCTCAGATGGATGAGATCAAGATGTGCTGCTTAGTTACAGGAGCAGATAACGTCCATGCGAGCAGCAGAAAACATACTTGGCAGCAGGCACTGCTGAAAGCTCTTTGTGTTCTGCCTTGCTTGGCTGCTGGTCAGGCAGCCGTCAGTCTTCTGAGTATGTGAAGGGGCTGTGTTCTGAGTTAACCCTACAAGGCCTTATTGTACAATCAAGAGGACCTGTGAGGCACACTCTTAATTTTTTTAAAGGACTCTTTGTATGACAGAATCATTGGGAGCTATTATAGAAGCAGCGTACCATAGCGATTAAATTGTATCTAATTGAAATAATCATATGATGTTTTTTCTCCCTTAAGCTACTATAGTAAGTTACATTAATAGATTTTTGAATGTCGATTTAACCTTGAATTTCTGGAAAAAAACTTCAGCTGATAATTAGTGTGAGATTTGATATGCTAACTTTTGGTTTAAGACTTTTATATCTATTTCAAATAAAAATAAAAGTTGTAACTTTTATTTTTCTTACAATCTATGTCTGGTTTTGTTGTATAGTTATGCTAGCCTTACAAATTACTTGGAGAATGTTTCCTCCTATTCTGCACATCATTTGATTGTCTTTTCCTCAATATTGGGTCACATTTTCTTGGTTTTCTATATTTGAGTAATTTAGGGAATTATGTTTTGAGTCTCTGAGTCCTGTTACAATCCTAATGATTTTTTTGTTTTGGTAGGCGGTTAAGCTGATTAGGTTTTAAACCACAAGTTTGTCTCACCCTCTGTGAAGCGTTTCCAGTATAAGTTCAGTTTTCAGACTTTGCTATGCTGCTTTGGGTTTTTCTCATCCACACACCGTTTATGAGTTTGGAGTTTTGGTGGCAGTTTATTTTATAGCTTAATTCTCAAAGCTTTTGCTGTGCTTCCTTCAGTCTCTCCCAGGTGTGAGCTAGAAGTTGTGCTAATGCATGTGCAAAATTGTGGGATATTTTCTCTGGCTTTCTCTTTCTTTGAATTCCATCAACACTCTCTGGCTCCCAGAGGCTACTTTTCTTGTTTTTTTGACCAGAGGATGGGTTACCCTCAGAGTTTTAGGTGCCTGTACTGTCATTATGCATTTCGGCATGACTGGTACCCCATCAACACAAAGAGGTGAGAAAAAACTGTAAAAAATAAATGAGGATGTTTCCTGTAGTCTTTAGACCCTAGTGGTCCCTTGTCCCAGTTCTTTTTTGCCTGAAAGATGGAGGTTTAATTTTTGCTGCTCACATTTGTGTATATTACGTACTTAAGGATTCTTTTATTCCAAGGATTTTCACGTTTCTAAGTTTTATTTGAAAATGTCTTTAAATTTTGGAAGATAATTTTTGTTCTATTCAATTTGGGTTGGTAGTAATTTTCTCTTAGTGTTTTGAAGATAATCCACTGTTCCCTAGTTGCAGTTGTTGCTCTTGAAAAATCTATCAGTCTAATTGTGAGTAGTTTTTTTTTTAAAGCCATTTTCCATTTTAAGATCTCATCATCTTTTGTGTTCTGTTTTTACTACCATATTTTGTGAATAGATATGGATTTCTGTTTTGATTTATCTAGCTTGGTAAATTGCCGCGGTCCAGCCACGACAGGATCCAGGGGGCCCCAAAGGTGGGCAAGGCGTTGGCGCGGGAGACAGTCGACTACACAACTCAGAGGCGGTGTGACACTGTTCCGTTTTATTGTGATTTGAGTACAACTTTTATACTTTTTATTTTGGCATTTGATTATACTTTGTAGTTAAGGTAACAGGGAGTTAAATTTCTGTGGTTAGGCGAAGCAGAAAAATCTTATAGAGTATGTTATTATTAATGTTCATGATTAACTAGTACATTTTTCTCTCAATCATTAGAACAGAACTACCTGAAGGAACAATCTAAACTTTAATTCTTATATCTATTACGTAAGATACAGTTTGATTTAAGTAAAGGTGATAGATAGATGTATTCATAACAGCAAACATTGGCTTGTGGGCAGACATTGTTCTTCTTTCTGCCTGAAGAAATCTTTTAAATGCTATTTGATTTATGCTATATCTAAAGTTCAAGCTGAACCTTTCTCATAGCTGTTCAAAAGTTTCCTTGGTGCAGTAATGAGGAAAATATTTATAAAAATCAGTTTTACAAAGCTGCTTTCATAAGCTAAGTTTCTGTTCCTTTGTTTTTTAAGCACCAAGGAGATCCTGACCTAGCCAGCCTTTCTATGAAACTTAAACTAGTATAAGGCACATGAATTCTATCTTTATTCACTATATGTATACTATCTTTATTATAAGCTCCTGTATAAGGCAAAGGAAGATCAGGTAATCTTTTCCTACTATTAGCCCCCCTAGGTGGATACCAGAGTTTTCTATTTATCCACTAGGCCACAAAAGGAGGCCCTTCCATTGTAGGCACAGGCTTATGAGTAAATTTCTTATCCTTTACTAATTTTTCTACTAACTGCGTGGGAACAGGAGTATAAACTGGTTCCAGTAATTCAGCTTGTTATAATTTATTCATAATATCTTTAAGAGGTGCATCAAAAGGAATTTCCCTTAATAATTGTTCAAATAAAGGGTTTACACATTCTGGACACGTCAGGGTGACTAGAGCTGATTCCATACGCGGGGAATTTACTATGTTTTCCTCAGAGCCAATTTTGAGGAAATCCATTTGTATAGCGTTTACACTTACTAGAATTTGTGCTACCCAAATTCCCCCTATTAAGAGGATCGTTTCTAAGAAACCAATTATCCCTAAACACATGCCACGTCCTCGTTCTTGACGATGCATTCCTTGAAGCCTCTGTCCCCAAATCCGGACCTTGTCACGCGTAGGGTAGAAAGAGGACGCGGCAATAAATGTTCTTTTTGCAAATATGGGACTTTTAAACAATTTCAATTTCTTTAAAAGATAAAAGGCTATTTAAGTTATTTCTTCTTGAGTGAGCTTTGTGTCTTTCAAGGAACTTGTTCATTTCTTCTAAATTGTTGAATCTATAAAATTGTTCATAATATTTCCTTACCAACATTTTCATACCTGTAGAATCTGTAGTATTCTGTAGGACCACCTCTTATTCCTGAAATTGGTAATTTCTCCTTGGATTTTGTTGAACTTTTTGGATCTGTGGGTTTTACAGTTTCTATAAAATGTGGAAAAACTTGTACAAATATGTTTTATCTTCTTCTCTTTCTCCTCTTCTTTGGAAACTCCAATTACAAATCATGAGACCAAAGTTGTTCCAGAGCTCACTGACACTCTTTTTATTTTTAGTAATAGACTTTGTTTTTGCTAGCAGTTTTATGTTCACAGTAAAGTACAGGGAGTTTCCAATCTAAGCCCACACTAGCACAGCCTCTTCTACTATCAAAACCCCAAACCAGATTGGTACATTTGTTAGAGTTGATGAACCATCACTGATACATCATTATCATTCAAAGTCCATAGTTTACATTAGGGTTCCCTCTTGGTCATGTTCATTCTACAAGTTTTGACAAATGTGTACTGTGCCATTATGTAAATGTTACTCCTTTTGTAGTTGTCCCACATTTCTTGGATATTCTATTCCATTTTTCAGTCTTTTTTTCTTGCTTTTCAATTTTAGAAGTTTCTATTGACATATCCTCAAGCTCAGAGATTCTTTCCTCAGCTGTGTTCAGTATACTAAAGAACCCATCAAAAGTATTCTTCATTTCTAGCATTCTTGATTTCTTCATTTCTAGCATTCTTCATTCTTGATTTCTAGCATTTCTTTCTCATTCTTTCCTAGAATTTTCATCTCTCTGCTTACAGTATCCATCTGTTCTAACATATGTTTTTCCATTAGAACTCTTAACATATTAATCATAATATGTTATGAATTCCTGGTCTGATAATTCCAACATCCCTACCATATCCGAGTCTGGTTCTAATGCTTGCTCTATCTCTTCAAGCTGTTTTTTGCCTTTTAGTATGCCTTGTAATTTTTTTGTTGAAAGCTGTGCGTAATGTATTAGGTAAAAGGAATTCTGGTAAATAGGCCTTTAGTAATAAGATGTGAGAGGAGGGAAAGCATTCTATAGTCTTAGAAGTAGGTCTCAGTCTTTTCATGAGCCCGTGACCCTCAGCTATGAACTTCACAGGTACCTCAGTTTCTTGCCCCCATCTTACATTGGAGAGGACGGCTGGAGGGGACTCAAGTTGAGTATTTCTCTTCTCCTCAGGTCAGCTAGGCTGTGATAAAACCCCAATATGTTCAGTTGATTTTTCAGTAAATTAGTTTCTTTTGAGGGTAGGCCTTGCTAACAAGAACAAAGTTGCACATTTCAAAAAGGTTAGTTTTCCCCTATCTGTGATGGAAGAAGGAGAGAATTTTTCTCCACTTATCACAGTAAGAACCTGGTAGTGCTCCAGATGGTAAAACTCACAGAAGTTTTTAGCTCATAGACTTGTCCACTCTGAGCCTTCAGCAACTTGTCAATTATGGGTCAGGTTTTCCTATCCTAGCACTGCTTTCCCTGGTTTCTGCTGGTGGGTTTCTGCTCAGGTTAAGCTATGATTTCTCGCTATCTGCCTGTCTCTCCAATTTGGGAGATAGTTTGCTTTGTGACCTCGCTTGATGAATCTAAGAAGAGTTGTTGATTTTTCAGTTTTTTCGGGATGGAGTGGTGACTTCTAAGCTCCTTTTATGTTGGACTAGAAATGGACATCCTCTTTTTATTAAAAAATTTCTTTCTTTGTTTCATTCTGGATGGTTTTATTGGCTTTGTCTTTAAGTTCACCTTATCTTTCGAAATATATCTAATCTACCATTAATCCTTTGTGCTGTATTTTTCAACTCAGAATTTTTATCTTTCAAAGTTTGATTGGGTCTTTTATATCTTCCATGTTCTACTAAGTGTGTTTTTTTCACACTACCAAGCATTTCTCAAATTCTTAGAGGACACTGACCAGGTGTCCCACAAATGTAACTCAATTCTGATACTATCTACCTGAAGAATGTCAGCTCCCACAAGGTTAAGGACTCAGTCCCACTGGAACCACATGACTGCCCCTGCTTCAGATGCCAATCGCAAGTCTAAGTTGTTACCTGTGCTTCTGACTGACTATAAATTGGAGGTTCCCACAACCCGCTTCTTGGTTCCATTAATTTGTTAAGAGCCACTCATAAAACTCAAGAAACAAGTTTACTTATCCTTTGTTTACTAAAGGATACAAATGAGCACTCAGGTGAAGAGATACATAGGGTACGGTCTAGAAGGATCTTGAAAACAGTAGCTTCTGTCCTGTGGAGTTTGGGGTGTGCCATTCTCCAGACATGTGCAGGGATTCACCAACTTGGATGTTCTCTAAACCCTGTCCTTTTGGGTTTTTATGAAGGCTTCATTATGTAGGTGTGATTAATTAAACCATTGGCCATTGGTGATCGAATTCAATCTCCAGCTCCTCTCCCCTTCTAGGAAGAGATTGAAAGTTCTAAACCTCAGATCACATGATTGGTTTCCCTGGCAACCAGCCCCTATCCTTAGGTTACCTAGGGTCTTTCAAAAGTCACCTTATTAGCATAAGGAAAGATACCATTATTCTTCTCAGTACTTAAGAAATTTCAAGTGTTTTAGGAACTCTGTTCCAGAAATGGGGGACAAAGACCAAATATATGTTTATTATAAATCACAACATTACACATATCTATACTTGTATGACTGTGTTCCATAAACATATTGAATAAGTGTTTTAATGTGTTTATCTGTTATTACTCTAACAGAAATGATGTTCCACTGGTCTCATAGGTTATGTACGCTTTTTCCCCCCTATTCTTCAGATTAGATAATGAATAGACATTTCTACTCTTTGAATGGAGAGATGTTGGTCAAAGGGCAGAAAATTTCACTTATGTAGGATGAATAAGTTCTTGAGATCTAATGATCTAATGTACATGGTGACTATAGTTAATAATATTATATTGTATACTTCGAATTTGCTGAGAGTAGATCTTAAGTGTTCTCACTTCACACAAAAAAGGTGGTGTATATGTTTATTAGCTTTATTGTAGTTATCATTTCAGTGTTCTGTATATGTAAATATCATGTTATATACCTTAAAAACACACGTTTAAAAAATAAAAATAAAACAAAGTATGAGAATAATATCTCACCAAATGGAAAATATCAATAAAGAGATAAAACAATAATAACTAGATAGAAATTCTGGAGTTGAAAAGTACAGTAACCGAAATGAAAAATTCACTCGTTGGGTTCAAGAGGAGATTTGAACTGAAAGAAGAAAGAAAGGAAATAAACTTGTAGATAGGTTAGTTGCTGAGAAACAGAAAAAAAAAAAAGCATACAAAACCTCTGAGACCTGCGGGACATCATCAGGTATACCAAAGTACACATAATGGGAATTCTACTAGTAGAGGAGGTACTGAATAGAGCAGAAAGAGTATTTGAAGAAGTTATGGTTGAAAACACCAATTTTAATGAAAAACATATCTACATACCTCAGAAGTTCAGTGAACTTGAAGTATGACAAAACCATACAGATCCACATCTAGACACATCATAATCAAACTGTAGAAAAACAAAGAGAATCTTAAAAGCAGCAAGAGCGAAGGACATACGACATACAAGGGACCCTTACTAAGAGTAACAACTGTCTTTTTCACTGGAAACCATGGATTTCCGAAGGCAGCACAGGATGGCATATTCATGCTGCTAAAAGGAAAAAAAACTCAACTAAGACTTCTATCTCTGCCAAAACTGTCCTTTGAATAAGAAGGAGAAATGAGGTGATCTTTATAAACAAAATTGAGAGAATTTGTCAGCAGCCTCCAACCTGCCTCCAAAAGATGCTAAAGGGAGTCCTTCAGGCTGAAATGAAAGAACACTAGATTCTAATCTGTATAAGATTTTTTTTTTTAATGGGTAAAGCCAACTATATAAGTTGACTCAACACTAGCCTGCCTGGTCCCTAGAAAAAGGAAGGCTTCCAAAGATCACTTGCTTCAAGAAGGCAAGGATAGAGCCACACTTCTCTCCACTTTTTAGGAGTCCTGCTCCTTTTCTTCATTCAGTTTGTGATTTTTGATTACATTAATGGGGTAATCTTTTCACCATTCTAATTCTAAGTAAATTAATAAGTAGGCTTAATATTATTAGTCAACAGGAAATGCAAATTAATACCATAATGAGATACCCCTACATATCCACCAGAATGGTTAATATTAAGTGGCTAGACAATATGTAGTATTGGCAGGGATATAAGCAAGTGGAACTCTTAATGTTGGTGGGAGTATAAACTAATGTAACCACTTGGGAAAACTACTTATAGCTACTTAGCAAAACATATGTATACCTTATGACTCATCAAATACACACCTGAGTATATATGCAACAGAAAGAAGTTATACACTTAAAGAAATTATACCAAAGACTTACAAAAATATTTATAGCAGCACTATTCGTAATAATTGCCCAAAGCTGGAAACGAATCCAAATGCCCATCAACAGGGAATAGATAATGTGGCATATTCATACAATGGAGATACTATTCAGCAATAAAAATGGAACAAACTGCTGATACATACAATATGGTTGTATCTTACAAATACTATTCTTTGCATAAAAAGCCAGACACAAATGAGTGTATAACTAAGTTTCCATTCATATGAAGCTCAAAAATAGGTAAAACTGATCTATGTAGTAGTTAGAATAGCGGTTATCTTTAGACTACTGACTGAGATGCAACACAAAGGAGCCATTTTGGAAGCTAGGGGTTTTCTCTGTCTTGTTCTGGGTGGTGGTTACATGGGTGTATATATAAAATTTTGAGTTAACCACTTTAAAATTGCTGTTCTCGAGGTTCTGTTTGTATTCCATATTATGACGGTTAAGATCCTGAAGAAATATTAAAGATTAAAATTATTTGTCTTTGAGAGAAAATCATAAACCTAGGTCTAATGATGAATTTGCTGGTTGGCCTATTTAGTTTTAGGTAATATTTGAATACTTGGTCACATATGTTATTTTTGAAGTTAAAAATGGGATAAGGGCAAGTATCACCAACATATAACTTTTGAGAAATGAATTGCCAGTGTTTTTACAGCTACTTGGAGGCCATAAAAAAGAAATGAAATCTGTTCTTGCAAAGAATGCAACACTGGCCAAACACCAAGATGTTACACAGAGAAAATAAAACAAGCAGAGACAAAACCACAACAGAGCTGCTTTAACCCAGAATGTTCAAGGAACTAAAGAATAAGGACTGAGATATGACCAGGGCACAGGGGAGAGGAAGATTAATCAGGGAAGGAGAGATATTTTTCTTGACCTTGTGTAACAATCTAAGGCTTGAAAAGCTTATTTTTATCTGAAGAATCAGAAACAGATTTCTCCAGTTTATTCATTTAGTCAATAAATATTTATTGAGCTCCTGTTATGTGCCTAGCACCATTGTAGGCACTTGGGATACAGTAGTGAACAAAACAGACAAAAATTTCTGCTTTTATGGAATACATATTGAGGATAGGAGTGGGGCAGGAATGTATATGCACGTTATATATGTTGCAATGAGTTTACATTAGCTGCTTTTCTTGTTTAGCCATAGTTTAGCCTTCAACTACACATACTTTCTGGAACCTCCAGTTTAATGCTGCTAGTGAAGCCCCAGTACTCTTTCTAATGAGACATTCCTCAGTACTTTAATAATAAAATCTCCTTGCAAATGAATCAGGATTGATCTGTCTTGATAAGTGGTAAGAAGAGAATAAGAAATAGATCCAAATCATCTAGGAATTTAGAACAGTGGTGTGGTATCTTACACAAAAGAATAATAGGATTCTAAAGTCAATGCAGACAAAAGCTGAAATTAATTAAAATAGAGAAAATAGTAGAAAGGATAAATAAAAACCCAAACTGGTGATTTAAGATGATCAATAAAAAGGTAAACCCTATGCAATATATATGAAGGCAAAAGAGCAAATGTGTATCACATAAAGGATGAGAAAGGAGAAATAATCACAGATATAAAAGAAAAGAATTATATGATAATACTACATGAAAGTACGTTTGTACTAATTGAAAGCCTAGAGACGATAACTGATTTTTCAAGTTAGGTGGAAAGCTTAAATAGGTTGATTAGCATCAAAGAGATTGAAAAGGCAACCATTTGAAAAAGCATAGGTGATTAACAATTGAATTGTTCCTAACCTTAGAGAACAGATGAGTTCGATGCTGTTTAAACTATTTGAGGTCATAGAAAAAGATGGAAAAATCCCCAGTTCATCTTATGAAACCAAGATTTAATGACAGAACCCAATAGGAATTACAGAAAAGAAAACCTCGGATCAATTTTCTTATGTCTATAGATGCTAAAATCATAAATAAAATATTAGTAAACAGAATTCAGCAGTATATCTATGACTGATGAGCTATTATGACCAAATAGTTTCATTTCAAAAATGAAAATGGTTCATACCAGAAAGATCTATTAGTATAATTCACTATATCAGTAAATTAAAAAGAATCATATAATCATGTCATTTCAGTGCTGAAAAGGCTCTTGGTAAAATGACAAGGCTCTTGTCATTTATAATAAAAAGAAATAGAAAAAACTACTTAAATATGATAAAGACTATTTTTGCACTTAACATGTTTTTACTGCACACCCATTATATACCAGGTAATCTTCTACATACTAGGGTTAGAGCAGTTAACAAAACAGACAAAATGAAACAAACCTTTTTTTTCAATGAACTTACATTAGCATTTGGGAGCCATCCATAAAAAATAAATAAGTTAAATATCTCGTTTGTCAGATGGTAATAAGTACTGTAGAGAGAAATGAAGCAGAGAATAGTTATTTGCCAAGAGCTGGGGTATAGGAATAGTAGAGTAGTCCTCATTGATAAGGTAATATTTCTAGCAGGGACCTATGGAAAGAGCAAGAGCAGATGAACAAAACAGTGATTCCTGCCCTCATGGAGCCTACAATCTAGTGGAAAGAGACAAACAAACAAACAAACAAAAAAACCCCATACAAAACAAAAGCATATAGTAGGAGGTTATAAATGCCATGAGAAAAAAAATCAGGAAAATAAAGGGGACCAAAACCAAGGGGATTTTGAGGGATAGGTTGTAATATTAAATAGAGTGGTCAGGATATGCCTCATTGAAAAGGTGAGATCTGAGGAAAGTCTTGAAGGAAGTGAGGGTTTTACCCAAGTGGACATTGAGGAAAGAATGTTTCAGGCAGAGGAAAGAGCCTCCTATGTAATGACGCTGATGAAGAGCAGCATGCCCGGCTCAGGCAAGCAATTGCAAAGAGGTCAGTGGACTGAAACCAAGTAGATGTGGGAGTATGTGGAGGTCAGATTGTTATGTAAGGACTTGCAGTCCACTGTAGGGACTATTTAAAAATAGTTTAATGATTTTTAATAAGTCAAACACCCTTATAATTATCACCCATGTTAAGAAATTAAACTGCCAGTCAATCCAAAAGTCTTCCCATGTACCCTCTTCTCAAATTCTCTTTTCCCCGGAGACTATCCACTATCCTATCACTTTTAGAAATCACTTCCTTACATTTTGTTATAGTTCTATCACCCAATTATGCATCCCTATATACTACAGTCTTACCCATTAAAAGTAATTTGACATGTCTTTTAAGTTTCTTTTAATCTACAGGTTTCCAAACACTCCATTCCTTTCTTTAGTATATACTTTAGTTTTGAAAAGCCTGTGTATTTTAATCTGTAAAGTTATTTGTAATCTGAGTTTTGCAGTCGAACTGCTGACTGTCCTACATATTCCTCTGAATTTTGTACTTCATGCAAATTGGCAGCTGAATTCAGAGGCGTAATAAGACTCAAGATCTGATTTGGCAAGGCTGTACATTATGTCTTTCTTTTTGTGATTTTAGCAGTCATGATCCTCAGTGCCTAGATTCATTAATTTGTTCAATCATACAAAATTTTGATATTCTAATCTAATTTCTCTATATTAGTTGGAAAAATTTTATAAAGTGATACATCCCTGCATCTACTATTTGGTTACTCAGAGTTATGGTTAACATAGGAAAATGGAATAAGCATTTGATTCTTATTCGTTATTTGCTAATTTTCAAGATGAATTGGTTCCTTATATCTTCCCAGGAGACCAATTTGATGATTTCAATCTATAGCAATTATTATTTTTGAAGTTCAAATTGTCTCTTTTCTGGCTACTAGAAGATATTTCAGATTAGCTACTGTGTACTTTTGCCATGACTATAGTAGTATTGTATAACTTCCTTCCTATCTGGTATGACAAGATATACGCTCAGCCCAGATCAGGAATCAGTCATTTCTTCAATATGCCTTAGTTTCTCTTAGTGAAATATGGTAGATCACTATCTGGTCAGACTATCTCAGTCCTTTTTCAGTGCCCCTAATTATTTTGGTTGTCTCTAGTTTATTTTCTAGTATAGGGGTTGGCAAACTATGCCTTCTCACTTGTTTTTGTATGGTCTGCAAGAATGATTTTTACAAATTTTTTAAGGGTCATAAAATTAAAGGAAGATGTGCAACAGACTGTGGCTTGAAAGCCTAATATATTTGCTCTTTAGTCTTTCACATAAAGTTGGTTGACTTGCATGCTAGTAAATTCTTCAGAAGGTGTCTGTGAAAACAATATTCCCTGATTTCTTAATATTGATAATAGATGCTCTGTGCCCTCTATAGCTGAAAGTTAGTTTTACTGGATATAAATTTCTTGGCTCAATTTTCTTCCATATGTACGTTAAATAGATCACTCCATTTTCTTCTGGCAAAAGTATTCATGTTGAAAAGTCTAATTTCAATTCTTATTTTTTTATTTGCTCTTCAACTTGTCTCTTATTGTTAAGTCACTTGCTCATTTTGCCTAGACACTCAAAGAATTTTTTTCCCTTTAAAGTGCCATAATTTTCCTGGAATATGTCTTGATGTTGATCATTAAAAGCAGATATTCTCAGGCAGACCATGTACTCTGTCAATATATATCTAAAAAAAAAAACCATTTTAAAGAACATTTTCTTTGAATTTTGGTTTTTAGTATTTTCTCTGTTCCCCAACTTTGATTTTTCTCCTTCTTCAAAGACTTCTATTCATATGTTGGGTTTGAGACAATTATTAGACTTCTGAGTGACTGTAAGAAAATAAAAATCACATTTAGTCATATCACTCTCATTGTTAGCATTATGGTATGATTCTATGCATATATATAACATGCATATATAACATATTTTTACAAAACTGAATTTCTGTTGTGTGCACATTTTAAAATCCTCTTTCACAGGATATAACCTGAGCATTTTCTAAGAGTGAAATAGTCTTTGAAAATAGTATTTTTAATGGTATTTCATCTTTTGTTTTACTGTGATAAGTCTAACCATATAGATTATGTACTCTTTTACCCATTTCTTTTTGCATGTCTCTTCCAACCTTGATGCTTTAGTCCAGAGGATTTGGTTTCCTGTAGTAGTTGCTGTGTATCATAATTCACATCTGTGGTTTGGCAGCCTGCCTGGCTGTAGTGTTTAATTAAGACTCATGGAAGATCCATGCTTTTAAAATGAGTGTCCTGGTGGATTACATTCATCCCAGTCATTCAGAACTTTGGTACTGTTTCTATGCTCTGAGGAAGAGATCCTTTTACTATGAATGCTACAGTGGGAAGGGAGCCTGTACACTACATAATGGAGAGAACCTGCAGATTCATAGATACCTTGCCTTGCAGTGCTGTGCCTGGGCTGTGGGTGTTGAAATATACCAGTCTGTCATGCTTTAATGTCCCCGTGAGACTAGAGGGTATACAGTAGTACACTTCAGGCCTAACTGTTGGTTCATTTCTAGAAGGACAGAAGGAGTAAGAGAGATTTAGTGAGCTCCATCCAGGCTGCAGGGTGTTGTCAAGAAAAGAAAATCAGGCTCTCTGGACCAGGCTCATTTCTCTCTAAAAACTACGCTTTTGAACAAAGAATGACAAACTTTTTCTGTAAAAGGCTAGATATTTTGGGCTTTATATAGGCCACATGATTTCTGCTGTAACTATTCAGCTTTGTCGTAGAACTAAAGCAACCACAGTGCAGAAAGAAGTGGACATGTCTATGTTCCAGTGAAACTTTATTTACAAATTAGGCAGCAGGCCAGTTTTGACCATAGTTTGCCAGTCTCTGCTTTTGAACAATCTTTTTGAATCTGTGTCTCTATCTGTTAGTGGTCAAAATCCCCAGTCTCTGAGGATCAGTTTTTTTAGATCACAAAGCTTGATCTCAGGTCCAACTTTCAGGTCTGCATTCTCTCCACTACACTGATCTGCCTTTTAGAAAAAGGCCAACTAAATATCTAGAACCCATGGGAAGAGAGGGAAGGTGAGCCGGATAAGCTGATTTGGAACTAGGAAGCAACTCTTGAAGAGTTTAAGAGTGGAAAGTTTGTGTGACTCACTGACAGTGACCTCCTGAAGGATTGGGATCACATTTTCTGTTTTTTTTTTTCTATTTTATTTTATTTTACTTATCTATCCTTATAGATCAACAAATGTCTTTCTTGAACTGATAAGTGCAAAGTAAACACTATTGTTTCTTTTCCTCCTCTCATGCTCCCCATTCAATCAACTTCAGTACATCCTTAACTCTCCTCATGTGCCATTCTCTAAATTCACCAGCTTCTAAAACTCACTCATCAACTGTGTGAAAGCTGAGACCCTTTCCCCCTCCTCCAGACCCTACATGCCCTTAAGATACAGTCTTATATTGAGATTGACACATTGTTTCTGTAAATGGCTAAATAGTAAATCTTTTTGTTTGGAGAACCATGTGGTCTTTACCTCAACTACTCAACTCTGCCATTGTAGCACATGAGTAGCCATAAACAAATAAAAATGGCTGTATTCCAATAAAGCTATGACACTGAAATTTGATTTCATATGATTTTCATATGTTATGGAATATTATTCTTTTGATTGTTAGAAAACCATTTTAAATGTAAAAGCCGTTCTTAGCTTTAAGACCAGACAAAAACAGACAGTAGGACTAGATTTGACCTGTGACTCATAGATTGCTCACCCATGCTTTAGTTTGGTAATTTTCCCTGACTCACGTCCCACCCCAGGAGAAGAATTAGCCTAGTTCTGTCACATGCATTCCCATACTATAGTTTCTAACCTCTGTTATTACAATTATCATGCTATGTATTAATCATGTGTGTATGTTATCTTTCTTACTGGACTCTGAGCTTCTTGAGAGGAAGACTGGCTTAGTCATTCATCTTTACATTTTTAGTATTTAACACTTCATCTGACACATTGTGGGTATTTAAAAAATATTTATTTTGAGTTTTATGCTCAATAAATATAAAATGCAATCACTGCTGTGTTAAAGAGAAATACCTGATTGGTATGCAGTAGGCTTTCCAAATTCTTCCCTTAAGGCGTCCATGGTACCTGCATTTGCTGCTAGTGGTTCTTGTCACTCAGTGGTTATATAACAAAAGCCTTTCCAAATTCTTTCATTTTATAGTTTTATCTCTTTCCAGTAAGAGGTGATTGAACTTTATCTTTAAATCATTTTTTTCAATTATAATGATAAATAGTAGCTTTCAATTTTCTTATGAACCAGTGCTATAATATTATTAGATGAAAAAATAATAATAGCTATTGTTTATTGAGCACACACTGCATTCTAGTCTCAGTCAACTCTAATTTTCCTTTAGAACTTTGGTAACTTTCTGACTGCTATCAATTTACCTTTTTCTTTGTTCTCTACACCTGAAACAAAACAAAGCAACAACATCATATGTTTTTCCTCCATGCTATCTATTGTAGTAAATGATATTATCATCTATTCAGTCCTTCAAGTCAAATCTGAATTCATCTAGACTCCTTTCCCTCCTTCCCCCAAATCTAATTGGCCACTAAGTCTTATAATTTTTTTCAATCTATGGAATTTTTCTTCTTTCTATCTCAATTTCATTTGCTCTAGTTGAAACTTTAATCTTTTCTCAACTCTTCCAGTATATAGTTGAACTTCTTTACTGGTTTTTCTGACCCTGTTTGTCTCATCCTTCAATGGACTCTTCCTGTAATTATCAGTATTGAATGCTTATATCAGCATTGAATGCTGATAATCTGACCATGTCACTCCTGTGATTAAAACCCTTCTATCATTCCCCAACACTTTCAAGATAAAGCCAACTTCCCAATGCAAGACCTTATGTATGACTCCAGTGCTTTACACAGATGTGTTTCAGGATTCAGAAAATTTTGGATTTTAGAAATATCACATGATGTACATAACACATTATAAAACATCTGCTGGCTCTGGATCAAACACATTAATATTTCTGCATCAAAGAGGACTATTGTTTATGCCAAGTAGAATAAAGACTATACATAGATTCCTATCAGTTCAGGTCATGTTTTTCTGCTAAATAAGTTACAGAAAAATGTTGAGTTTTTGGAGCTTTTTGGGTTTCAGAATTTGGGATAAGAGATTGTGACCCTGTAGATGTCCAGTGGTCTGCTGAAGCTGGTTTGCCCCAACTGCAGAGGGACCATTTTGCATATCTCTTCCCAACTCTGCAGTTGGTGATTTCATGTTGGTAGCTTGATATCAGCCATAGTGGGAATATTTACACATGAGCATCAGTAAATGCAACAAATTCTGGCCTTTTCTTCCCTGGAGAGCAGGTTGTTAAACATTACCAGCACAGCACTATTTGTATGTATTATATGTATAGTACATCTGCATGTTTTTAGCATTGTGGCAAACTAACTTGCTCACTCTACATAGAGCAAAAGGCCAAGATTTTCAGAAAGGTATAAATTTAAAAAGATAATACGACAGCAGTAGAGAAACTAGAAAAAATCTTGGGAACTTTGGACTCAGACAGACATGCGTTCAACTTCTAACTCCATTATTTCCAGACTGTGACTCTGGATAAATCACTTACCTTCTCTGGGTATCAGTTTACACATCTGAAAAAATGGGGACTGATATTATCTTTCTCTTAAGTTTGTTTAAAGGACTGAATGATATATTATATGCAAAGTATCTGACATAGAATGAACAGAAAATGTTATTCCTTGTTTACTATAAACTTTTTATTTTCCTGGAGATATTTATCTGAAGACATGGCTCGCATTCTTTAACATTCCTAATGTATCCATAATAAATATCATGTAGTTTGCACTGGAAATTCTCTTGTTATTTCATCTCGTGTCAATTGATCTATTTATAAAGTTATGATCCTTGACTTCTCTAGAGCATGTTTGTATAATCTAAACTTGTAGGGTTTTTTTTTTCCCATGAAAAGCTTTTAGTTATTCATTTCATAATCATTTTTTGAGTATCTGTTTTATGTTAATGTGCTAGGTGCTGGGGATGGTAAGATTAAGAAGATATAAACCCTCTTTATATTTTGGTGGAATGATAGTTGGGCATTGAACCAACTATTTAGTGCAGGAAAATTGGAGGCTTCTGTAGTAATCTGGGTGAGAAATGATGGTGACATGAATGAAAGTAGTGGCAATAAGAATGGAGGAGAGATTGTTCTACTCAAAAATAAAGTCTATTGAACTAGACTTAATTTCTTTCTGTTCTATCCCAGAACCTGGCTTTGCTTGTGGATAGGGGATGTGCTATTTATAAAGATAAGAAGATGTACATGGAGAAAAGTAGATTTTGAGCAGAAAGTGATGAGTCCAGTTTTGGACCATCTTAATTTTGAGGTGTGTATAGGGTGTATGGGCATGACCATGTAATTTATCATACAAACTTGAACATTTAGAAGAGTGAGTGGGATGTGTTATTAATAATTAAACTAGACTAATAGGTATAAACTGGACCTGTCCTGGACAAACCAGAATGTTCTTTACACAGGTAAAGAAAGTCAAGCAAAGATCATTACAGATGAAGACATCCAGGGAACATGTGTAGAGTGAAGAGAGTAGTGGGTTAAGTGGAGTCCTGGAGATTTTTGTTTTTACTATCTCTATGCTGTACATTACATCCCCATGATTTATTTATTTTATAACTAGAAATTTGAACCTCTTATTTCCCTTCACGTTTTACCCTCCTTTTAAAAACATTTTCAATTACACTTGACATTCAGTATTATTTTATATTAGTTTCTGGTGTACAGCAAAGTGATCAGACATTTATATAATTTATGAAGTGATCCCCCCAATAAGGCTAGTACCCACCTGGCACCATACAAAGTTATTATGATATTATTGACTATATTCCCTATACTGTACTTTACAACCCTATGACTCTACCAATTTGTACTTCTTAATACCTTCTCCTTTTTTACCCAGGCTCCCAACCCCTCTCTCATCTGGCAACCATCAGTTTGTACTCTGTGTTTATTTATTTATTTTGTTCTTTAGATTCCACATATAAGTGAAATCATATGGTATTAGTCTTTCTCTGTCTGACTTATTTCATTCAGCATAATACCCTCTAGGTCGATCCATGTTGTCACAAATGGCAAGATTTCATTATTTTTTTATGGCTGAGTAATATTCCATTGAGTATGTGGACCTTAACTTCTTTATCCAATCATCTATTGATGGGCACATGGGTTGCTTCCATATCTTGGCTATTGTAAATAATACTGCAATGAACATAGGGGTGCATGTATCTTTTCTAATTAGTGTTTTGGATTTTTTTTCTTTATAAATACCCAGAGATGTAATTGCCGAGTCATAACGTACTTCTATTTTAATTTTTTGAGACACCTCCATACTGTTTTCCATAGTGGCAGCACCATTTTGCAATATCACCAGCAGTGCATGAGGGTTCAACCCTTTTTGCCATATCCTTGCCAATACTTGTTGTTTGCTGATTTATTGATGATAGCCATTCTGATAGGTGTGACATGATGTCTCATTGTGGTTTTAATATGCATTCCTCTGATGATTTGTGACATTGAGCATCTTTTCATATGCCTTTTTGCCATCTGTATGTCTTCTCTGGAGAAATGCCTATTCAGGTCTTCTGCCCATTTTTTAATTGGATTCTGCCCCCCAGCTTTATTGAAATATAATAGACAATTAGTTGCTCATATTTACATTGTACAATTCAATGAGTTTTTTTTGATATTATAATTGGCATACAATAATATATTAGTACAGCATAGTAATTAGAGTTCAAGTGATCACTCCAATAAATCAGTACTCCTCTTCCTCACATATTTATTATAACATTGTTAACTATTTTTCTTACTCTGCACTTTATATCTCCATGACTATTTCATAACTATCCACTTGTATTTCTTAATCCCTTTGCCCTTTTTCATTGTTCTCCCAACCCCCTCCTGTCTAGTAGCCCTCAAAATATTCTCTGTATCTATGAGTTTGTTTCCATTTTTGTTGTTATTATTGTTTATTTTGTTCTTTAGATTCTGTATGTATGTGAAATCATGTGGTATTTGTCTTTCTCTGACTTACTTCATTTAGCACAATACCTTCTAAGTCTGTCAAGGCAATATCTTTTACCATCCCCTTCCTTTTAGTCTGTGTGTGTCTTTAATCTGAAATGAGTCTCTCGTAGGCAGCATATATAGGGGTCTTGTTTTCTTATCCATTCAGCTACTCTATCCTTTGGTTGGAGCACTTAATTCTTTTCCATTTGAGGTAGTCGTTGATAGATATGTAGTTATTACCATTCTTTATTCATGTCTTTGATATATTTTTTCTTTTTAAAGAAGTCCTCTGACATTTTCTGTAATAGTGGCTTGGTGTTGTTGAATTCCCTTAGCTTATTTTTGTTTGCGAAGTTCTTTATCTATCCTTTGACTCTAAATGATAGCTTTGTTGGATTAAATATTATTGGTTGTAGATCCTGGGTTTTCAACACTTTGAATATTTTTACAAAGCCTTTCTGTCCTGCAAAGTTTCTTTTGAGAAATTAGCCGCCAGTCTTATGGGTGCTCCCTTGTAGGTAACTGACTGCTTTTCACTTGCTGCTTTTAAGATTCTTTGTATTTAACCTTTGGCATTTTAATTATGATGTGTCTTGGTGTGGGCTTCTTTGGGTTCCTCTTTCTTGGAACTCTTTGAGCTTCCTGAGCCTGTATGTCTATTTCCTTCACCAGGTTAGGAAAGTTTTCCATCATTATTTCTTTGAATAGCTTTTGTTCTCCCTCTCCTCCTCCAGGTACCCCTATTACATGGATGTTTTCACTCTTGATTTTGTCCTAAAGACTCCTCGAAGTATTACTAAATTCTTAGCTTCTTTTTTCTTGCTGTTTTGATTGGGTGACCTTGGCTTCTCTATCCTTTACATCGGTGGTTCGATCATCTTCTTTATTGGCTCTATTGGTTACCTCTGATATACTCTTCATCTCAGATAATGTGTTCTTCATTTCTGACTGGTTTACTTTTATAATTTCCATTTCCATTTTTTTGTTTTTTATCTCTTTATTAAAGTTCTCACTGAGTTCATCTACATTTCCCCTAAGTTCATTGAGCATCTTTATAATCAGTGTTTTGAACTCTGTATCTGTTAGTTTGCTTGTCTCCATTATTCCTGGATCTCTGTTCTGTTCTCATATGGTTTCTGCTTCTTTGTCTTCCCATTTTGTCTTCCTTTCTGTGTCTGTTTCTATGTGCTAAACAAAGTTTCTAAGTCTCCCATTCTTATTATTATGGCTTTGTGTAGTAAGTGTCCAGTGGCACAGTCCTGAGAGGGGTTCAGCAGCAAGTCTGTTTTAGTCCAAGACTGTACCCTGCTCTGGGGCCACAATCCACAGTTGGCAAACAATCCACAGATGCTGTGCTTATAGTTGCCTCAAGAAACTATGCCAGAAACCAAAGTCAGCTGCCACCAGTGTGGGTCTTAGAGTTGGCTTAGCAAGTTGCACAGGACTCACCAAAGATACAACTGGATGTGGCTTGTGTGGGGCCGTGAGCTGGGGGAGGCATATTTTCAGGGAATCCTCTGGGTGGAGCAACCACTGTTACCCAGTTTGATGGCACTTGCTTTCGTACATTGGGTGGGAGGAGGGCTCAACAGAGGAACAGTGGATTCTGCTAGCACTTCTGCCTAGGAGAAAGCCTTGCTTCTGGCCCTCACTCCAACAACTCAGCATCCCCCTGTAAGTCCCTGGTGCCACCCGAGCAGCCAACCCTGTGCTGGTGTTCAGTGTGAGCAAGTTCATCACTGTGAAAGTCTGGTCGCAGACACAACCCCTTTAAGAGACGTCTGCAGCTGCTGTAGCCGCTGTCCCACTCAGCCACTCATGACGGGGCAGCCTCGCATCCTTGCCCCATCCTACCTCCTCCTGTTGTAGGGTGATATCTTGTTTTTCTCCCTAGTTGTAGGGCTTCTGTTCATCTAGATCCCAGGCAACCCTGCTTGCTGTTTGCTCTGTGTTTCTGTCACAACTTTGATGTGGTTGTAAGAGCAAATGAATACAGCCTCTATCATCTATGCCATTTTTCTTGGTCTCTCCTATTTTTTTTTTTTTTTTGATGTTGAGTTGTATGAAACTTTACAAATTTTGGACTTATCATATTCATCATAGGCAAATATCTTCTCCCATCGGTAGGTTGTCTTTTTGTTTTGTTGATGGTTTTCTTTGTTGTGCAAAAACTTTTTAGTTTGATGTAGTCCCATTTGTTTATTTTTCTTCTTGTTTCCCTTGCCTGAGAAGATATATCAGAAAAAATATTACTAATAGTGTGTCAGAGAGTTTCCTTCCTATGTTTTCTTCTAGGAGTGTTTTAGTTTTGGGTCTTACATTTAAGTCTTTAATCCATTTTGAATTTATTCTTGTATATGGTTTAAGAAGGGGATCCAGTTTCATTTTTTTGCATGTATTTGTTCAGTTTTCCCAACACCATTTATTGAAGGGACTGTCTTTACCCTATTGTATATTCTTACCTCCTTTGTCATACCTTAATGACCATAAAGGCATGGATTTATTTCTGGGCTCTCTATTCTCTTCCATTTATCTATGTGTCTGTTTTTATACCAGTACCATGCTGTTTTGATTACTATTCCCTTGTAGTATAGTGTGATATTATATAGCATGATACCTCCAAGTTTGTTCTCCTTTCTCAAGATTACCGTAGCTATTTGGGGTCTTTCGTGGCTCCATATAAATTTTACGATTATTTGTAGTTCTGTGAAAAATGCCATTGGTGTTTTGATAGAGATTACATTGAATCTATAGATTGCTTTGGATAATATGCACATTTTAATGATGTTAATTCTTCCTGTCCATGAGCAAGGTATATGCTTCCATTTATTTGTATCTTCATTTTCTTTCTTTAGTGTCATAATTTTCTGAGTACAAGTCTTTTGCTTAAATTTATTTCTAGGTGTTTTATTATTTTTTTTTGATGCAGTTGTGAATGGGATTGTTTTCTTAATTTCTTTCTGATCATCTGTAATTGGTGTGTAGAAATGTAACTGATTTCTGAATATTAATTTTGTATCCTGATATACTTTACTGAATTTATTTACCAGTTCAACTAGTTTTTTTGGTGGGATCTTTAGGGTTCCCTCTATATAATATCATGTCATCTGCAAATAATGACAGTTTTACTTTTTCCTTTCCAATGTGGATGCCTTTTATTTATTTATTTTTTTTGTCTGATTGCTGTGGCTAGGTCTTACAATACTATGTTGAATAGAAGCGGTGAAAGTGGACATCTTTGTTTTGTTCCTGATCTTAAGGAAAACACTTTTAGCTTTTCACCTGGAGAAATTTTTAAGAGAGGAAAAAGGAATGTGGCTATTGAGCAGAAAGGACCCTGGAACTAGTGGCCTCACAGAACCCCAGGGAAGAATCATTTCATTTTCTTTGGTCTGTGATTTTAGGCAGGGAGCCTCTTTGAAGGATTCCTCATCAAAAAGTGATTATCTGCAGTAAGAGGTCATATACTTAGGGAAAGAGGGTTTTTACCTTTTATTAGAATACTATATTTGAATGACATGTGTTATAATATAAAAATCTCTTAGGCATTTTTATATAAGAAATCACTTGGCCAAAACCTGCTAATTCAGAACCAATTTGTATCTAGATGTCATTTATGTTGTATTTTAATATAAGATTATGAGTTATTTAGTCCAATAGTGAATATAATCACTACAAGCTTAAATTTAGTACATTTCTAGATTAAAAGGTAGAACACGTTTAATCTGTAATATTAAAAGTCATAAATAGCACTTTTTTCTTTCATAGAAAATAGGATTCTTTAGGAAGTCAACAGAAAAATAGAACAAATGGATATTTTGCATACTTAGTGGATTATGGTTGGCCGTTTTCTCTCCAGTAATTTATTTTGAAAAATTTCAAATGTACAAAGAATTGAAAGGGTTATATCCAGTAGCTACAATTAAGATTTTGCTGTACTTGCTGTATTACATATCTGTCTGTCTTGTCATTCATCAGACCATCTTGTTGATTTATTTATTTTTGATGGGTTTCAAGTAGGTTGACTGGCTGTTTTTCTAAGCAGTCATTGTTAAATTTTTTTCTGAATGTTGTGGTTTAAATGTCAACACATTTTGTATAGATGTTTTCAACTAACCCTTTTTCCTATTTCTAGAGATCTGAGATTCCCAATAATCACCGTCAAGTTTAGAACATTAAAAAAAGTCTGGTAATAGTGTTAAGCCTGATTAGTGCCCTCTTTCTCAATAGCTTTGTAATCGAGACACTCATGATTTTTAAAGTTATCAAAAATAATATCCAGTGTTCTTTTAACACTATTTTTTGGTATTCTAAATAAATATTTATGCATAGTATATTGTTTTCAGGGTGGAGAGATCAACGGACCAAGTCATCAAGCCAGTCAATGTGGGAGCTCTATCAAAATGGGTTGGGAAAATACCTCCAGATGTTTTACAAGACATGGCAGTGATTGCACCCATGCTTGCCAAACTTGGATATGATCCACATGCCAATCCACCTAACTACGGAAAACCTGATCCCAAAATCCTTGAAAACACTAGAAGGGTAAGTGAGATTTTTTAAAGTGACTCGAGAAAGCTGGATATGCAATTTGGGTTCTGAAACCTTTTTTTTGTTGTTGTTCCTTGCTTTTTTATGATCAGAAAATTATTTTTAATTTGTAGAACACTTTATCATCATATGTCTTCCACTGAATTTTAAGGAAAACTGTGGCTCCTCCCAGGTGCTATAGGAGCAGTTCTTTAATATATTTTGACCAATTTCTAGGAATGGTGCTTGCCATTGAGGAAATTTATTCTTATAGCTGATTACCACAAATTTGCATAAATATTAGAATTACTAGTAACCTCACTTCTAGTTTCTTTTTTTTTCTTTGAATCTAATGACTACTTTTAAGCCTTTGTTTATATGAGGCACGATTTCTCGATACTTGAAAACTAAACATTGACTACATTAGAAAAATAAACAGATGCAATAAATACCCTCTGATTGAGAGAAACTTCCTATTAAAATATAATTATAGCTTTTCCTTTTAATAAGTTATGCCTACGTCTTCATATAATATTGTTCCAGAAAAAAATGAAAACTCAAAGAGCTATTCTGAATATATACCTTACCAGTTGAATCTACTTCAAATCAGACCTTAATTTATTATTTTTTTAAAATTCTGATAAAATATACAAAATGAAAGGATTCCCGGATCCAATTCCAATTTGCATGTGTAGGCTTCCCCATACCAATAAGCAATTCTCTGATGCCTGAAGGGTGTCTGAGAATGCAACTCAATTCTAGTACCATCACCCAGAGATTGAATCAGATCCCACAGGTAAAGAGCACATTCTCACAGATCACCCTCCACATCAGATACCAGTCACAAACTCAGATTGTTGCCTGTGCTTGTGACTGATTGGCTACAAACCAGAGGTTCCTATGACCCCTTTGTCAGGTTCGACTAAGTTGCTAGAACGGCTCATAGAACTCAAGAAAACTCATTCACCCACTTGGATTAAAGATTTATTACAAAGGACATTAAAGGATAGGAGTCAAACAGCCAGGTGAAGAGATACATAAGGCATGGTCCTGAACAAAGGAGTTTCTGTCCTCATGTTGCCGAGGCCCAGTGCATGGTAGCATTCTGGTTCCCCAAGGTGGAAGCTCTCCAAAAGGGGCCAAAGAGCTGTTCTTTTGTTTTTTTATGGAGGCTTCATTACATAGTCATAATTGATTAATTAAGTCTTTGGCCATTGGTGATTGATTCAACCTTAAAACCTTCTCCTCTCCCCGGAAATCAGGAAGTGGGTCTGAAAGTTCCAGTTCTCAAAACATAAGGTTGATTCCTACTGGCAACCAGCCCCTTCCTTGGGGTTGGGTCCAAAAGTCACCTCATAACATAATAAGAGATACTGTTGTTGCTCTCATCACTTAGGAAATTTGGGAGCTGTGAGCCAGGAACTGTGGATAAATACCAAACGTATCCAAGAAATATATTTCAATTTTCTGAATGACCAAATATATATATATATAAATATATATATATATATATATATATATATATATATTTATTTATTTATTTATTATAAATCACAATATTGCACACAATGTAGAATTTACCATTTAGTAATTTATAAGTGTACAGTTCAGTGGCATTAAGTACATTTGCATTGTTGTGCAGCTGTCACCACCATCCATCTCCAGAACTTTTTTCATCTTTCCAAACAGAAAGTACTTACTCATTACCCATTCTAACTCCCTCCAGCCCCTCACAACCACAATTCTACTTTCTGTCTCTAGATGTATTCTTTTTTGAAACTATAATTTAAAGAAGACTACCATGTTAGCATAAGTTCACTGTTAGATTATTTGATTTCAAGATTAAAATTCCATGCCGATCTCTGGTATTCTCTTGTTTATGTTAATGATCTCTCCACCTCACAACCGTATAATATATTATCTCTTTATTCTTTCTTTTGATACCTTTAATTGACAAATTTATATTTTATGAGGTTAATTTCCATTGGATTTTTTATTGTAGCTTTTACTTTCATTTTCCTTTTTCAATTCACTAGTGACTATATAGGAATAGTTATTTTCTTATAAATGATCATATATAAAGGCAATTTTTTTATTTTTTAAATAATCTTTGTCCTTTTTATATTTTTTATGTGTAAACATTTTACTATAAAAATATAAGCGCAGTGCATAAAACTTATAAAATTTAAAAGATAAGAGAATAATTCACCTATATTCCACCCAAATGCATATCATTCTTAACATTGTGATGGATTCCCTTCCATCTGTGCATGTTGTTAAACAAAGGTAAGATTACATATCTTACAATCTTACCTTTGCATACACATGATTTTGTATCCATCCCTTTCTTCTTAATATTCATGAGCATTTTCCTATAGTGCTCATATTTTTCATGGTTATGTAATATGTCATTACTTGAGCCACCTTAAGTCCTTTCTGAAACAGTAGTAAGCGAATGAATGAATGAACAAATTAAATACATTTCCCTGGTATGTGTTCTGTAATTCATTTAGCCATTTTTCTTTTGTTGTTTATAATTTTCTCTTTAATACATTGTGCTACAATGAACATCTTTGCACATATTACATTTTAGTTTTAGTTTTAGTTTTTTTTAGGTTAGACTAATTAAAGTGAAATTAAACAGGTCAGAGTATTTGATATTTTTAAAGGTTTTTGATATATGTTGATAAAAAAATTTTTTTGAACTACCAGCATAATATAGATAATTTTATTTTAGATTTTTGCTAATTATAATAGATTTCATTGATAATGTAATTAAACATTTTCCAGTTATTACCTATATGTATACATTCTTTTATGAATGATCTCTTAAGTTTTAAATGTATTACAGTTTTGTGAACTACATTCTGCTAAAGATGAGGTACACATCAGCATCCATTATCATAGTGCCTGATAATCTCTTACTAATTGGTAATTCATAGCTTTTTCCTTTGTAGAACACTGAAATAGTTTTTATAAACCAAGGTACGTGTACAAATGATATTTAGAGGTTTCTCAGCAGTAGACATTATAGTTTTCCTACACACAAGTTGGCTGACTAGATTATTCTTGGCTTGCTTAAGTGGTAGGTTGGGAAGAATGCTGTGGTTTGAATCCATGTGACTAGAGAATTTGTTTCATACACATTTGTAGCTTTCAAAAGGGTTTCAAAACGCACAGTAGAAAGAAACCCTCCACAATCCTATCTATTTCTAAAGTAATAAATAATATTGAGGAAAAAAAGATAAAGTGTGAACTATAATTGTATTTTCCAGTACTTTGTGGTAATGCTTACAAGCTGACATTGTTGTTTTGTGGGGTTGGGTTTCCTAGCTCTTCTTGGTATCCAAATCCTATGTATTTTCAAACTTTTCTTGCCTGTAAAAATTCAGATGCTGATATATAGAGCATTGATGATCATGAAGTTTCATAAAGCAGTGCTGAAAAAAATAACCTTCTATTGTTATCTGTGACATGATATGGGCTCCAAAGAAGGAAGGTGACTGGGGAGACTGTTCTCTTTATGGGGTAGGAATGGGAATACATTCACTTTTTGTCCAAGAATATAACTCCAGTTTTAAGCCCTAGGCCTAAAACTGTTGGTTTTCATACAATTCTGAGTAGTCTAAAAGTATTGGTATCTGAGTCAGCATATTCTGGGGGGCATATTGCCTAGTTTTAAGTAGAAAATCATGTGCTTCATGGTTGCTGTGACTCAGATGGTAAATTGGAAATGAAATGCTAACACATTCCATACCCTTTCCCACATAGTCTCAAATTCGAAAATTGTGGCACATTTCAGTAAATAATGCCCTTTAGGTTGCATCTTTAGCCTCCTCCCTCCCCCAAAGGTTTTTAACCATTTTAGATTTACAGACCTATTTGATTAGATTTACAGACTGATTTGAGAATCTGATGAAACCTGTGATCCCTACCTCAGAAATACATACATACACAAAATTTTACAATTTCAGTGATTTCATAGATGCTCCTGAACCCCATCAGATTAAGGACTTCTGTTTTAGTCTCCTTGATCAAGCTGATCCACTCATGTGGCTTTGATTACAACTTATTTGCTGACGGTCATAAATCTATATCTCTCAGTAAATCTCTTTCCTGAACCCTAGGCTCATAATTCCCAATTGTCTTCTGTATTTCTCCACCTGGGTGGAGAAGACCTGAAGCAATGTCCAAAATTGAACTTCTTGTTGAAACGTGTTCCTTGATAGGCAGAAGCCAGATAGTAGGAAATTGGAGTAGGGGGTGAAATAAGGTTGTGCTCACCTAAATTTGCAGTGTCTCTGATACAGTAAGCAGATACAAGGAGCAGAGTCCTCAGGGCACATGGATCAAGCCAAAAAAAAAATTATTCAAAGACCTGTTTACTAAATCTGAAGAGTGAGCTAAAAGCAGATTCAAGTACAAATGCACTATCCCATTGAAAACCTGAGTAGACAGTACCAAGGAAGAGCAAGTGGTCACATGGAAAAGGTAGATATCAGGGTGCAGAACCCATGGTAGGAATTTGAAGGATTAATTAAGTGAGCTGTGAGAGGAGTTAGGTTAAATCCCTGAACCAAACAGTAGAGAAGCTATGGCAGTTGGAACTGATATTCTTGCATTAAAGGTAGAGCCAGTAATGCAAACTTGTGTTTTCTAGTTTGTGTACACAGTAAAAAAATGTTTCTTCTTGTTTTTCCTATCTCCATGCATAGAATTTCTATTTAGGTCATGTGTAATTAATTGGTCACCAAGTCTTCTTGAAAATACATTGATTCAATCCTATTTTCTTTCAGCTGCATGAGATCAGTTTCTCCTTATTTCTCACATGAATTATGACTTATTCCTCTTTTTGTATGTGGGTTTGTTAAGTCGTTGTTTTACTACATTTTTTATATTCAATGAAAGCCATTTTTTAAAAGCTCAAATCTTAATATATCATTCCCTTGCATAAAATTCCTGACTAGATCCATTGGTACTCCAGGATAAAGCCAAGACTTCTTAGAATCCCGTTTACTTTTTAAATATTTGGAGATTTTCTAGTTATAATTCCATATGGTCAGAGAACACACTCGGTATAGTTTTAGTCCTTTGAAATGTATTGAAAACTGCTTTATGGCCAACATATGACCTCACATCTTTACTCAAGAGAATGTATATTTTGTAGTTGTTGCAGAATTCTATAAATATCAATTAGGTGAAGTTGTTTCCACAGTGTTGCTCAGATCTTGTTGTTATTAATTTTTTGTCTAATTTTAATAATTTTTGGAAAAATGTGATTTTTTTATTTTTCCTTTTATTTCTATCAAATTTACTTCATGTGTTCTCTATTATTAGGAGCATACTCTTTTATAATTTTCTGAGAAATTAACTCTTTTATTATTATGAAATATATATCATTATTTCCAATATTACTCTCTGAAGGTCTACTTTAATATAAAGATAGTGATGACATTATTTTTATTCACATTGTGAATAAAATTATACATGGTATAATTTTTCCATCCACTCTTAATCTATGTATTTAATAAAGTATATTGATTATAAAGAGTTGTAACTGATTCTATTAATCCCATGTTATAATCTTAAATGGAGAATTTAGAAGATTGGGCAAAATGGCATAGATGATAGAAGCTTTGTTCATCCGTTCTTGTGACCACATCAAAATTATGATGGAAACACGGAGCAAACAGCAAGCAGAATTGCCTGGGGTCTCGATGAACAGAAGCCCTACAACTAGGGAGAGAATAAGAAATCACCTTGAAATGGTTGGAGGTAGGAGGAGATGAAGATGCAAGGCTGCCAGGCTCTGAGTGGGTGAGTGAGACAGAGGCTAAGGCAGCGGCAGCTACAGACGTTTCTCTTAAAGGGGCCAGTTGGCAACCGGACTTTAGTGATAAAGGACTTGCTTGCTCTGAGCACCAGCACCAGGTCGGCTGCTCGGGAGGCACCAGGGACTTACACAGGGACACTGAGTTGCTGGAGCAAGGGACAGAGGCAGGCTCTTTCCCAGGCAGAAGTGCTGGCAGTATCCATTGTCCCTCTATTGAGCCCTCCTCCATCCCGGTGCGTGGACAAAGGTGCAGACATAGCTGAGATGTCATCAAACTGGATAACAGAGGTCGCTGTACCCAGAGGATTCCTTGAAACTTCGTGTTTCTCAACTTATGGCCCCACCCAAGCCACATCCAGTTGTGTCATCGGCGAGTCTTGTGCCACTTGCTGAGCATTGCCAAGACTCACATTGGTGGAAGCTAACCTCGGTTTCTGGCATGGTTTCTTGAGGCAGCTATAAGCACAGCATCTGTGGATTGCTTGCTGAATCTTAACAAGTGACCCTGGTGGTACACAGGCTGGGGCTAAACTTGGCTGGCAGCCAGAACCCCTCTCAGGACTGTGCCATAGGACACCTACTACACAAAGCCACACTAATAAGACCAGGAGACTTAGGAGCTTTGATTAGTACATAGATGCAGACACAGAAAGGCAGTCAAATGGGAAGACAAAGAAGCAGAAACCATATGAAAGACTAGAACAGCAATTGAGGAAAAATGGAGTCAAGCAATCTAACAGATGCAGAGGTCAAAATGCCGGTTATAGAGATGCTCAGTGAAATTAAGAGAAGTGTAGATGAACTCAGTGAGAACTTTAACAAGGAGATAAAAAACATAAAAATGGAAATGGAAATTATAAAAGTGAACCAGTCAGAAATGAAGAATGCCTTATCTGAGATGAAGAATATATTAAAAGGAATGAATGGAGTGGATGAAGAAGAGGATCAAATCACCTATATAGAGGATGGGGAAGCCAAGGTCACCCAATCAGAACAGCAAGAAAAAAGTAACCAAGAATATAATAATAATTTAAGGAGCCTATGGGACAAAATTAAGGATAACAATATCCATGACATAGGGGTACCTGAAGAGGGAGAACAAGAACTTGAATATATATTTGAAGAAATAATGATGGAAAACTTTCCTAACCTGGTAAAGGAAATAGACATAGAGCTCCAGGAAGGTCAGTGAGCCCACCAAAAACCATCAACTGAAAGAGGCCCACACCAAGACACATCATAATTAAAATGCCAAAGTTTAAATATAAAGAGAGAATCTTAAAAGCAGCAAGAGAAAAGCAATTAGTTACCTACAAGGGAGCACCCATAAGACTGGCACCTGATTTCTCAAAAGCAGCTTTGCAGAACAAAGGGGCTTGGCACAAAATCTTCAACGTGATGAACACCCAAGATCTACAACCAAGAATATTTTATCCAGCGAAGTTACCATTTAGAGTTGAAGGACAGATAAAGAGCTTCCCAGACAAAAATAAGCTAAAGGAATTTATCAACACCAAGCCAGTAAATATTACAGGAATTGTTGAAGGGACTTCCTTAAGAAGAAAAAATGTTTCAAAAACATGAATAAAGAATGGTAATAACTACATATCTATCAATGACTACCTCAAATGGAAAAGAATTAAGTACTCCAACCAAGAGATAGAGTGGCTGAATGGATACAGAAAACAAGCCCCTACATATTCTACCTATAAGAAACTCACTTCAGAGTTAAAGATACACACAGACTAAAAGGAAGGGGATAGAAAAACATATTGCCTTGATGGACTTAGAGGATATTATGCTGAATGAAGTAAGTCAGATAGAGAAAGACAAATACCACATGATTTCATGTACATGTGGAATCTAAAGGACAAAATAAACAACAACAACAAAATTGTGTACAAACATAGATACAGAGAATATTTTGAGGGCTACTAAATGGAAAGGAGGGTTGGCGGGGACAGTGAAAAATGCAAAAGGATTAAGAAGTACAAATGGGTAGATCCAAAAAATCATGGATATATAAATTGTAGCATAAGGAAAATAGTCAACAATATTGTAAAAAATATGTAAGGGGGAAGAGGGATATTTGATTCAGTGGGGTGACCACTTCATGAGTTATATAGATCTCTAATCAGTATGCTGTACAATTGAAACTAATATATATATTATTGTATGCCAACTACAATTGAAAAAAAATTCATTGACTTGTACAATGTAAATATGAGCAATTAATTGTCTATTATACTTCAATAGAGCTGGAAAAAAATCCTAATTCAATAAATCAGTAAGTAAGTAAATAAATAAATAAATGGAGTATTTAACTCACTTACATGTAATGTAATTACTCACCTGGTTGTATTTTTTTGGTTTAATTTTTATAATTAATATGTTTTATTGATATAAACAGAAAAAAGCGATAAACCATTGAAGACACTGAAAAAAATTTAACACTCCCTCTGGCTATTTTATTTGTAATTGAACTTAATTTGATGATTTTCAATTTCCAAATTAGTACCCTCATCCCTTGTTACACAAGCATAATTGGTTCTCATTTTTTTGTTCAAAAGAAATAAAAATATATAAAGAATTAATTTCCACTACATTTAATGTTAAAATGTTTTTTTAAAAAATAAAGTTTATGTTTCAATTACAGGTCACTTACAACACTATACTAATTTCAGGTATACAACATAATGACCAGACATCCACACAACCCATAAAGTGATCACCTCAATAAATCCAGTACCCATCTGATACCATACATAGCCATTACTGACTTTATTCCTTTGCTATACTTCATATACCCATGACTATTTTGTAACTGCTAATTTGTACTTCATAATTCCTTCTCCTTTTTCATCTAACCCCCAACCATCTGGCAACCATCAAAATGTTCTATGTATCTCTGAGTTTGTTTCTGGTTTGTTTGTTTTGTTTTTTAGATTCCACATATAAGTAAAATTATATGGTATTTGTCTTTCTCTGACTTATTCCACTTAGCACAATACCCTTCAGGTCTATCCATATTGTTGCAGATGGTAAGATTTCATTTTTTTTTTTTTATGGCCGAGTAACACCACACTACTTATAATGTACCATTTCTCTATCCATTCATTTATTGATGGACACTTAGTTTGCTTCCATATCTTAGTTACTGTAAACAATACTGCAATGATCATATGGATGAATATGTGTTTTTGGATTAGTGTTTGGGTTTCTTCTGATAAATACCCAGAAGTAGAATTACTAGGTCTTTCTTTGTCCTTGTTTTAGCCTTCATTTTACTCTGTTTTGTCTGCTATAAGTATTGCTACCCTAGCTTTTTGTTTGTTTGTTTTTGTTTTCATGAAATACATTTTCTATTTTCTTTTTAAATAATATTTTTAATTTTTCAATTATATTTGGCATATAATATTACATTAGTTTCACATGTGCAATATAGTGATTAGACATCTCTATAACTCACAGCGATCACCCCCAAATCTCTAGTGCCCCTCTGACATTGTACATAGTTATTATAATATTATTAACTATATTCCTTATGCCATATTTTATATCTCCACGACTATTTTGTGACTTCTCCCTTTTTCACCGACCCCTCCAACACTCCTCCCATTTGGTAACCCTCAAAATGTTCTCTGTATCTATGACTTTCTGTTTTTTGTTTGTTTTGTTTTGTTCTTTAGATTCCACATGTACATGAAATCATATAGCATTTGACTTTCTCTGACTTATTCCACTCAGCACAATATTCTATGTCCATCATGAAATATCTTTTTCCATCCCTTTACTCTCCATCTGTGTGTCCTTTAATCTGAAGGAATTCTCTTGTAGGCTGTATATGTAAGAGTCTTGTTATCCATTCAGCCACACTATCTTTTGATTGGAGCACCTAATTCTTTTTCATTTGAAGTACTTGTTGATAGATATGTAGTTATTGCCATTCTTTATCCATATTTTTGATACATATTTTTTTCTTCTTCTTAAAGAGGTTCTTCCAACATTTCCTGTAACACTGGCTGGTGGTAATTAACTCCTTTAGCTTTTTCTTGTCTCGGAAGCTCATTCTTTGTCCTTCAGTTCCAAATGATAGTTTTTCTAGGTAGTGTAATCTTGGTTATAGGTTCTTGCTTTTCTTCACTTTGAATATTTTGTGCCAAGTCCTTCTGGCTCATAAAGTTTCCATTGGGAAATTACCTGACAGTCTTATGGGAGCTCCCTCGAGATAACTAATTTCTTTTCTTTTGCTGCTTTTAAGATTCTCTCTTTGTCTTTAACCTTTGGAATTTTAATTAATGTTGTGTTTTGGTGTGGACCTCTTCGAGTTCATCTTATTTGGCACTCTCTGCTCTTTCTCGGCTTGTATATATATTTCCTTGGTCAGGTTAGGGGAGTTTTCAGTTATTTTCCAATAGGTTTTAATTCTTTGCTCTTCTCTTTCTGGTACCCCTATGATACAAATATCGGTACACTTGATGTCACAGAGGCCCCTTAAACTATTCTCTTTATTATTATTATTATTTTTTGTTTGTTTCTTGCTGTGCTGATTGGATATTTTCTGCTTCCTTATCTTCCAAATCACTGATTCAATCCTCTGCTTCATCCGATTTATCATTGATTCCCTGTAATGTATTCTTCATTTTATGTATTATATTCTTCATTTCTGATTAGTTTTTTTAATATATTTTTAAATCTCAGTTTTCGTTTCCCATTTCTTTGTCAAAGTTCTCACTGAGATCATTGAGCATCTTTATAATCAGTGTTTTGAACTCTGCATCTGGTAGATTGCTTGTGTCCATTTTGTTGAATTATTTTTCTGGAGCTTTGTTCTGTTCTTTCAAGTGGAACATGTTTCTTTGTCTTTGCATATTGGTTGCCTCCCTGTGTTTGTTTCTATGTATTAGGGCTCCTAAGTCTCCCTGTCTTAGTAGAGTGGCCTTGTATAGTAGGTGTTCTGTGAGGCCCTGTGGCACACCTAATGGTGGGGTCTAGCTGCAAGCCAAGTTCAGCTGCAGCCTGTTCACCTCTGGGACCACCTGGTAAGAGTTACCAAGCAATCCACATATGGTTGCCACCAGTGCTGGACTTATAGGTGCTTTGAGGGGCCAAGCCAGAAACCAAGGCCAGCTGCTGCTAGTATGTGGCTTGTGGCTGCTCAGTAAGAGGTACAGGGCATGCCAAGACCAGATGCTGCTTCTTTGGGTTTGGTGAACCTTTGAGAGATTTTAGGAAAGTCCATAGCAGGAACAAAGACAGACCATTTGTATGGAATAAACCACTGGAATCGGCTTGAGTGGGCCCACAAGTTGGTAGAGTGGAGTCTCACAGAATCCCCTGAGTGGAGAAACCTGTGTTTTCCAGTTTGATGGTGACTCACCTATGGTGGCACCTCTGTCCTCACACTGGGAGTGGAGAGGGCTCAACCAAGGAACAATGGATATTGCCAGCACTTATGTCCGGGAGAAAGCTGCCCCTCCAGCCCTTGCCCTGAAGCCCGAGAACTCAGTATCTCCCCATATATCCCTGACGCTCCTCAAGCAGCTGCCCTAATGCTAGCGCTCAGAGTTGGTAAGTCCATCAGTGAGAAAGTCCAGGAGTGGACCCTTTAAGAGGAATGTCTACAACTCCTGCAGCCCTCCATTTCATTCAGCCCTCCATTTCATTCAGCCACAACTGCCTCTGGTTTTCACAGCCAGAGCTTGTGGGGACTTACTTTCCCGGTGCTGAAACCCAGGGCTAGGGAGTGTGTGGCTGGGACTCCTCACTCCTCAGGCGGGGGCTCTGCAGCCAATATAACCCTCCCAAATCTCAATCCCCACACGTGGTTGTGGGACTGATCTGTTTCGCATCTAGTCCCCTCCTACCGGTTTAAGGTGACCTCTCATTTTTGTTCCTAGTTGTAGGGCTTCTGCTCAGCCAGACCTCAGGTGATTCTGCGTGCTGGTTGCCTCCATCTCTTTACTTTCAGCCTGTGTGTCTGAAGCAAGTCTCTTGTAGGCAGCATATGTAAGGGTTTTGTTTTCTTATCCATTCAACCATCCTGTATTTTTTGATTGGAGCATTTAGTCTATTTACTTTTAAAGTAATTATTGATAAGTATGTAGTTATTACCATTTTATAAATTGTTTTCTGATTGTTTTTGTAGTGAATTGTGACGGCTGTGAGAGGCAGCTTCTTTATTTCTCCCAGTCCACCACCCAACACCTAGGGTTCTGACCTGTAGTAGCTCTTATGTGCAGATCCCATGCTCAGACATGCTAGTGTGCAGTTTGGGTGTTTTTGTTGAGTTTTAGGTGTTCAGCTTATTGTTGTTTCAAGGGGAGAGTTTCTCACTCTGCCATGTTTCTCCAAAACCTTGATGGACAATTTTTATGCAGACCAATTTATCTTTGCTCCCCCTTTTGTTGTTTGTGTTTTTGTTACATCCAAAATTAGGAAGATTTATCCATGTTTTCTTTTAATACTTTTTGTTCTTATATTTAGGTCTTTGTTCCATTTTGAGCTAATTTTTATATATGGAATGAAGGAGGGTTACAACTTTATTTTTTGCATATCCAGTTGGCCCAGTTTCATTTGTTGAAGAGATTATTCTTTACATTATTGAATGGTTTTGACATCCTTGTGTAAAATCAATTGGCCGTAGATGTTTGGGTTAACTTTTGTGATCACAATTCCATTCCAGTGGTCTATATGTCAGTATAGATCATACTTATGCTAGTACCAGTGTTTTGATTATTGTGGCTTTAGAGTGAATTTCGAAATCAACACGATCTCTTGAACTTTGGCTATTCAGGGCCTCTTGCAGTTCCATGTGAATTTGATGATTAGCTTTCTAATTTCTTTAAAAAGAAAAGCCATTGGAATTTTGATAGTGATTGTATTAAATCTATAGATCACTTTTGAGAGTATTACCATCTTAACAATGTTAAAATGTTGTAATCTGAGAACATGGAATGTTTTCTCATATAATTATGTCTTCCTTAATTTTTTCCATCAGTGTCGAGTTGCTTTTACTGTATAAGTCTTTTACTCTCTTTAAATTTATTCCTAGGTATTTTATTCTTTTAGATGTTGTTATAAATGGAATTGGTTTCTTAATTTCCTTTTTTATTATTTTTTTGCTGGTGCATATAAGCACAAGTCATTTTGTATGTTGCTCTTATCTTGCGTCTCTGCTGAATTCATGTTTTAATTCTTGTTGCTCTTTTAAAATTTTTCTTATTTTTCAATTACAGTTAACATTCAATATTATTTGATATTAGTTCCAAGTGTATAGCATAGTGGTTAGAAGTTTATATAATTTACAAAGTGATTCCCTCAATAAGTCTAGTAGCCACTTGGCAACATAAATAGTTATTTCTTTCTTTATTGTTTTCTTGTTCTTTCCTTTTTTTTTTTTTACACCTATAGCACCTGGTCTTCCTAGGTGGTTTCCCATCCAAGTACGAACCAGGCCCAATCCTACTTAGCTTCCAAGATCAGACAGGATTGGGTTTGTTCAGAGTAGCATGGCCATACACGTAAATAGTTATTTCAATATTAGTGACTATATTCCCTACACTGTATCCTTATATCCCCATGACTTTTGTAACTATCAATTTGTACTTCTTAATCCTTTCACCTTTTTTCATCCAGCCTCCCAATCCCCTCTCCCCATCTGGCAACCATAAATTTGTTCTTTGTATCTATGAGTCTATTTCTGCTTTGTTTGTTTAATCTGTTCTTTAGATTCCACAGATAAGTGAAATAATATGATATTTATCTTTCTCTGACTTATCTAGTTCTTTTATGTATGTGTATTAGATTTGTTGGGATTTTCTACATATAGAATCATGTCATCTACAAATAGAGATAGTTTTATTTCTTCCTTTTTAAATTGGATGCTTTTTTTTTTTCTTGCAAAGCTGTTCTCATTAAGCTTCCAGTACATGATGGAAAAGCAGTGCAAAAGTAGGCTTCCTTGTCTTATTACTGATTTTAGTGGGAAGTTTTTAGTTTTTCACCATTAGGTGTGATGTTAGATGTTGATTCTTCATGAATGCCCTCTATTAAGTTAATGGAGTTACTGTGTACTTCTAGTTTTCTGAATGTTTTTGTTATGAAAGCTGTTAAATTTTGTCAGATGCTTTTTCTAAGTCTTTTGAGATGATTGATTATGTGGCTTTTCTGCAATATTTCATTATTATATATTACATTACATTAATTTTCTTTTGTTGGACCACCCTAGCATTCCTGGGATATATTCATTTTAGTCATAGTGTATAATCTTTTAATGTGCTATTAGATTCGATTCACTAGTATATTATTGAGGATTTTTGCATCTGTATTCATAAGTGATATTGGTCTTTAATTTTACTTCTGGTACTTTTGTCCGGCTCTGGTATCAAGTGATACTGGCTTCATAAAATGTATTAGGAAATACTTCTTTCTCTTCTATTTTTTAGAATAATTGGAGTAGGATTGATGTTAGTTTTTCTCTAAATGTTTTATAGATTTCACCAGTGAAGCCATCTGGCCCTAGGCTTTTGTTGTTGTTGTTGTTGGAATATTTTTATTACTGACTCAGTCTCTTTACTTGTTACAAGTCTGTTGAAATTTTCTGTTTCTTTATGAGTCAGATTTGGTAATTTATGTTTTTCCTAGGAATTTTTTCATTTCATCTAGATTATTTTGGGACAGACAGTTATTGATACTTTTTATAATCTTTCTGATTTCTATAAATTCAATAGTAATGTTTCCACTTTCATTTCTGGTTTTAGTTATTTGTGTCTTCTCCTCTGCCCTCTCCCTCTCCCCTCTTCCTCCTCCTTCTCTCTGCTTCCCCTCCTCCTCCTCCCCACCCTCAGATTGGTATAAATTTACAAAAACTGTAATCCCTATTATAACCACTAAGAAAATAAGTAAAAGACATAGAGGGAAGGAAATGAAGAGAATCACAATGGTGCACGTGAAAAATAAATCAAAAACAAAAGAAAGGCAGTATTAGAGGATTTGAAGAATGAAAAAAATAGAACACATAGAAAACAAATAGCAAAATGGCAGAAGTCCTGTATTGTCAATAGTAACTTTAAACATAAATGGGTTAAACTCATAAATTAAAAGACAGTGTGACAGTGGATTGAAAAACATAATTCAATTATTTACTGCTTATAAGAGACTCACTTTAGATCCAAAGACAAAATAGATTGTGAGTGAAAAGAAGGAAAATATGTTTTATGCAAATAATAATCAAAAAAAAGAGGTGAAGTGGCACTAATATCAGACAATATAGATTTTAAGTAAAAAATTGTCATGAGTGACAAAGGAGAACATTATATATTGATTAAATGGTCAGTTCATCAAAAGATGTAACAGTTATAATCATTTGTACACCAAACAACAGATCCCCAAAATACATGGAACAATCATTGACAGAATTTCAATTTCAGATAGAACATGTAGACAGATCAATAAGGAAATAGAGGACTTGGATAACACTATAAACCACCTAGACCCAACAGAACAGTCCACCCAATAAAAGCATATTCTTCTCAGTTGCACATGGAACATTTTTTAGCGTAGACCATATGTTATGCCATTAAATAACTTTCAGTGCATTTTAAATGATTTAAATCATATAAAAGTATCTTCTCCAACCACAATAGGATGAGACTAAAAATTAATAACAAGAAAAACTGAATAATTTTCAAATATGTGAAAATTAAACATACTCAACCAAAGAAGAAATCACTAGGGAAATTTGAAAATACTTGGAGATGAATGAAAACAAGAATACAACAGACCAAAACTTACAAAATTCTGTGAAAGCATTACTAAGGGAAATTTATCTGTATATTCCTATATTAAAGATGAAGGAAGATCTCAAACCAACAGCCTAAATTTATGCCTTGAAGAACTGGAAAAAGAACAGAAAACTATACAAAGATGGAAGAAAATAATAAATATTAGAGCGGAAATTAATGAAATAGAGAATAGATAAAAATAGAGAATCAGCAAAACTAGGAGTTGGTTATTTAAGATGAACAAAATTGGCAAACCATCTGCTAGATTATCTTTTAAATGTCTGGGATGATGATTTCTGTTTCATTTATATTATTGGTTATCTTTATGGGTTTTTTTTAAAACTAGTTTTGCCTGAGGTTTGTAAAATCATCTTTTGGCTTGTATCTATTATCTGTTTTATCAATTTCCGCTTGATCTTTGTTATTTCTCCTTTTTTGTTTTTGGATTTAATATGCTATTCTTAATCTAACTTCCAAAGATGGATGCTTAGATCATTGGTTTCAACCTTTATTCTGTTCTTAAATATTCATTTAAGGGTATAAACTTCATTTTCAGCAAAGCTGTATCATCAGCATCCTAGATGTTTTTATATGTAGTATTTTATTGTCATTTATTTCAACGTGTTGGATAATTTTCATTTTGATTTCTTTTTGTTGTTGTTGTTCCATGGGCTTTTTAGAAGTTTACTCCTTAATTTACAAGCATTTAGAGATTTTATAGTTATCTTCCTACAATTAATTTCTACCTTAACACCATAATAACAAGATAATCTATTGTTACATTTTTCACATTTTTGAAATTTCTTAACACTTGCTTTTAGCCAAGCAAATTTTTAATTTCAGCAAATCTTTTTCATCTCCTTGAAAGGAATATTTATTCTGCAGTTTTTGCTTACAATTGCCATATAATAACATTGTCAAGGTGGTTAACTGTGTTATAAAATCTTCTGTAACCTTATCAATGTTGTCAATTTGTTCTATCACCTAAACAAGTGTGTTAAATCTCTCACTGCAGTGTTGTTTATTTCTTTTTTAGATCTCTCAAGTTTTGCGTTAGCTATTTAGAAGCTAGGATATTAAAAAATATTCAGATTTAGAGTTATGTCTTTCTAGTGAACTTAACACATTACTATTTTCAAATGTCTCTCTTTATTTGTAAATACTCTTGTTACCTTAATGTCTACTCTGTGATATAAACAAAGATACATGAGCATTGTTTTTTATGCTATATCATGCTTGATTCTTTTTAGTTTTTATTTTTATGGTGACATTGGTTAACAAAATCCAGTAAGTTTCAGGTGTACAATTAAACGTAAGGCATATATATATTGCATTGTGTGTTCACCTCCCATAGTTAGATTTCTTTCTGTCACCACATATTTGACCCCCTTTAGTCTGTCTACCACCCCCTCCTTCCTCAATCCCCTATCCTCAGGTAACCACTAGTCTATTGTCCATATCTATGAATCTATGTTTGTTTGTCCTGTTCATTTGTTGCTTTTAGGTTTATATCTCACATATAAGTGATATCATGTGGTTTTCAACTTTTTCTGTCTGGCTTGTTTCACTTAGCATGATTATCTCGAGGTCCACTCAAGCTGTCGCAAATGGCAGTATTTCATCTCTTCTTATAGCTGAGTAATATTCCATTGATTATATATAGCACAGCTTCTTTATCCAATCATCTATTGTAGGACACTTCGGTTGCTTCCATGTCCTGGCCACCGTGAATAATTCTGTTATGAACATCGGTTTGCAAATATCTTTACGGATATGAGTTTTCAAGTCTTTGGGGTTTATACCCAATAGAGAGATTGTGGATTGTATGGGTAGATCAATTTTTAGTTTTTTGAGAAACCTCCATACTGTTTTTCATAGTGGTTGTACCAATTTGCAGTCCCACCAGCAGTGTATGAGGGTTCCTTTTTCTTCGCATCCTCTCCAACATTTGTTATTACTTGTCCTGTTCATAACAGCTATTCTAACAGGTGTGAGATGGTATCGCATTGTGGTTTTGATCTGCATTTCCCTAATAGCTAGCAATGTAAAGCATCTTTTCAAATGTTTGTCAGCCATTTGTATGTCTTCAAGGAGAAGTGTCTGTTCGGGTCCCCTGCCCATTTTTTTGATTGGGTCATTTGTTTTTTTTGTTGTTATTGAGTCGTATGAGTTCTTTGTATATTTTGGATATTAGGCCCTCATCAGAGGTGCTGCTTGCAAATATATTTTCCTATTCAGATGATTGTCTTTTTACCTTGTTGACGGTTTCTTTTGCTGAGCAGAAGCCTTTTAGTTTGATGTAGTCCCATTTATATATTTTTGCTTTTAATTCCCTTGTCTTAGAGGTCAAATTCATAAAACCTCTTTAAGTCCAAGGTTCTTGAGTTTAGTTTCTATGTTTTCTTTTATGCATTTTATTGTTTCAGGTCTTATATTCAGGTCCTTCATCCATTTTGAATTAATTTTGGTGTGTGGCGATAGACAACAGTCTAGTTTCATTCTTTTGCGGGTGACTTTCCAGTTTTTCCAGCACCATTTATTTAAAAGGCTTTCCTTTCTCCACTGTATGTTTTTGACTTTTTTGTCAAAAATTATTTGCCCATATAAATATAAGTTTACTTCTTGACTCTTGATTCTGTCTATTGGTCCATGTGTCTGCTTTTCTGCCAATACCATGCTGTTTAATTACTGTTGCTTTGTAGTATAATTTGAAGTTGGGCAGAGTGATGCTTCCAGCCTCATTCTTTTTTCTCAGGATGACTTTGGCAATTCAGGATCTTTTGTGCTTCCATACAAATCTGATGATTTTTTGTTCTATTTCTTTAAAACGTGCCAATGGGATTTCGATGAGGATTGCATTAAATCTGTATAATGCTTTAGCTAATAAGGTCATTTTAACTATGTTGACTCTTCCATTAACATGGAATATCTTTCCATTTCTTTGTATCTTCTTCAATTTCTTTTAATAGAGTCTTGTAGTTTTTATTATATAGGTCCTTCACATGTTTCATTAGATTTATTCCTAGGTGTTTTATTCTTTTGTTGTAGTTGCAAAAGGAATTCCTTTTTCCACTTCTTTTTCTGACACTTCATTGTTAGAGTGTAGGAACACTATGGATTTTTGAACGTTGATTTTGTATCCAGAAACTTTATTGTATTTGCTTATTGTTTCTAATAGTGTTCTTGTGAAGTCTTTAGGATTTTCTCTATAGAGAATCATGTCATCCACAAATTGTGACAGTTTGACTTCTTCGTTTACTGTTTGGATGCCTTTTATACGTTTCTCTTGTCTGATTGCACTTTCTAAGACCTCCAATTTATATTGAAGAACAGTGGCGACAGTGGACAGCCTTGCCTTGTTCCAGATCTTAGAGAGGGTTTTAGTTTTTCACCATTAGGTATAATGTTGGCTGATGGTTTTTCATATATGGCCTTTATTATGTTAAGGAACTTTCCTATCCACCTTGTTCATATATATATGCCTTACTGTTAAAATTAACACACTAAAACATTTTTCTTAAACATTGTTGGAGTAGAATATCATGATTAATATATTTTTCTTCTTAACATGGGAAATAAAATGTTTATCCAGTTTTTTCTAGGCAGCACAAGACTATTGAACTCTCCAGGAACCCAGTCTGAGATTTGTAAAGCTTCCAAAATATTTTAAGACAAATGAGAATATGTAACCATACATGTTATCAGCTGTTTCATATTTGTGCTTTAGAGATAATGAGTCTCTAGTGAGCCACAAGAGCCCAATGAGATTAAAGATATAAATTTTAAAATTTAGATTTTTTCTTGTATTATCACATCTGGGTGGAGTTGTGTTTTCTCTGCATGTGAAACTATCAATGATTAATACGTTGTTAAAAATAATGAATTACATTACAAAATAAATAACAGCAAGCCAAGCATCCAATGATCTTCATCCAGTGATCTTCATCCAATGATGAAAGTTTGTCATGAACCAAGGATTATGATTAATCTATTTCTGTACACTTGAGTACAATTAGAAAGAAGACAGAAGGGAGGAAAGGAAAGGGAGATAGAAGGGGGAGGGGTGGGGAGGGGGAAGGGAAGATGGGAGAAGGGAAGGGTTATGTCATAGAGTTTACAGTCAATTTACAGAAAAAAGGAGGAGGAATAAGTTAGACTTGAGTTTATAGTGAAATTTGAATTCACAACCAAGGCTTGTGAGGATAATCTTTTAACTTTTGGAATATGTGTGTTGTGTGTGTGTGTGTGTTTTCCTAATACAGTGTATAACACGTGGTATGATCATCAGTACATGTTTCTGGAGATTAAGATTCTCTTATTTTGAAAGAATGTTTTGAGTTAAAGCAAAGATTGCCACAGTGTGCAGGCCAAATATAGCAAAAGAAATGGGACATTGCTACACGGCCAGCATTGAAGATGGCAAGGCTATCTTCAGATTCAATTTGAAAACCATCAACTCCTGGCTCTTTTTTTTTTTTTTTTTTAGCCTTCTATTTTATTATGAGTTTCAAGTATATAGTACCTTGGTTAGACATTTGTATAGTTTATGAAACAATCCCCCCGATTACTCTATCGCCCCTCTGGCTCTACACATAGCCATTACATTACTGCTAACTACATTCCCATGATAGTCTATCAACTACTAATTTGTACTTTTTTAACCCTTTATCCCTTTCTCCCAGCCCCCAACTCCCCTCCTCTCTGGCTATCACCAGATTGTCCTCTATATTTGTGAGTCTACTTTTTATTAGTTTGTTCTCTTTGTTCCTTAGATTCCACATATAAATGAAATCATATGGTATTTATCTTTTTCTAACTTATTTCACTCAGCATAATAACCTCTAGGTTCCATCTGTGTCATTGCAAATGGTAGGATTTCATTTTTTTCTGGCTTAGTAATATTCCTTTGTACATATGAACCATAACTTCTTCATCCAATGATCTGTTGATGGATGTTTAGGTTGCTTCCATATCTTGGATTTTGTGAATAGCACTGCCATGAACATAGGGATACATAGATCTTTACAAATTATTGTTTTGGTTTTCTTTGGATAAATACCCAGAAATACAATTGCTGGATCAAAAAGTAGATTCATTTTAAATTTTTTGAGGAACCTCCAGACTGTTTTCCATAGTGGCCGTACCAGTTTGCAATCCCACCAACAGTGCACGAGGGTTCCCTTTTCTCTCGATCCATGCCAGTGTTTGTTGATTTATTGATGATAGCCATTCTGACAGGTGTGAGGTGATATCTCATTATTGTTTTAATTTGCATTTCTCTGTAGATTAGTGACCTTGAGCATCTTTTCATATGTCTTTTGGCCATCTGTATTTCCTCTTTGGAGAAATATCTGTTCAGGTCTTCTACCCATTTTTTAATGGGATTGTTTGTTTTTGTTGTTGAGTTGTATGAGTTCTTTATATATTTTTGGATATTAACTCATTATCGGATGTGAATATCATAAGTGAATATCTTCTCCCATTCAGTAGGTTATCTTTTCTTTTTTTTTTTTTTTTTTGGTGGTTTCCTTTGCTGTACAAAAACTTTTTAGTTTGATGTAGTCCCTTTTGTCTATTTTTTCTTTTATTTCTCTTGCCTGAAGAGATACATCCAAAAAGAAATTACTAGTGGTGATATCAGAGAATTTACTGCCTATTTTTTCTTTTAGAAGCTTTATGGTTTCAGGTCTTACATTTAAGTCTTTAATCCATTTTGAGTCTATTCCTGTATATGTTGTAAGAAGATTGTTCAGTTCATTTTTTTTTAATGTATCTGTCCAATTTTCCCAGCACCATTTATTGAAGAGACTGTCTTTACCCTATTGTATATTCTTGCCTCCTTTGTTATATAGTAAATGAGTGTATAGACATGGATTTATTTCTGGGCTCTCTATTCTGTTCCATTGATCAATATATCTGTTTTTATGCCAGTACCTTGCTGTTTTGATTGCTGTAGCCTTGTAGCATAGTTTGATATCAGGTATTGTGATGCCTCCAAATTTGTTTGTCTTTCTCAAAATTGCTGTGGCTATTTGGGGTCTTTTATGTTTCCATATAAATTTTAGGATTATTTCTTTTAGTTCTCTAAAAAATGCTATTGGTATTTTGATAGGGATTGTATTGAATCTATAGATTGCTTTGGGTAGTATGGCCATTTTAATGACGTCAAGTCTTCCTACCCATGAGCACAGTATATGCTTCCATTTATTTGTATCTTCTTCAATTTCTTTTTTCAATAACTTATAATCTTCTGAGAACAGGTCTTTTACCTCCTTGGTTAATTTGATTCCTAAGTATTTTATTGTTTTTGATGCAGTTGTAAGAGGGATTGTTTTCTTAATTTCTCTTTCTGAAAGTTCATCATTGGTGTATAAAAATGCAGCTGACTTCAGTCAAGTATCTGTATCCTTTTACTTGATTGAATTCATTGATCTGTTCTAATAGTTCTTTGGTGGAATCTTTAGGGTTGTCTATATATAATATCATTTCATATGCAAATAGTGACAGTTTTACTTCTCCTTTCCAATTTGGATACCTTTTATTTCTTTCTTGTCTGATTGCTATAGCTGGGACTTCCAATACAGTGTTGAACAGAAGTGGTGAAAGTAGACATTCTTGTCTTTTGCCTGATCTTAAGGAAAACGCTTTTAGCCTTCCCCGTTGAGTATTATGCTAGCTGTAGGTTTGTCATGTATGGCCTTTATTATGTCGAGGTTTGTTCTCTCTATTCCCACTTTGCTGAGATTTTTTTATCATAAATGGATGCTGGATTTTGTCAAACACTGTTTTTGCATCCGATATGATCTATGATTTTTATCTTTCAATTTGTTAATGTGGTGTATCACATTAGTTGATTTACAGCTATTGTACCAATCTTGCATCCCAGGTATAAATCTAACTTGATCATGGTGTATTGCTGAATTTGGTTTGCTACTATTTTATTGAGGATTTTCACATCAATGTTCATAAGGGATATCAGCTTATAGTTTTGATTTTTGTAATGTCTTTGTCTTAGGGAGCCTTCCCTCTTCTTGAATTTTTTGGAGTAGTTTGAGGATTGGTGTTAGTTCTTTTTTGAATATTTGGTAAAATTCACCTGTGAAGCCATCTGGTCCAGGACTTTTGTTTGTTGAGAGTGTTTTGATTACTGATTCAATTTTGTTAGTAGTAATCAGACAGTTCAGATTTTCTGTTTCTTCAGTCCCTCTGTCTTGGGAGATTATATGTTTCTCGGAATGTATCCATTTCTTCCAGATTGTCCAATTTGTTGGCATATAATTACTCATAGTATTTTCTTATGATCTTTTGTATTTCTGTGGAGTCCATTGTTACTTCTCCTCTTTCATTTCTGATTTCATTTATTTGGGTCCTCTCTTTTTTCTTGATGGTTAAGGGTTTAGCAGTTTTGTTTATTCTTTCAAAAAAAACAGCTCTTGGTTTCGTTAATCTTTTGTGTTGCTTTTCTAGACTCTATTTTGTTTATTCCTTTTTAAAAAAATAACAGTCCTTTCCTCAATTTCTCTCTCCTTTTACATTTCAGTATAATCATCAAGAAGAAACCAAGTGACACTTTCAACACTTTGCTTGGAAATCTCCTTAGTTGGACCATCTAGTTCATTTTCTACTCTCTATATATAACTGCAAGTAACAGGGTTGCTAAATTTTCTGACTCATTTTTAATTAGATGTTTCAAGGTTCCTTGAAACTCCCACAGGCAGCCTTCTTAAAGTCTAGAATCTACTAACTGTTAATTCATGGCAATTTAGGCATTACCAGTGCTCTCCTTAAATTCTTTCCAGCTACTTTCTACTACCTGGTTCCAAAACATCCACCACGTTGTAAGTATTTGTTACAATAGAGCTCCACTTATGACACCAAAATCTGTATTATCTACTGAGCCATAACAAATTACCCTAAAATTTAGAGTAGTTGGCAGGTTAAAACAACAAATATATTATCTCACAGTTTCTGTGGATAGGAATCCAAGAGCAGTTTACCTAGAAATCTCTGGTCAAGGTCTTTCATGAGGTTACAGTCAAACTGTCAGCCAGGGCTGCAGTTATCTGAAGGCTCAATTGGGAGAGAATCCCTTTCCAAATTCACTCTTCTGACTGTTGGCAGGCCTCAGGTCCTTGCTGGCCATTGGCTGGAGATAATTCTTTGCCGTGTGGGCCTTTCTACAAGGTAGTTCACGATATACAGCTAGCTTCCCTCAGAGTGACTAAGCAAAGAGAGAGTCCCTAAGACAGAATATACAGACTTTTTGAGACCTAATCTCAGAAGTAATACCCTGTCATTTTTGCCACATTCTTGTTGTTAGAAGCGAGTCACTAGATCCAGCTCACAGTTAAAGGAAGGGGATTACACAAGGTTGTGAATACCAGAGGCAGGGATCATGAGGGCCCAATCTCAGAAGCTGCCTACCACAAATAGCAAGGCACATGTGTCTCAGAAAGTGACCAAAAACATTTTTAACATGAAAACCATTTGGAAAAAGTTTAGTATTCTCCATAAGATCAAGCTAAGTTCAGATTTTGGCCTCATAACATTTCTGACAATTTCTTTTATAACTTATAAAAGCTTGACTATCTGAAACCCTTGGGAAAGCAGTCATCCTAGAGTCAAGTTTCTGGATGGATTTGTCCCAGTAAGGAACAAATCTTAATTTAGTGTAGAATTCCTTCTGCATTTGATCACATACTTCCATACCTTCTTAAATAAATTACTGATCATAATTTACAATTTTATTTCATGAGAAGAAAATTAACTATTATATGTGTTATAAAGAGAAAATACCTGTTTCTTTCTTTATACAGGATATAAAACTGTTGATTCCTTTCTTAAAAAACTCGTCTTCCTGTCCGCCTTTTATATTTTCTAGGTCTTCCATTGTTTCATTTATCACTTCTCAGTTATTAGTACTTGCCCTTTGTCTTCCTGTGTGATATATCTAATTGCTATAGGTTGATGTTGATTAAAATGTTGTGTAAAGGAAAAGGGACTATGGAGGAACCTACAGAGACTCTATGGAGGACCTATCGAGTCTGCAAGTCATGTTAATGACATCCATTTTAGCTACTTCAAGACTTTTGTTTACATCTTGATTGTAAAATTGTTACTGTAGGACCATAGGTGAGGCTGTAGTAAGAGGCGAAGTGATATTGGGCTTAGTGGGTCAGTTTCTAATTAATTGGTTCTATTTTATACATGATTCCTTTTTTTCTTTTTAAATTTTTTTTTGGTTTTTGTTTTCTTTTTTTCTTTTTCTTTGTAATCCTTTCTCCTCCCCCTAGCTTTATTGAACTATAATAGACAATTAGTTGCTCATGTTTACATTCTACAAGTGAATGAGTATTTTTTCAATTATGGTTGGTATACAATAATATATTAGTTTCAGTTGAACAGCATAGTGATTAGAGCTTGAGTGGTCACCCCACTAAATATAGTACCCCTCTTCCCCCTTATATATTTATTACAACATTGTTGACTGTTTTCCTTATGCTATAATTTATATCTCCATGACTATTTTGTAACTATCTATTTGTATTTCTTAATCCCTTTGCCTGATTTCACCATCCTCTCAACCCTCCTCCTGACTAGTAGTCCTCAAAATATTCTCTATCTATGAGTTTGTTTCCATTTTTGTTGTTATTGTTGTTTATTTTGTTCTTTAGAATCCGCATGTACATGAAACCATGTGGTATTTCTTTCTCTGTCTGACTTACTTCATTTAGCACAATACCCTCTAGGTCTATCAAGGCAATATCTTTTACCATCCTTTTCCTTTCAGTCTGTGTGTGTCTTTAATCTGAAGTGAGTTTCTCATAGGCAGCATATATAGGGGTCTTGTTTTCTTAGCCATTCTGCTACTCTATCCTTTGGTTGGAGCACTTAATTCTTTTCCATTTGAGGTACTTGTTGATAGATATGTAGTTATTACCATTTTTATTCATGATTTTGATACATGTGTTTTTCTTTTTAAAGAAGTCCCTCCAACATTTTCTGTAATAATGGCTTGGTGTTGATGAACTCCTTTAGCTTATTTTATTTTTGTCTGGGAAGCTCTTTATCTGTCCTTCAATTCTAGATGATAGTTTTGCTGGGTAAAGTATTCATGGTTGTAGATCGTCAGATTTCATCACATTGAATATTTTGTGCCAAGCCCTCTGTCCTGCAAAGTTTCTTTTGAGAAATCAGCTGCCAGTCTTATGGGTGCTCCCTTGTAGGTAACTAACTGCTTTCTCTTGCTGCTTTTGAGATTCTCTCTTTGTATTTAACCTTTGGCATTTTAATTATGATGTGTCTTGGTGTGGACCTCTTTGGGTTCCTCTTTCTTGGGACTCTCTGAGCTTCCTGGAGTTGTATGTCTATTTCCTTCACAAGGGTAAGGAAGTTTTCCATCATTATTTCTTCAAATAGCTCTTCAACTTCTTGTTCTCCCTCTCTTCCTCCCAGTACCCCTATATCACAGATGTTTTTACACTTAATTTTGTCCCAAAACTCCTTAAATTACTATTAGAGTCTTTGCTTCTTTTTCCTTGCTGTTCTGATTAAGTGTCCTTGGCTTCCTTATCCTCTTTATCAGTGGTTCGATCCTCTTTTTTAACCACTCTATTGATTTTCTCTAATATACTCTTTATCTCAGATAATGTGTTCTTCATTTCTGACTGGTTCCCTTTTATAATTTCCATTTCCATTTTTATGTTTTTTATCTCTTTGTTCTCACTGAGTTCATCTACATTTCCCCTAAGTTCATTAAGCATATTTATAACCAGTGTTTTGAACTCTGCATCTGTTAGATTGCTTGACTCCACTATTTCTGGATCTCTGTTCTGTTCTCTCACCCCATCCTACCTCTTTCCATTGCAGGTTGATTTCTTATTTCTCTCTCTAGTTTTCGAGATTGTTCATCTAGACCCCAGGCAACTTTGCTTGTTGTTTGCTCTGTGTTTCTGTCATGACTTTGATGTGGTTGTAAGAGCAGATGAACAAAGCCTCTATCATCTATGCTGTTTTGACTTCTCTCTGTGATCCCTTTTTTAAAATAATTTTTTAAATTTTCAATTGCAGTTGACATACAATATTATATTAGTTTCAGGTGTACAACATAGTGATTTGATGTTTATATAACTTATGGGTGATCTAGCACCCATCTGACACTATACATAGTTATTACAATATTATTGACTATGTTCTCTATGTTACAGGACTATTGTATAACTACAAATTTGTACTTCTTAATCCCTTCACCTTTTCCACCCAGCCTCACTCCCATCTGGCAACCAAAATCTCTGTATCTATGAGCTGGTTTCTGTTATGTTTGTTTCTTTATTTTGTTTTTTAGATTCCACATATAAGTAAAAACATATGGTATTTATCTTTCTCGTCTGACTTATTTCACTTAGCATAATAACCTCTAGATTTATCCATGTTATTACAAATGGCAAGATTTATGGCTGAGTAATATTCCGCTCTATATATGTACCACTTCTTTATCCGTTCATCTATTGATAGGTACTTAGGTTGCTTCCATATCTTGGCTATTGCAAATAATGCTGCAATAAACATATGGATGCATATGTTTTTTGAATTAGTCTTTTGGATTTCTTCAGATAAGTACTCAGAAGTGGAATTACAAAGTCCTTCTTTGTCTCTTATTGTAGTGTTTATTTTAAAGTCTACCCCAACTCGCTTGCTTCCTTGCTTTTCTATTTTCATGAAATATCTTTTTTTATCCCTTTACTTTCAGTCTCTGTGTGTCTTTGATCTGAAATGGGTCTCTTGTAGGTAGCATATGTATGGTTGTTATCTTTTTATCCATTCAGCCACCCTATGTTTTTTTATTTAATTCATTTACATTTCAAGTAATTATTGATAGGTATATAGTTTTCGCCGCTAAATTATTCATATTTTCAATCTTTTTTTTCTTCTTCTCCTCCTTAAAGAAGTTCCTCTAATATTTCTTGCAATACTGCTTTGGTGATGGTGAACCTCTTTAGCTTTTTCTTGTCTGGGAAGCTCTTTATTTTGCCTTCAATTCTAAATGATTGCTTTTCTGGGTAGAGTATTCTTGGTTGTAAGTCCTTGCTTTTCATCACTTTGAATATTTCATGCCAGTCCCTTCTGGCTTGCAAAGTTTCTGTTGAGGTCAGCTGACAGTCTTATAGGAACTCCCTTGTAGATAACTAACTGCTTTTCTCTTGCTGCTTTTAAGATTCTCTCTTTGTATTTAACCTTTGGCATTTTAATTATGATGTATCTTGGTGTGAGCCCCTTTGGGTTCATCTTGTTTGGGATTCTCTGCGCTTCCTGGAGTTGTATGTCTATTTCCTTCTCTAGGTTGGGGAAAGTTTTCCATCATTATTTCTTCAAATAGGTTTTCAATTCCTTGCTCTCTCTCTCTTCTTTTTCTGGTTCCCTTATAATGCAAATGTTTGTACACTTGATGCTTACTCAGAGGCCCCTTAAACTATTCTCATTTTTTTGGATTCTTTTTTCTTGTTGGTGTTCTGCTTGGGTATTTTCTGCTACCTTAATCTTCCAAATTGCTGATTTGATTCTCTGCTTCATCTAATCTACTGTTGATTCTCTCTAATGTATTCTTCATTGTAGTTATGGTATTCTTCATGTCTGACTGGTCTTTTTTTATATTTTTTATCTCCATTTTTATATTTTCTATATCTTTGTTGAAGTTCTCACTGAGATCATTGAGCATTCTTATAACCAGTGTTTTGAACTCTGTATCTGGTAGACTGCTGGTCTCTATTGTATTGAATTCTTTTTCTGGAGCCTTGTTCTGTTCTTTCATTTGGGACATGTTTCTTTGTCTCCCCATTTTGGCTGCCTCCCTGTTGGTTTCTACATATTAGGTAGAGCTGCTGTGGCTCCTGGTTTTGGTAGCGTAGCCTTATATAGTAGATTTCTGTGGGGACCAGTGGAGCAATCTTCCTGGTCACCTGAGCTAGATATGTCCAAGTGTGTCCCTTGCATGAGTTGTGTGTGCCCTCCTGTTGTATATTGAGCCTTTATTGTTGTTGGCGTATCAGTGGGAAAGACTGACCCTCAGGCTGATTGGTTGTGAGGATTGGCTGTGACTACAGTGGAGGTGCTGTTGTGCAGGGGCTCACCAAATGGAGTAGGATTCTCTTTAGCAGGTCTCTGGTGCCTGCTGAGTCTGTCCTTTGGGTTTGTCATTTGTGGAAGTGCTTGGATGGTGCTCTGGTGTGGTCTGAAGCTTGCCACCAGGTGTGCTGGTTCTAGGGGCTCTTGGAAGGTGCCTCAGTGCAGGCCAAGGTCAGTTGCTATCTGTGCAAGGCCCAGAGCCACTTTTTATGAGCTACAAAGTGATCTGCAGATGGATGCCACTTGTGCTGGGCTTGGAGGTGCATGATAGAGGCTGAGCTGTGAACTGAGGCTGACTGTCACTACTGCTGGGCTTGGGACTGCTCAGCAAGAGATAAAGGGCATGTCAAGGCCAGATAATGCTTGTTTGGAGTTTGTGAACCTTTGAGAGATTTTAGGAAATTTCACAGCATGAGCCAACACACCCACCTCAGCTTCTGTGTGATGCATCTCTGAAGAAATGCCTTATCCATAAGTCTGATATCTCTGCTTTAAGCTTCCTTAGGACTGCAGCAGAGACCCCAAGAATATACCAGGTTTTAGAAATTGCACAGAAAGAGAAGGGAAAAGAATGCATTCATTCTCTGAATCTCAGAGGGAATGCTGCTACTTTTAGAAGTGGATCAGTTGTCTTATAACCAAGTAAAAATCCTTTAGATTTGTAGGCTTTAGGACTCACCTTTAGAAGACTTCTTTGTGTTCCGAGGGCCTATAAGTGACTCTCTTCCCCCAAAAAATCCATAGTTTCTTACATAGTTTCTTAAGTCCAGCAGTTATCAGATTTTACTAATGGAAATCTTCGCTTTTGATTGACATGATTAGTTTCTAATATTTTTGCTGTTACAAACAGTGTTGAAACAAACATCTGTACTATACAAAGTGTGTGTGTGTGTGCGCGCGCATAGTAAATATTTAGCATTTAGGTACCAGCTTAATTCGTTTATTCAATTTTGTTATTGAAGTATATAACATACATACAGCAAATTACACAAATCACAGCTCAATAAATGATCACAAAATGAACACACCTTCATAATCTTTACCCATGTCAAAATAGTAAATTACTAGCACCCTGGAAATCTTCTTTATCCCCCCTCCCCATCACTACCATCTTTCTGTTCCCCAGAGTAAACAGTAACCTGATTTCTAACATCATAAAGTTGTTTTGCCTATTTATGAGCTTTAAAGTTTTAAGTGGATATGTGTACTATATTATTTTGTGGGGCCTGGCTTTTTCTCCCCCTCATGATTATGTACTGGGATTTATCTATGTTTTTTGATAGAGTAGTAATTTTTTTTATTACCATGTACTATATCATATATACATAAGCCACATTTATTTGTTCAGCCTGATTGCACTCCCCTACAGTACCACCTTTGTCTTAAACCAAGCTTCTGTATACTAAAGTCTGCACTCTTCATTCTGTTTCATTAATATATTTGTCTATCCTTGTGACAGAACCTTACTGTCTTAATTATAGCTGTATTTTTTACATATGTAGCTATATAATATAGCTTAATTATAACTATAATAATGTCTTTTTTAATTTAAAATTTATTGTTTTTATTGTTCATTACAAAAAAACACAATAGTCTACAGCAGTATAGTAACTCACTTTTATTTCTTAAATTTTTTGTCTTTATTTTATTTAATTTTTTTAATTAAGTTTATTGGGGTAACATTGGTTAATACAATTATATAATTTCAGGTGTACATTATAATTTGACATCTGTTTATTCTATTGTATGTTTACCACCCAAAGTCCAGTTTCCTCCAGCTACCATATATTTGATCCCTTTTACCAACTTCCTCCTTTCCCTAGCCCCCTCTATTTGACCCCCTTTACTCCGTCTACCTCCGCCCTCCTCCCCCACCACCTACGTTCTGGTAACCACTAGTCTATAGCTCATGTCCTTGAGTCTGTTTGTCCTGTTCATTTGTTGTTTTTAGGTTTATATCCCACATATAAGTGATATCATGTGATTTTCAACTTTTTCTGTCTGGCTTATTTCGCTTAGCATGATTATCTCAAGGTCCATCCATGTTGTTGCGAATGGAAGCACTTCATGAAACTCTTCTTATGGCTGAAAAATATTCCATTGTATATATGTACGACAGCTTCTTCTTCCAATCATCTATCGTAGGACAGTTCAGTTGCATCCATGTCCTGGCCACTGTGAATAATGCTATTGAACATCAGTGTATATTTATACTTTTGGATATGGGTTTTCAATATCCAAAATACCCAGTAGAGGGATTGCTGGATCATATGGTAGATCAATTCTTAGTTTTTTGAGGAAACTCCATGCTGTTTTCCATAGTGGCTGCACCAATTTGCAGTCCCATCAGCAGTGTATGAGGGTTCCTTTGTCTCCACATTCTCACCAACACTGGTTATTACTTGTCCTGTGGATTATAGCCATTCTAACAGCTATGAGGTGGTATCTCATTGTGGCTTTGATTTGCAATTCCCTAATAGCTAGCAATGTAAAGCATCTTTTCAAATATTTGTTGACCATTTGTATATCCTTTAGGGAGAAGTGTCTGTTCAGGTTCTCTGCTCATCTTTTGATTGGATCATTTGGTTTTTTTGTTGTTATTGAGTCGTATGAGTTCTTTGTATATTTTGGATATTAGGCTCTTATCAGAGATGTTGCTTGCAAATATATTTTCCCATTCAAATGGTTCTCTCTTTACCTTGTTGATGATTTCTTTTGCTGAGCAGAAGCTTTTTAATTTGATGTAGTCTCAGTCATTTATTTTTCTTTTATTCTCCTTGCCTTTCAGACCAAATTCATAAAATCCTCTTTAAGTCCAAGGTTCTCGAGTTTAGTTCCTATGTTTTCTTCTGTGCATTTTATTGTTTCAGGTCTTATATTCAGGTCCTTCATCCATTTTGAGTTAATTTTGGTGTGTGCTGATAGACAACAGTCTAGTTTTATTCTTTTGCAGATAGCTTTCCAGTTTTCCCAGCAGCATTTATTGAAGAGGCTTTCCTTTCTCCAATGTATGGTTTTGGCTTTTTTTTGTAGAAAATTATTTGCCCATATAAATATGGGTTTACTTCTGGTCTCTTGATTCTGTTCCACTGGTCTGTGTGTCTGTTTTTCTGCCAATACCATGCCATTTTGATTATAATTTGTAGTATAATTTGAAGTTGGGCAGAGTGACACCTCCAGCCTTGTTCTTTTTTCTTAGAATGGCTTTGGAAATTTGAGGTCTTTTGCGCTTCCATACAAATCTGATGATTTTTTGTTCTATTTCTTTAAAAAATGCCGATAGGATTTTGGAAGGGATTGCATTAAATCTGTATAATGCTTTAGGTAATATGGTCATTTTAACTATGTTGATTCTTCCAGTCTAAGAACACAGAATGTCTTTCCATTTCTTTGTATCTTCTTCGATTTCTTTGAATAGGGCCTTATAGTTTTCATTATATAGGTCCTTCACATGTTTTGTTAGATTTATTCCTAGGTATTCTTTTGTTGCAATTGCAAAAGGAATTATTTTTTCTACTTCTTTTTCTGACACTTCATTATTAGAGTATAGGAATGCTATGGATTTTTGAACATTGATTTTGTATCCAGAAACTTTACTGTATTTGCTTATTGTTTCAAGTAGTGTTCTTGTGGAGTCTTTAGGGTTTTCTATATAGAGAATCATGTCATCCGCAAATAGTGACATTTTGACTTATTCGTTTCCTATTTGGATGCTCTTTATATATTTCTCTTGTCTGATTGCACTCGCTAAGACCTCCAATGTTATATTGAATAACGGTGGCAATAGTGGACAGCTTTGCCTTGTTCCTAATCTTAGAGGGAAGATTTTTAGTTTTTCACCATTAGGTATAATGTTGGCTGATGGTTTGTCATATATGGCCTTTATTATGTTAAGGTACTTTCCTTCTATACCGATTTTGTTAAGTGTTTTGATCATAAATGGGTGCTGTATTTTGTAGAAGGCGTCTTATATGATTCTTATTTTTTACTTTGTTTATGTGGTATATCACATTAATCGATTTGCATATGTTGAACCATCCCTGTGCCTCTGAGATGAAGTCCACTTGATTGTGTTGTATAATATTTTTAATATGTTGCTGTATTCAGTTTGCTAATATCTTATTTAAGATTTTTGAGAGATATTGGTCTGTAGTTTTCTTTTTTTGTATTATCTTTACGAGGTTTTGGTATCAAGGTAATATTGGCCTCATAAAATGAATTGGGAAGTATTGCCTTCTCTTCAATTTTTTGGAAGAGTTTGAGGAGAATAGGTATTAAATCTTTGAATATTTGGTAGAATTGACTGGTGAAGCCATCTAGTGTTGGACTTTTACTTTTTGGTAGGTTTTTTGATGATTGTATCAATTTCCATACTGCTGATCGGTCTATTTACATTTTCCAGTTCTTCTTGATTCAGTCTAAGAAGATTGTATTTTTCAAAGTACTAGTCCATTTCTTCTAGGTTATTAAATTTGGTGTTATATACTTTTTTATAGCATTCTTACACAATCCTTTGTATTACTATGATGTCAGTCATTTTTCCTTTTTTCATTTCTGATTTTGTTTATTTGTGTCTTTTCTCTTTTTTCTTTAGTGAGTCTAGACAGAGGTTTGTCAATTTTATTAACCTCCTCAAAGAACCAGCTCTTTGTTGCATTTATTTTTTCCATTTTTCTTTTGTTTTCAATTTCATTTATTTCTGCTCTACTTTTGATTATTTCTTTCCTTCTGCCTACTTTAGGCTTCATTCATTCTTCCTTTTCTTGTTTTTTAAGATGAAGCATTAGGTTGTTTATTTGGGCTTGTTCCTGTTTTTGGAGATAGGCCTGTAATGATATGAACTTTCCTCTTATGACCACTTTTGCCATGTCTCAAAAGCTTTGATATGTTGTACTATCATTATCATTCGTTTCTATGTATTTCTTGATGTCTCTTTTTATTTCTTCTATGACCCAGTCATTCTTCAGTAGCATGTTGGTTAATTTCCATGTATTTGTGGTTATTCCTGATTTCTTTCTGCAGTTGATGTCTAGTTTCAAAGTGTGATCAGAGAATATGGTGTCCCAGTATGTGGTCAATCCTTGAGAATGTTCTGAGTGTACTAGAGAAGAATGTATAAGCAGCTGTTTTGGGATGGAAGGCTCTGTAAATGTTAATTATGTCCAGTTGGTCTGATGTGTCATCTAAGGATGTTATTTCCTTACTGATTTTCTGTTTGGATCATCTGTCCATATGTGACAATGGGATATTTAGGTCCCCTGCTACGATATTGTTTCAGTCTGTTTCTCCCTTTAGTTCTGTTAGTAATTGCTTTATATATTTTGGGGCTCCCTGATTGGGAGCAGAGATATTAATAATTGTTATGTCTTCTTTGTGTATGATTCCCTTTATCATTATGAAGTGTCTCTCAGTATCTTTCTTTACCTTTTTTATTTTGAAGTCTATTTTGTCTGATATTAGCACCACTACTCTCGCTTTTCTCTGAATGCTATTTGCTTGAAATCTCATTTTCCACTCTTTCACTTTGAGTCTATATTTGTCTTTAAGATATGTCTCCTAGAGGCAGCATATGGTTGAGTTTTGTTTTTTGATCCAATCTGCAACTCTGCACCTTTTTATTTGTGAGTTCAATCCATTTACATTTAGGGTGATTATTGAATATGAGGTCTTCTTATAGCCTTTTTATCTTTTGCTTTCTGGTTGCTCGGTGTTTCCATTGCTTCCTTGTCTATGTGTTTCTGTTTTCTTTATTGTGGTTGGCTTTTGTGGGTTTTACCTCTGGTTTTTCTTGTTTTATGTTATATACTTCAGTTCTGAATCTTTGGTGTGTGGTTACCATTACGAATATGTAAAGGATAGTTATATATATACAGTTGTCCATTTTCTTCTGTGCGTGCCTCATTTCCATTCCCTTTGCAAATTTGGATCTTTGAATCCTTCCCTTTTCTGTCATTGTTGTCTCAATTTGTCCCTATGTATGCTGAACGTTTATTACTATCTTGCTATAGCAATTCTCTTCTTTTTGTTTAAGCTTATAATGCCCTGTTCTTCATAAAGGTTGCACTCCTCTGCTTCTATTTGCCTGATGGTCACCTTACTCCTAATTATGTTTTTTTTGTTTTTGTTTTTCTTGTCATTTTGTTTTAGGTGAGCTGACCCCTTTCAGGATTTCCTGTAGTGCAGGCCTCGTAGTGGAGAATTCTCTCAATTTTTGTATGTCTGGAAAGGTCTTAATTTCTCCTTCATATCTAAAGGAAAGTTTAGCTAGATACATTATTCTAGGCTGGTAGTTCCTTTCACTTAATAATTTAAATATTTGATTCCGTTTCTTTCTGAATTGTAAGGTTTGCCCTGAGAAGTCCGAGGATGATCCAATTGTTTTTCCTATATAAGTTACCATTTTCTTCTCTCTGGCTGCCCTGAGAATTCTGTCTTTTTCATTGACCTTTGATCATTTTAATACAATGTGTCTTGGTGAAGGCCTTTTTGGGTTGAGATAATTGGCTGTTCTGTGGATTTCCTGAATTCCAAGCTCTAGCTCATTCCCTGGATTTAGGAAATTCTTGTCAACTATTTGTGCGGAAATGCTTTCTAGTCCCTGCTCCTTTTCCTCGCTTTCGACAATGCCCGTTATTCTTGTTTCCTCTCTGATGATATCAACTAGTTCTTGTATTTATCTTTCATTATTTTTCATTCTTCAGTTTCTCTCTTCTTCCTTCTGATTTATTTCTAAATTTCTGTCTTTCAGTATCACTGATCTTTTCCTCAATTTGGTTGACTCTATTTCCCAAGCTTGCTATTTCATTTTTCAACTCTTGCATGTGTTTTTTATCTCCAGAAGATTTATTCTGTTCTTTTTGAGAGTTCAGGGTTCTTTCTCTGCTCATCTAGATGTTTTTTTCGATTCCTGAAATTGTTGATATGACTCATTTCGGAATTCAGTGAGTTTTTTCAGAAGTACCATCCTGAATTCTCTGTCATTTAAGTTGTATATTTCTATGTCTGTAAGCTTATTTTCTGGAGATTTTTCTCTTTATTTCTGAGATGCCTTGTCACTTTGGTTGTTAATGGTGTTTAATGGATTATTTCTTTGCCTGGGCATTAATGGAAATGTATTCTGCTTTTTCCCCCAATAGATTTGTTATATAAAGTTCTCTCTTTTGCTTGCTGCAAAGAAGGCACTTTTCTTTTGGCTTCCAGTAGGTGGCGTCTAATCCTCTTGGAACCCTGCTTTATATAAAGCCTTATAAATACCTTTCTATTTTCCGATAGATATTTAATTATGCTTGCTACCCTCAGTTTCAGTCCCTGTCAGTGTCAGCAACAGTTTAAGTAGCATTTCCTCAGATTTCCCTGGGGCTCCATAGTGTTCAGTTTCGGAGGGTATGGGGGTGAGTCCTCTCTGAGTTGGGAGTTGGAGATGGCAGCTCATCCTTGGTTTAACAATCATGGCCAGTAAAAAATAACTGTTGTTTCTCTGTGATCCTGCTTCTTTGCTTTCTGCCCTGAAGATTGGGCCCTGCCACCACCGGTGTGGCACTCACAGCACTCCCAGGCAGGACTGTTCATGGAACGCACCTTCTTACTTCCTCCTCCTCTTACAGGGAGTTCCGTCTGGGACTTTGTTTCTCCTAGTCCACCTCCCAACACCAGGGGTTCTGACCTGTGGTAGCTCTTATGCGCAGATCCCACACTCAGACGTGCTGGTGTACAGTTTGGGTTTTTTGTTGAGTTTTAGATCTTCAGCTTATTTTTGCTTCAAATGGAGAGGTCTAGGGACATCTCTCACTCCACCATATTTCCGAAATCCTCTAGTTATTTATTTCCACAGACTTCTACTTATTCTATATTCTCCAGCAAATCCAATTGCAATTTAGACTGCTGTTTTTCAAAATGGGGTCCCTTAGGAGCCGCAGCTTGGTAACTCATTTTTAAATTCAAACAACTTTGTTATATTTTATTTTATATGAAAAGGTACTTATGCAGTAGTTACCAGGAAAGTTGAATACAACACAAGGTATGTAGGCAGCAGATACCAAAGAAATCCTATATGATTTAGAGTTGTTCAAGCAAGCACAAGAAAACTCTGGTTCAGTTTCTATGAACTATCAAAAGGATAAAGACAAAAGGACCTTTTAGCTCCAATTAATCAGGTTTTGAATACCAGCTTTTCAGCATAATAAAATAAAGACATCATAAGACAAAATATATCTCTTTCTAAAACATTTTTTAGTCCATATGTACTTGGAATAATCTTGTATTAAGTTTTGAGGCAACTTCCAGTGTTCAAAGTAAATTTAGCCTGGAGCAGTGTTCTAAGAAGTCAATAGTAGCAGCAGTAGGAGCATAATATAGTCACTTCACTGCAATTTCCAGATTCCATAAAATCCCAGTGCTGTTGCCACTCAAGTAAACATTGAGGCTGCAAGATAACAAATTGTCTCAAGCTTGTTATATTCCATTAGTGTTTTTAAAGAAGCAATTTCAGTGTCAATTTTTTTATTGGTCTCTGAAATAATAATTTCGGTTTTAGTATCCTTTTTGGTAAATTCTGTGGTTGCTGCCATAAGTTTCTTTTCTTTATCATATCTGTTACTCTGCTCCTTTCTAGGTTGATGTCCAGTTTATCTGCTCCAATTCGACTGGTTTCACTTATCACTTGTTGCTTAACTTGTTCTAATTCAGTTTTCATTTTTTCATTCTCTGCTCTCAGATTTACAAATTCACTTTTCTCTGGGATGAGCATTTCTTTCCTGATGGAGTCGAGATGAACAATTAGCTGTTATACTGTTATTTCCTGTTGAGCTTGAGTGACCATCTATCTCCTTATAGGTAGTATCCAAGCTGACATTTGATAAAGTGGTTAATGCTGATACAGTTATTTCTGCTTGTGCTTTGTCAAATCCATGGGCTTCCAAGTCCTAAACCAGTACATGGGTATCAAAAGTTAATTTCCTTTGTTCTAAAGGAGTTATGTCCACTTGCCTCACATCATATCCTTACTTGTTTGTGTTGGTTAAGAAGTCTCTCCACAGGGTTGGCAAGAAAAGCCTAAAGGGGGTTAAAATCCAGTGGCCCCCACTGCTTTCAGATCGTAGGGGGCACCAAACCCCACTAATAAGTCTTAATATCCGGTAGAATAATCCCCCTCCCACTTAGTTCTTCTTTTGAAGGTTACCTTGATTATTTTTGGCCTTATGCATTTCCATATAACTTTTACAATCAGCTTGAAATTACTACTTCCCCTCCCCGCCAAAAGCATGCTAGAATTTTAATGGGAAATCCTTTGAAGAGAAAGGACATCTTTACTGTATTGGATCTTACAATCCCTGAAAGTAGTATGTCTCTCTATCTATTTGGTCTTTAATTTCTCTCAATAACGTTTTCTAGTTTTCTGTCTTACACATCTTTTATTAGATTTATTCTTAAATATTTGGTGACTTTATGTTATTATAAATGGTATTATCCTTTAAAATTCCTAATTGCTATGCATAGAAAAGAGTAAAATTTTAAGATTTTATGAAATTAAAATATCATTTTAAGAATCATCTAATATTCAAATTGTTATGGGAATATTGGGTACATTAAGAAAAGTTGGGTTAAATCCAGGGTTCTAAGGTTTGAGATTTCAAAAGGGAATCAGGAGGAACCTGTTCCTAAATTGTGGGAGTTCTGTGTTGGTTGCTTGAGGGAGATGGCCTAGGGCTTGCGTTCTCTCACAGCTAAAATGATTGGAACTTGGAATGTTGGAATGCTGATTTTTCTTCTTCATGTGTTCTGAGCCCTCTGCCAGCCAGCCCATGTTCAGAAGCACCCGGGCAAGTGTGGAGCAGGTGGGATTAGAGCGAATGGGGATTTTATTTAGTCCTTCAGCTCTGGCTGCTCTTGAACTGATAGGCTTCCCATTCTAAAACTTGCCAAGAATGAATCGGTGAACCCATCCACTATCAGCTATTGCAAGCATTCTGAAGTGACGATGACAGTACCTGTTTCCTTAAACTTATACTTGGCTTTGTTTTTCCAGGTGTATAAGGGAGAATTTCAGCTACCTGACTTTCTTAAAGAAAAACTTCAGGTACTGTATTTGTTTCCTCCTCTTGATGTATAATAGATGGGCTCTTTTGTTTGCATGCTCTTTTTAGAGATAATGTGTACTGGTCATAGAAAGATTGGCCTCTGATAATCATTGGTTTTAACAGTAATTTAACACAGTCTTAATTTCAGAGAGCTCATTGTCTCTAAAACTAGGGAAATAGCTTATTAGTAACTAAAATCCAATTGCTTGAGGTCTTCCAAGACACACGGTACACCACATGAGAGAGCCTACCTTGTATATCTGCTCCAGGTTTCCGATATCTAACTTGAGATAAAAATGTGCAGCCACCTTTTGTTCTTATTACATATACATCCATGGCCTTTTAACTTTTCTCATTTGGAGCCTGGAAGACTTGTGAATACATGGCCATTTGCCCTCAACTGCTAAAGTTGAGTAAGGATGGTAAGAATTTGAAGCTTATAACTTTCAATTTTTAAATAATTAATTAAAACAAATTCAGAGTTATCCTTATAATGTCACACTCTCATTTACTCAGATTCCAATTATGTTTATTGAGTTGAAGAGAAACAGGTAGTGTTATGGCTGATGTGCCTAGAGTAGCCCAGAGTGTCCTGCATTTGAACCTCATCTGCTATTCTTATATAGTAGTGGGGAAAAATGGGTAACTACTGCTTGAGCCCTGCAGAAGATTTCCCATTATAGTGATATAAAAACTAGTGATATTATATGTTGCCTCTAGGCTGCTGCTATCAGTGATTAGCCTGTTAGTAGGAAACGAAGACTCAGCACTGAACTCAGTTTCCAAAAATGTTTCAGATAAGCGTTGGTGAGGGGAAAATGCCACCTCACAGATTCTGTGTGAAGTTGTGTTACCTAAAGCAAGCCTGCAGGTAAATGGGTAGGCTCTCTAAGAGAAGTTGTGTCTCACACCAGAGTTGAAGACTCTGGCTTCTTAGATCTTTGTCTGATAACAATCAGCCATCGGTACATATTACTTGAGAATTTCAAACTACTTTCAAGGCATATTCTTATTAGCACATATTTAATTTTAATCTATCCATTCATTCATTTCAATTTTTTGACAAACATTTACTGAATTTCTGCTATGGGAAATTGGAATAAGTCCTCAGGAGTCAGAGTGAAAAAAGATCTTCTCAGGGAAGATATTTGCCAATGATACATCTCAGAAGGAGTTACTATCCAAAATATATAAGGAACTCATACAACATAACACCAAAGAAATAAATAATCTGATTAAAAATTAGGCAGAGAACCTGAATAGATATTCCTCCAAAGAGGACATATAGATGACCAATAGTTATATGAAAAGATGCTCAACATCTCTAAGCATCAGGGAAATGCAAATTAAAACCACAATGAGATATTACCTCACACCTGTCAGAATAGCTATCATCAATAAATCAACAAATACATGTTTGCGAGGATGTGGTGAAAAGGGAACCCTTGTGCACTGTTGGTGGGATTGTAAATTGGTACCATCACTATAGAAAACAGTCTGAAGGTTTCTCAAAACATTAAAAATGGATATACCTTTTGACCCAGCAGTTGCACTTATGGGTATTTATCCGGAGAAATCGCAAACACTAATTCAAAAAGACATAAGCTCCCCTGCGTTTATTGCAGCATTATTTACAGTAGCCAATTTATGGTAGCAACCTAAGTGTCCATCAATACACGAATAGAGGGAGAAGAGTTGGTACATATATACAATGGAATATTACTCAGCCGTAAAAAATAAGAATGAAATCTTGCCATTTGCTACAACATGGATGGACCTAAAGGTATAATGCTAAGTGAAATAAGTCAGACAAGGACAAATACCACATAATTTTACTTATATGTGAAATCTAAAAAACAAAACAGAAACAAACTCACAGATACAGAGAACAAATTGATGGTTGCCTGACAGGAGGTTGAGTGAAAAAAGGGAATAGATTAAGATGTACAAAATGCCTGTTGTAAAACCAGTCACGGAGATGTAAAATATAGCATAGAGAATATAGTCAATAACCATGTGTGGTGTCAGATGGGTACTTAGACTTACCAGAGTAATCACTTAATAAGTCATATAAATATGTAATCACTGTGTTGTATACCTAAAACTAATATAATATTGTCTGTCAACTGTAATTGAAAAATTTTTTAAATTAACAACAACAAGAAAGATCTTCTCAAGTAACTCATGATCCATCCAAAAGACTATAATCAACTTTTACAGACAAGGGAGTGCAGAACACTGACCCTGAGCTAGGCATGATGTTTCAGAAACCTGGATGAATTCAGGAACAGGCTGACACTCACGTACAGGCTGTGGCAACTGGAGCCAGAGAGTAATGTAAGAGGCAGAGCCTTGAAGGAATGTCAAGTTCAATGGCTGTTTTGCATAAATCTGAGTCAAGAAAAAGAGTATGTAAGACTAAAACTAAAGGGACACCCCCACTTCACAGCATTCTCAAAAATCATTTCCAGGTGAATTATAGACCTAAATGTGAAAGGCAAAATAATAAGGTTTTTAGGAGACAGGAGAGTATCTTCATGACCTTAAGAGGGAAGGATTTCTTAAATGAGTCATTAAAAACACCGATCATTAATTTTCAAATGGATAGATGAACTACGTTAAAACTGTCCATGAGTCTCTGTTTACTTGTCATGTTTTGTTTGTGCTTTTAAATTTATATCCCACATATAAGTGATTTCATGTGGTTTTCAACTTTTTCTGCCTGACTTATTTAACTTAGCATGATACTCTCAAGATCCATCCAGGAACATGGACAGTAGACTAGTGGTTACTGGAGGGTGGGGGGGTAGGAGAGAGGTAGATGGGATAAAAGGGTCAAATATGTAATGACAGAAAGAAATCTAACTATGGCGGTGAACACGCGATGCAATATATATATATATGACTTGCTGTTGAATTGTACACTTGAAACTTAGTGGATTTTGTTAATCAATGTCACCATAATAAAAAAAAAAAAAGAAAGGGAGGGAATGAAAGTTTTTCAGACTTTAACAAGTACTATGATGAGAACTAAACATCGTGGAATTTTGGCCTTGGGAACTTAGACATTAGTGCACTTTGTAAAACAAGTGAATAAATCTAATAAATAAACATTACTACTGAGGGGTTGCAATTTTGGAGGGATACTGATGGAGTGGGGTGAAGTATCAAGAGAATAAAATAATTTTTCCACTTAAAAAACCCCTGAGAATGTTTACTTCTTAGAAAGCATCATAAAGAGTAAAAAATTATGCCTTAAATGAGAGAAAATATTTGAAACAAATGACTTATCTGTAGAATATAGATAATTTCTAGAAATGAATAAGGGCAAAAGATATAACAGGCACTTCAAGCCCCTTATTCTGGTAGTTTCATTTAATGCATCACACACATACTTAGAAAAGAGATTATAAAAGACTGATTTAATTTCTAATAAATGAAAAAATTAAAGGCCATAGAACTCTCAGGATTTTTTATTTAGCTAGAATGGCTCACAGAACTCAGGGAAGCACTGTACTTATGATTACAGTTTTGTATTTATAAAGAATATAAATCAGGACCAGCTCAATGAAGAAACACATAGGATAAGGTCTAGGAGGGTCTCAAACACAGAGTTTCTGTGACCATTCCTCATGGAGTCAGGGTACTTCTCTCTATGCACATCACTGTGTTCACCAACCAGGAAGCTCCATTGAATTTTGGCATCCAGAGTTTTTATTTGTGTCTAATTACATAGGCATGATAGATTGAATGATTGGCTATGTGATTGAACTCAGTCCCCAGTCAGTGTCCCCTATCCAGAGGTTGGGCTGGCTGAAAGCCCAACCTTCTGATTATAGAGTGGGTCTTTCTGATGAAGAGCCCCCTATCCTGAGTCATCTCATCTCCTCTTAGTATAAACTCAGGTATGATCCAAGGGGCTTGTGAATAACAAAGATACTCCTATTGCCAGGGAAATTCCAAGGACTTAGTCTCCCTACCAGGAACCAGGGACAGGGAGGCCAAATTTTTTATTATATAACAGTTGCAGACCGAGTTCATTAGAAAAGTCTGTAATCAGAGCCTGCAAGCTACACTTGATATTTTAACAAGAGCAGTCACTTCTCATGTTGACCATCTTCAAGAACTTTAAAACATCTTTTGCTTCCTTTGACAGACTGAGCAAGTGGAGTAGCAGAGCCAGGAACCTCTTATATACATGAGGTGAGGATTGGGGGATATTGCTGGGTTTTTGGGTTTCTCTGCTTAGGCTCTTATAGGAGGGTAATGTGGCCAGGGTGGAGAGCTCTGGAGTCAGTCTGCCTGGATTGGAATCAGCTCTGTGTGGCATTGAGCAAACTACTTAACTTCTGTTTCTTAGTTCCTTATCTATAAAATGAGGACAATATTAATGAGAATGACAATAAGAATTAACCATAATAATGTCTGCAAAAATCCCAGTACACAGTAAGCACTCTAACAGTGTTAGTTGTTATTTTCAATATGATAAATGATAAACCATTTGGCTGAAGAAAACCTGGAGAACAACCCCAACCATCTGTTTGCTGATAAGGAAACTGACCCTAGAGAGTAGGTTATTTGTCAAGGTCACATTACAGGTAGGAGAACCCAGGTCGAAAGAACACCAGTGCTTCTTCCACCACCATGCAGCTTTCTCTGTGTGCTGACATGCAAATAATTTTGTACAAATATTTTTGGGGGTTAGTTGGTTTATCAAGTCTGTCCTTGCTGATTTTAATGTATTATGATTTCTCATGTGTGTAACCTACTTTGTCTCAGTGTAGCTAAGGGCTACAGTATGGCTTAGGCCAGCTGTGCTTATAAGCCCCCTTTATATCTGAATAATCATCAGGTACATGTCCAGGGATATCAGCCAATTAGTGGCAAAGCTAGTTTCTGAACCCAGACCTCCTTACATGGCTGCCCAGAGCTAATACTCCTCTCCCACACTTTAAGATTCTGTTTTGCTCTAAATGATTTGATGATGCCTTAAATCATTTAGAACTTGAAAAGCTTTTTAAAAATTTGATTCTTCTTTATACATTATCTTGCTGTTTTATTTTTAGTATATAATAACCATGTATTCAGTGCATATTCCATACCAAACAAAATATCAGCATTTTATATCTATAATATATAAATAATATATGATATATAACAACATCTTGATAAATATATATATTATTTATATAAACAAATGAATGAGTTCATTAAAATTTCAAACCACTCTGGCAAGTAAGTGGTATTATTCCTGTTGTACTCATGAGAAAACAGATTGAATAATTTGAGTAGATTTTTAATGTATGATGCTGTGTGTTGATGAATTATAGATAGAAAAAGCACATGAACACCGCTATGCCATGTCAAAATCATGGATGGCAGTAAGCTAATAATATTAATAGGTTTCAGGATTTATCATTACCTTTTTACTAAGGAGCAAGTGCTAAATGTAGACTTATACTTCATGGGCATGCATATATGACAACAGTTATCAGGTCTGGGATAATTTTGTTTATCTAAAATACTTTCAAAATTTATAAATTCCCTCCCCGAAACACACACAGATACATTTATTGACCAGCTATTTTACAAGACACATTCAAGGAAACTTTTCTAGTAACGAACTATAGAAATGATCCCTGAAAGTATAGTCTTTGTTTTACAAGACAAAATACAGTGTCAGATTGACTCCAGCCTTCAAGTTGGCTCCACAGCAGCATTTCATTCTTGTTTGCTTACCCAGGCCTGTAGCTGCCCACATGCCTTGAGGGAAAAACTCAGGACAAACTGGGAAGACAACAAATCATCTCAGGACAGATTCTAGTCTGTCTTCCTGTCTTTTGGATTCCTGTGGCATTTGAATAACAGTCACTGTGTTATCTAAAACTTCCTTTTAAGAACCTTAGTGTCCACCTTTTCAAAGGAAGAGTCAGCATGTTGGATTCCTGGACATTTGAGAGCCCTATCACTGCCCCTGCAGTAGCCTCAATTGCAGATGACAGTTGCAGTCATTTAGAAATGGGCAGGAGCAGCCCTTCTTTTGGCTGCTGTCTGCTTGTTTTGGGCATTGAAGCTACTGGCAGACATCTCAAAGCAATCCAGAGTGAGGGAATGTGTGCCTCTCTCTTAGTCCTTCTGACGCAACTGTTCTCATAACTGTCAATACCACTGCCCATCTACTTGGCTTATGTCAGGCCCCAAACTGGAAAGGAAATGGTGTGGTGCAGGGGGAGATGGAACTGTGACTCCACACCTGTAACTGTATTCCTTTTGTTTGCCCTAGGGAAGACTGTTGCCTTTTCAACAGAAGAGAAGTTTCTAGGACAGGTTGTCCTCTGCTGAGATCCATGGAATGTATGTACCATGGCCCGCATCTCTTGTTCATTTGCCAGTCTCCTTCCACCAGGAGGGCAGAATGTCAGTATACGTTTGAGCCTTCCTGAGTGAACTGTTTCCTGAGTACAGTGCTCTAATTGCATGCACAGGACAGTGGTAAAGTGCTCAGAAGGGACATGTGCTTTCTGTTAAAACTGCTCTGGTCCTTATCTATTCTTACCAGATTCCAAATTTTGTTTTCAAGGGGAGGGTTTAAAAATGGGGTTCTGTAAGCAAACTTTGGCAGTTTCCTCTTGGAATAGAATGTCTGTACATGTTCTAATGTTTTGTAGAACACTTGTACCTGTTTAAATGTATTGATATGGATATACTAAATATCTTAATTATTTAAATAATTCATTACATTGTTTTCTGAGAAGTTAGGATTTACATATACATTTACAACTTAATGAGTTTTGTATTTTATTTTTCAAAATAAAAGCTTTAAATGTGAAGCATTCTGGTAGTTTACATGTTTTTATTACTGTGATTTCAGAAAAGCAGTAATACCTTATCAGATGGTGACCTGATAAACCAAAGTTTCTTCAGTTGGCTGTTTTCTCCTCTATGCATCATAATTTCTTAGTGAAGTTTTTGTTATAATTTATTTCAGAGAGACCTGCTACCATCCATTTGTCTTAGAATCCTTTTCTTCTAGTTCATGCTTATATATATTGTATTTAAGGACAGAGAAGTTACTGATTCCAACTGTTTCTAGAAGGTATTGTTATAGAATATAGAATGACCAGCTAATAATAATAATTCTCATTTATCACATATATTCTATGTGCCAGGCATTGATCAAGGTTTTTTATATGTTATCTCATCCCTGGCCTGAAAACTGTACCTCCAGTCTCATTCATCTCAGTAATTATATTTTCTACTCAGCCATGAAAACCAGAAACCTGAGTCATGCTTGATTTCACCCTTTTTCTCCCTCTTCTAACCCACATATAAGATCTTTGATTCTACTTTCAAAATATTTCTTGAATCCATCCACTTTCCTTTATCTCCACTGCCCCCACCCTAATCTAAGACATTACCATCTGTCACTGAAACTGTTGCAATATTAGCATCCTAAGCAACATCCCCATTCCTACTCTTGCCTCTTTAAATTCTGTTCAGCACACAGCATAGTAATAATTTTAAATTACACATCTGGACATGACCTCCCTACTTACCATTTCATTTAGAATAGAATCCAGAGTCCTGCCATGATCCAGCTGCTGCCTTCTAGTCCATCTCCCTGCAGGCTATTCTCTTCCACCTCACCCCTTGTACTCTAGGGTTCTTTGCTTTTCCTGGAACACACCAAGCTTTTCATGCCTCTGCACATATTATTCCTCTCCCTGGAATGTTCTTCCCTTTGCTTTGTCTGATAGCGTCCTTCTAATTCCACTTCAAAGAGACTTCCCTGATCCCTTGAACTAAAAACGAGATGCCCATCCTGCCTACTTTCTTCATAGTATCACCTTATCACACTCTGCAGGGTTTTTTTCCTTCCAGTTGGTTTAAATGAATAGCAGTACCACATCACAGGCTACATCAGTTCAGAGTGAGAGTTTTCTGATAAACCTTTCTGATACTAAAACTGCTTCCTTTTGTATCACCAAAACGTCCGTCCCAAGTAGAGGGAAGAAAGGCTGAATGAGCCCTAAGTTTTGTGGGAGAAATCCAAGTTGATGTGTTCCCTCTTTGCAAGGAGATGGGGCATGGAGAGCGAGTTCTAGCCCAGAAAGAATGGACAAACAAGCAATAAATATAGTGCTCCATCCTCCCTGTGAGACCTGCCTGCCCTTAAAAAGGAACTATATCCCCAACCCACAGATATTTTTCAATGCAGCAGTGGCTCACATTGTTTCCTGCAGCAGAGAGTTCTGGGCTCCTCCTGGAGCCTCTACCCTCCATCTACCACCAGTGGTAATGGGCCAGGGCACGGTTGGCCTCAGCCTTCTTGTGTATGTCATGCTTCTTTTTGATCGCAGGGCCTTGGTTTTAAAAAGCTTGCAGCAGCTCATGGGACAACTTCTCTAGAATCAGCCTCCACTGGTGCTGCTTCTCCCTGCACTCCGTGATCATCCACTTCAAGTCCAGGAAGTGGCGACGCCAGTCAGCTAGCAGCACAGGGACCGAGTAGAAATGGCCACCTTTGGGGATGGGTACCAGCCCAATCATAGGCTCACAGTTTTTCAATGCTTGGTGGAAGATGGTGTAAGGATTACGTTCCTCTGCAGAAGAAGCATGGTATTTCTCAAACTGCTTCCTTTTCACAGCTTCTAGAGTCTGTGTCCTGAGGGATCTGGCCAGTACTTTGTTTCCTCCTTTCATCATCATGTTGGTGAATTTACTGATCAATGGGTCTTCAAACATCGAATTTGTTTTCATTGCCGGGGCAGCTTTAATAAGCTGAGTCTTCCTGAGCTCCTGGTCAAACTTCTCAGTCAACTTGGCCAAGGGCTTGTGGTAAAATTCCTTGTCAATCTGGGGATCTGGTATTCAGGACCATAGTGGCTGTTATAGGTTAACCCACCTCACCTGGGATAACCCTGGACACTGCAGGACAGCATTCTGCAGGCCCAGCACTAGTTCCGGCCACCCTCGCACAGCTTTCACCACGGGGGCAGCCATCTTGGCTTGCCACACACTGCAGTTTTTAATCTCTTTGTTGACTTTTTTTATTGTCTGCTATACTAGATGGTAAGTTCTTGGAAGACAGAGGCTATGTCTTTTTTGTCCATTTTTGTGTCCCTGACATCCAGCAAAGTGTCCGACACATTCTAGGAACCCAGTAAAATATTTGGTGAATAGTAATCCTCCCCAACACCTCTGGCATCATTTTACGGATGAGGAAACAGAGGCTCAGCCAGGTCACGTCACTTACCCAAAGCCCCTCAGCAAGTACCTCAGTGGTGGCCTGGTATCCAGTTCCAAGCCTAACCCAAATACCATTCTTCCCACTTCACTTTCTTAGCCCTGTCCCCTTTGGTTTAAAATGAATACTGCTGCAGATCAATTTTTTGTTTAGCACTATGTCTTAAGTCACTCCTTTGCTCAAAGCCTTCTTTGATTCTCTAGTGCCTAACACATTACATCTAAACTATTCTGCCTCCACAATATAGCCTCACTACTCCCTGTGTATAGTATACTTCCTCTCTGTCTCCTCGCACTCCCTCATTTCCTGCTTCTTCCAGATGCTTGTGCACCCCATCCCTTTCCCCTCTACTTGGGAAATCCCAGGCCCAATAAGGACTCAGCAGTCTTAAGTCCCATTTCTTGTTACTGAACTGTTCCAACCTCCAAATAACAATAAAATCAGCTTCAGCTTAACTTTCTTTTGCTTATTTCCTGTGTTAGTCTTATGTCACCAGCATGTAGAGAGGAGGTCCCATACCCCTCTATCAGAATGGGAGGGAAGGACATTTTAAAACTATAACCTAGCCTTACTCCAATACTTGCCCATAAGGGAACATATGATTTTTATTACCCAGACCTGTCCACTTCCGTTGAATCCACTATTAATGGGTGGGAGTATATTGGAACAGGAAAAGGACAGAGGACCACTGCACTGATTGACTCGGGAAAGAGGAAACCACTGCACAACTAGCCTGAAAAAGCAGATACTGTGGTATCTCCATCTTTACTGACATTCTTTCTTTCACAAAGCCTTGTTTCTTTTGCTCTGAGCACATTCCTTTTGAGCCCTGTGAAGAAAAGCATTCCTGTTCCATGTGACATTTTAGTTCACTTTTCTGAAGATGGCTTTATTTGTGAAATGTGATTTGATGGAGTCAAATTGAACTCCTGTTGAACAAATAAAAAATAGCTGGAGTAAAATTTAAAAAAGAGATAACTGGGTAAGGGACCAGTGTAGACATGTGGCCTATGACTGTCAGAGAACTTTCTGGAGCAAGCATAACCATGGCCACAGCCAGGAGGTGAACCTATGAAGCCAAGGAGAATTGGTATCTTCAGTGGCTACCGGAAGAGCTTGGAGAGACCGTCAGCCTGGAATAATCACAGAATTTTTAAATGACGAGAAAAAATCTTAGTAATCACTTAGTCAAGTAATCATTCTGGCAATATTTATCAAGAGCTTCTCATGGTCCAGGCCCTGTGTTAACCTCCTTACATGTTTAAACTCATTTAATTCTCATACTTACCATCTGAATGAGGTAGGTACTATTACCTACATTTTACAAACATTGGCTAAGGGGAGGTAAAGCACCTAGGTCAGTTAGTAAGTGACAGAATCAGGATACAAATACAAACAACCTGGTTCCAGAGCCTACATACACCCTTAACCACTACTCTACTTCTTAATAATCATCTATATTTATACTAGAATAGAAACTTGTCATTGGCATCGAGTGACAACTGTTTAAGTACCTGGCTGGTAGGTTACAGATAAGTAATGGTCTAGGCAAGACTCTATTCAATTTTGCCCCTAAATCTGTATTTCTAAGGAGCTATAGATTCTAGGCTTTTCCCTGGCAAGGTCTATGTTTTCAGCCTTGAGTACCCTTTCCTGCTTATCTGTCACTATCCGACACAGTCTTCTGGAGGGACTTTAGGTCTTCGCATAAAGCAGAGCGCTCCCTTAGTTATTCTGAATTGGGCAAAAGAGATCATTTTTATGCATTTTGGTTTTAAGTCCTAACAAAGCAGTTCTTTATTTGAGTATTGTGTGTGTATGTGCATACACACACATTTAGTCTTGTTAGATATAAAAATAAGTGACTTTGAGTATCCTTTTTGGGTTTATTATTACTGAAAACCAAAAATTGAATTATTTTTGCAATAAAACCACTATTTTTGTTTTTATACACTGTAGAAATGGCTTCATGGCCTTGCTCTGAGAAGGAAAGCCTAACATGCCCTCCATTGGCCAAATATGGAATGACCATTGACTGTATGAAAAAGTTTAAAGTTGAAAGCAGTAAGAAAGTATATCACAAATATGTGCAAAGCTTTCTCTACAGAGATGTCTGTTAAAATGTAGTTTATTGAAATGAAAGATTAGAAACAACCTAACAAAAGGAGGGATTGATTAAATGAATTATGGTACATCCACTTAATAGAATACTATTCAGCTAATAAATATTATGGTAAAAAGTACTTAATAACAGACAAATATTTATGTTGTAGTAAATGAAAATCAGAGCTCACAAAGCTGTTTTTTATGATTCCATTTTTATTATTTAAAGGATAGAAGAGTAAATAGAATGGTTAAATTGATAGACAACTGAAAGGACATCTGTCAAAGTGTTAATTGACAATGTTATCTCTCCATGGTGGTGTTGTGGGGATCCTTGTTTTCTTCTTTCTGCTTAACTCTGTTTTCTAGATGAGCTACAATAAACATGAATTACTTCTGTAAAAAAGTAAAAAACAGTGAGAGTTTTTTTAAATTTTATTTTATTAGTTTCAAGTATACAGTACAGCGGTTAGACATTTATGTAGTTTATAAAACAATCCCCCTAATTGTTCTTTCTCTCCTCTGGCTCTCCACCTAGCCAATATATTAATGCTAATTGCATTCCCTATGTTGTGCTCCCCATCAAGTGAACTATCAACTACTAATTTGTACTTCTTTAACCCTTTACCACATTCTCCCAGTCTCCCAACACCCCTCCCCTCTGGCGATCACAAGATTGTCCTCTATTGGAAGAATCGACATAGTTAAAATGACCTTATTACCTAAAGCATTATATAGATTTAATGCAAACCCCATCAAAATCTCATTGGCATTTTTTTAAAGAAATAGAACAAAAATTCATCAGATTCATATGGAAGCACAAAAGACCCCGAAATTGCCAAAGCCATCATGAGAAAAAAGAACAAGGCTGGAGGCATCACTCTGCCTAACTTCAAATTATACTACAAAGCAACAGTAATCAAAACGGCAATGTATTGGTAGCAAAACAGACACATGGAACAGTGGAACAGAATCGAGAGTCCAGAAGTAAACCCATATTTATATGGGCAAATAATTTTCGACAAAGAACCCAAAAACATACATTGGAGAAAGGAAAGCCTCTTCAATAAATGGTGCTGGGAAAACTGGAAAGCCACCTGCAAAAGAATGAAACTAGACTGCTGTCTGTCACCACACACCCAAATTAACTCAAAATGGATGAAGGACCTAAATATAAGACATGAAACAATAAAATGCGTATAAGAAAACATAGAAACTAAACTCAAGGACTTTGGACTTAAAGAAGATTTTATGAATTTGACCTCAAAGGCAAGGGAAGTAAAAGCAAAAGTAAATGAATGGGACTACATCAAATTAAAAAGCTTCTGCTCAGCAAACAAAATCGGTAAAAAGGTAAAGAGAGAACCAGCTGAATGGGAAAATGTATTTGCAAGCAACGCCTCCGATAAGGGGCTAATATCCAAAATATACAAAGAACTCATACAACTCAATAACAACAAAAAAACAAATGAGCCAATCAAAAAATGGGCAGAGGACCTGAACAGACACTTCTCCCTAGAGGACATACAACTGGCCAACAAATATTTGAAAAGATGTTTTACATCGCTAGCTATTCGGGAATTGCAAATCAAAGCCACAATGAGGTACCACCTCACACCTGTTAGAATGGCTATCATCAATAGGACAAACAATAACAAATGTTACAGAGGATGCGGAGAAATAGGAACCCTCATACACTGCTGGTGGGACTGCAAATTGGTACAGCCACTATGGAAACAGTATGGAGGTTCCTCAAAAAAACTAAGAATTGATCTGCCATATGATCCAGCAATCCCTCTACTTGGTATTTATCCCAAAGACCTGAAAACCCATATCTGAAAATATGTTTGCACACCGATGTTCATAGCAGCATTATTCACAGTGGCCAGGACATGGAAGTAACCAAAATGTCCTATGCTGGATGATTGGATGAAGAAGCTGTGATACATATATTCAATGGAATATTACTCAGCCGTAAGCAGAGATGAAATACTGCCATTTGCAACAACATGGACCTCAAGATAATCATGCTAAGCGAAATAAGCCAGACAGAAAAGTTGAAAATCACATGATATCACTTATATGTGGGATATAAACCTAAAAGCAACAAATGAGCAGGACAAACAAACAGAGACTCATGGACATGGACTATAGACTAGTGGTTACTAGTGGGGTGGCGGAGGAGGGGGGAGGTAGACAGTATAAAGGGAGTCAAATATAGGGTTTAGGGTGGGGGTGAAGTGAGTAAAAGGGGATCAAATATACGGTAACTGAAGGAAAGTAGACTTTGGGTGGTAAACACAATAGAATATACAGATGTCAAATTATAATGTACACTTGAAAATTATATAATTGTATTAACCAATGTTACCCCAATAAACTTAATTAAAAATTAAAAAGAAAAAAGATTGTCCTCTATATTTGTGAGTCTGTTTTTGATTAGTTTGTTCTTTTTGTTCCTTAGGTTCCTTATATAAGTGAAATCATATGATATTTATCCTTCTCTGTCTGACTTATGTCACTCAGCATAATAACCTAGGTCCATCTGTGTCATTGCAAATGGTAGGATTTCATTTTTTTTAATGGCTGAGCAATATTCTATTGTATATATGAACCATAACTTCTTTATCCAATCGTCTATTGATAGGCGTTTAGGTTTCTTCCATATCTTGGCTATTGTAAATTGTGCTGCCATGAACACAGGGGAGCATAAATCTTTAAGGATTATTGTGGTTTTTTGTTTTGTTTTGTTTTGTTTTTTTGGATAAATACCCAGAAGTGCAATTGCTGGGTCAAAAGGTATATCTATTTTTAATTTTTTGAGAAACCTCCAGACTGTTTTCCATAGTGGCTGTATCAATTTCCAATCCCACCAACAGTGTAAGAGAGTTCTCTTTTCTCCACATCCTCACCAACACTTGTCATTCTTTGATTTATTAATGATAGCCATTTTGACAGGTGTCAGGTGATATCTCATTGTGGTTTTAATTTGCATTTCTCTAATGATTAGTGACCTTAGGTATCTTTTCATATGCCTATTGGCCATCTATATTGCCTCTTTTGAGAAATATCTGTTTAGGTCTCCTGCCTATTTTTTAATTGGATTGTTTGGGGGTTTTTTGTCATTGAGTTATATGAGTTCTTTATATATTTTGGATATTAACCTCTTATCAGATGTATCACAAGTGAATAACTTCTCTCATTCAGTCAGTTGTCTTTTTGTTTTGTTGATGGTTTCCTTTGCTATACAAGAGAGTTATTTTAAAGAAAGGAATGAAGAGATTGAAACTCCTAATCTTACAGATAAAAAACAAACAAACTGGGGTCGAGAGTAGTGCTGTGACTTACCCAAGGCTACACATCTAGTTGGACTTGACATGCAGTTCAAGGCTACACATCTAGATGGACTTGACATTCAGTTCATTTATTTTCTGATAAATCTCATTATTTTAGCCAATTCTTTCAATGAAAATTTGCAATATTAATAATCCAAAGACTTGGCTATTGATTGTTCTTCACAAGTGAATAACTGAGATTTGAATAAAAAATGAAGCACGATATCAGCTATTTAGATGAAGCACACTTAAAAAGATCACAATGAAGGTAGGATTGATTTATTTCTCTTATACAGAGTTTGGCGAACTATACCCAGTGAGCCAGATCTGGCCACACCTATCATTCATGTCTTGCCTATGGCTACTTTCCCTCCACAGCAGCAGAGTTGACTAGGGACAACAGTATGGCCTGCTAAGCTGAAAATATTTACTATCTAACCCTTTACAGAAAAAGTTTGCAGACCCTGCTCTTACAGATTATATTAATCTTATACAGCCTCAGCATCTTTAAATGTTTTGGTACACCTAAATGTTTCTAGCCAACCAAAAGGACTCTCAGCTGGCAATTCTAAACAAATGTCAGAGCTAGGAAGCCCTCAAAAGATAAGCTGTTTTTCCTTGATACCCTTTTACTGCCTCAGAGAAGCAGGCCCCTCCCAGCCTCAAAAATCAAGGCAGTTTCTAAGTGGTGGGGATACCTAAGGGGAAACAGGCTGTGGAATGGTGAAGAGGCCCCCAGAGATGAGGGCATTAGGAGACAGGGTACAAGGAATTATATTTCTAGCTAACTTCTTTTCCCATTTGATGGAATCATATTGAAGTAATAGACATTTAAGTTGTAAAGTGCTTAACCCTGAACTGATAGACCAGTGGAAACGCCACACAAAGTGAGCATGAAATATGAGGGAGAATAGGGGATGTGGCTTCAGTTTACACATCCATCCACCAGTGGGATTTGACCATAATGCTTCCAGAAGTGACTGCAACAAGAGCTCACCTGGAGACATAAAGGATGAGAAAGTAATATGCAATAAGTAAGACAACTATGGACCTTCAAATTCATAAAACACTATTTTATGGAATTCTGGGCGTGAGTTATTTTTGCATTTATATTTTATATTATTTTTATTATAATCAAACAAGAAATAAAAATATAAAACAACATTCATCAAAGCCTACATGTAAAAAACTTGGGATGAGAGCACTCCAAGGCCGATATCACAGTAAAGATACCCATGGTTACCAGTGTGCACCCAAAACCAAAGAGCCCTCCATTAATGATCTGTTCTGGATAAGACCCCTAGGACTTCTCACAACTTGAGGGGAGCCCCTTCCCACCAGCCCAAGCATGAGGGCATAATATTTTCCTACCTATATAAAGCCCAAGCATGAGGGCATAATATTTTCCTACCTATATAAATTCTCTACCTCTATAATTTCCAACTTAGCTCTTTCTCCTGAACTTGAGATCCTTATCTTACATAAAACTGACAACCTAACATCTCTAACTGGATGTCCCCAAGGGCACTTTAAACTCAGCATGTCCAAAACCTAACTCAGCATTTTCCCACCAAATGATTTCATCCTCCTTTATTTCCCCAAATTCTCTCAATTTCTTTTTCCCCATCTGTAAGATACAAAGGAAGAAATATCAGGGTGGAGTTGGAGGGTTGGCCTTTCCTTGTTTTTGCAGGCTTGAGGAGGAAGTTGTTTGCCAGTAGCTTCCTAAGGCACAAAAGTTTGGCTAAAGGTCTACTTGCTCTCAACCCAGCTCAGCTCTCCCCAGCCTCTGATGCACCCCATTAATTAATCGCTGCTATTCCTTAGCCTGGAATTCTCTCCCCATTGTCTGTGTGGTAAATGTGGCTTATGCTCAGATTGGCTCTCTCATCTATCTCTGACCCCCCTTAAGTGTGCCTTGGTGAATATTAGAAGCTTGTCATCTAAAAGCTACTTTTCCCAGAGTATCCTGGGTTCCACAGATGACCTAACTTTCTCTAAGCAGATCAATACACTTGAAATTTGAAGAGGAAAAGTGCACACTGAATTGGAGGCCATGTTTCTTTTTTGGTGGGCAAGCTTGGATGTGGGAGTGTTAAAATTTTTCCTTTTTGCTGTGACTGTAGCAGAGGTTCCAGTGGTGGTCTCTGCCTTTCTGGATGTCAGAATGCAAGGAAGGGACATTTATTTTGCTGTTTTATGAATCTCTATATCTCTGAGGTCCAGTACAATGCCTGGCACATAATAGGAACTCAATAGATGAATATATGAAAGAAATTTATGCTATGATCACATTCAAATAATTATCTCTCTCCATAGATTTTTCCTCATGTATTTTATTGGTAGTATTAGTATACAGGGGCACGAATCTCTACCTATATAAATTCCCTACCTATATAATTTGGGAATCTTTAATGTGGGTGAAACCATGAGAGTAGACGGATTCGCCTTGAGAGCATATATAGAATAGGAAAGAAGCCGGCCAAAGACTAATTCCAGGACTCAACATTACTGAAGAGATGAGAGGATGAATGGGGCCTGCAAAGGAGATGGAGAAGAGATGGGGAGAAGAGGACAGCCAGAAGAGGATCATGGAACTCAAAGAAGGAATTGGTTTTAAGAGAGAGAAGCTGGTGAACAGTGACATGCTTCAGAGAGTTCAAAAAGGACAAAAAATTGGGCTTGGCAACTAGTGGCCACTCTGATTTTAGGGAAAGCAAGCAGTTTCAGTGAAGTGATGGGTCAAGAGTCTATCTTGCATTGGGGATAAGGAAGTAGAGGGAGCAAGTGTGGACTATTCTTGTGAGAATATTGACTACAAAGGGACAGAGAAAGGCTACCTGAGAAGAATACAGGATTGAGGAAGAATTTCTGTTTGTTCTGGTGGGAGAAACTGTCACATCAAATAGGCTGCAGCAAAGAAAACAATATAAAGGGAGAGACTGAAAATTCAGGGAGAAGATTAACTGAAGAAGTGAATACAGACCTTGAAAAGCAAGAGCCTCACCAGAAGAACTAGCCTCAAACCCAGAGAAGAGGAATTTCTTCCTCTCAAGCTGGAGGTAAAGAGAGATTTGGCAGATACACTTAACTTGTAAATGAGATAGTAGGAAGTTAAGGGAGTTCTTCATGCCTTACAGCATCCCTTTATGCAATAAAAGCCAATCTGCCATTTGCCAGGAGGGGGAATTTCCTGGAGTGTGTGTAAGGGTGGGGTGGGGGGGTGGGTCTTAAAAAGAATGGTAAGATTGGAAATAAAAAAGAGAGCTGACTTGAGTGTTGACTAGATTTATTGTAATCTTTTTGGACTATAGATATATATTGAATCATTATGTTGTACACCTGAAACTAATGTACTATATTGTATGTTAATTGTATCTCAGATTTAAAAAGAAAGGAGATCTGACTAAAAGAAACACATGGATGGATGACTCGATGGCACTGTGAGCTAATCATGCATTTATAGTAGCATCATTTCACATAGTGGTGGCACTCACCCAGAGATAGAGCACAGAAGGGTAATGTGTTAGTCTAAGGTTCTTGGTTTTGTAGGGTGATCAGGTAGATCTTTTCTAGAGAGATATTTAAATGGATACATAGAGTCTTGGTAGGACGAGGCAGAAACTATAACCTAGTGTTTGGATACCTGAGAGAAAGGGGACATGGGCAAGGGACTATCAGATGTCTTAAGGAAGTAGAAAAGCAAGTAAACCAGGTTTATGGAAAGAGAGGGAAGGATGTAGCCTAGTGACCAAAGATTGATATATTGGAACTAAAACTTGAGAAAGAAGATTTCTGGGTACTAGCAAAACTCCTGCAGAGAGTATTTGCACTTGGCTGTTTTCTCTTTCTTGCTGAACATTCTACTCTCACCTCACTCAGAACCAAGATTTTTTCCTCACCCCTTTCTGAAACAAGGATACCCTTGGTGAGTCTTAGATGGGGTAGTGACATGATATGATAGAAAATATTTAGAACAGCATGAGACACAAAAATAAAGGTCATAGCAGCACTGTTTGTCATTGAACAACCTGGGAAATAATTAGTCAACAGTGACATGGTTAATATTACATTCATTTAAAGTCCAAATACAGTTAAAATAAAACTGCATTGTTTAGAGGTGTGTGTTTACATGTAGTTAAACTTAGAAAACCAGGAAATGATTGTTAGAAAAATTTGGACAGTGGTGACCTCTGGGAGAATGGAAATGCTTTCATCAGGGAGGAGCCCTTGGAGAGCATGGGAGTTGGCAATGTTCTTTTTTTTGAGTGGTTGTTATGAGGGTATCTCCTTTATGATTATTCTTCAAACTGTACATGTATGCTTTTGCAATTTTCTGTGTTATCTCGGCTCAAAAGGAAACATGCATGGAATGATAAATACCATATTTAGGAGGGAGCAGAGATTAGAAAGATATGTGCAGATACAATTGTTTGTAATATTGTGTTTCAGGAACTTGGAGGTGAATGCATGGGTTTTTAAAAAGTTTTTTTATCTTTTAATTACTGTTAACATACAATATTATATTAGTTTCAGGTGTACAACATAGTGATTACATAGTGATCACTTCGATAAGTCTAGTACCCATCTGATACCTTATGTACTATTACAATATTACTGAATATATTCTCTGCGCTGTACTTTATATCCCCATGACTGTTTCTATAACTGGAAATTTTCACATCTTAATCCCTTCCCTTTTTTTGCCCTCCTCCCATATGGCAATCATCAAAATGTTCTCTATGAGTTTATTTGTTTTTTTGTTGTTGTTTGTTTGTTTATTTATTGTTTCTACATATAAGTGAAATCAAACATTTTTCTTTCTCTGACTTATTTCACTTAGCAAATACCCTCTAGGTCCATTTATGATGTCACAAATGGTAAGATTTAGCTCTTCTTATGGCTGAGTGATATTCCATTGGATATATGTACCACATCTTCTTTATCCATTTGTGTACTGATGGATAGACACTTCAGTTGCTTCCATATCTTGGCTACTGTAAATAATGCTTCAATGAACATAGGGGTGCATATGGCTTTACAAATTAAGTGTTTTGGGTTTCTTTGAGTAAATATCCAAAGCTTTGCTGGGTCTTTCTTGTCTCTTGTTATAGCCTGTGTTTTAAAGTCTATTTTGTCTGATATAAATGTTGCTACCCCACCCAGCTTTATTTTTTTTTTTCAATTTGCATGAAATCTTTTTCCATCCTTTACTTTCAGTCTGTGTGTATCTTTTGATCTGAAATGGGTCTCTTATAGGAAGCATATGTATAGGTCCGGTTTTATTATCCATTCAGCACCTTATGTCTTTTGATTGGAGCATTTAATTCATTTACATTTGAAGTAATTATTGATAGGTTATTGTCATTTTATTATCCATATTTTTGGTCTTTTTCTACTCTCTTCTTAAAGTCTCTAACATTTCTTGTAACACTGGTTTGGTGATGATGAACTTTAGCATTTCTTGTCTGGGAAATACTTTATCTGTCCTGTTCTAAATGATAGCCTTGCTGGATATAGTAATCTTGTTTTTTATCACTTTGAATATTTCATGCCAATCTCTTCTGGCCTGTAAAGTGTCTGTTGAGAAATCAGCTGACAGTCTTATGGGAGCTCCCTTGTAGGTAACTAACTGCTTTTCTCTTGCTGCTTTTAAGATTCTCTCTTTGCTTTCAAAATTTGGCATTTTAGTTACGATATGTCTTGGTGTGGATCTCTTTGGGTTCATTTTATTTGGGACTCTCCATGCCTCCTGGACTTGTATGCCTATTTCCTTCACCAGATTAAGGAAGTTTTCTGTCATTATTTCTTCATCAAATAGATTTTTAATCCCTTGCTCTCTCTCTTCTGGTACTCCTATAATGCAAATGTTGGTATGTTTGATGTTGTCCCAGAGGCCCCTTACTATCCACATTTTTTAAAATTCTTTTTTCTTTTTCGCTGTTCTGATTGGGTGTTTTCTGCTACCTTGTCTCACAAATCACTGATTCAGTCCTCTGCTTCATCTAATCTACTGTTGATTCCTTCTAATATACTTATTTCAGTTATTGTATTCCTCATTTCTGACTGGTTCTTTTTGTTTTCTATCTCTTTATTAAAGTTCTCATGAGTTCATCTACTCTGCCCCTAAGTTCATTGAGCATCCTTATAACCAGTGTTTTGAACTGAATCTGGTAGATTGCTGGCCTCCATTTTGTTTATTTCCTTTTCTGGAGTTTGGTTCTGGTCTTTCATTTGGCGCATGTTTCTTTTTCTCTTCATTTTGGCTGCCTCCCTGTGTTTGTTTCTATGTAATAGGTAGAGCTGCTACAGCTCCCAGTCTTGGTAGAATGTCCTTATATAGTAGGTATCTTGTGGAACCCAGTAATGCAGTCTCCCTTGTCACCTGCTCCAGCTGCTCCAGGTGTGCCCCTTGTGTGGGTTATGTGTGCCCTCCTATTGTATTTGAGCCTTGGTTGCTGTTTGCAGGTGGAAGGTATTGAACCTCAGGCTGATTGGCTAGGAGAAATGACTATGAGCACAGTGAAAGAGCTGTTGAGCAGGGGCTGACCCCACAGAGCAGGATTTACTTTGGCGGGGCTCTGATATCTGCTGGATCTACCTTTTGGGTGTGTAGTTTGTGGAGATGGTTGGGTGGTGCTCTGGTGTGGTCTGAAGCTGGCCACTGGATATGTTGGTTCTGGGGCCTTTTGGGAGGGTCTCTAGTTCAGGCCAAGGTTAGATGCTACCTGTGCCTGGCCCAGGGCCATGTGGTATGAGCTACAAAGTGATCTGCAGATGATTGTCACTTGTGCTAGTCTTAGAGGCACCTACCTGGGAGAGTCTAAGCTGCAAACCAAGTCCCCCTGCCACTAGTGCCAGGCTTGGGTGCCGCTTAGCAAGAGGTACAGAGCACAGCAAGAACAGATGCTACTTGCTTTGGGTTTGTGAACCTTTGAGAGATTTTAGGAAAGTTTGAAGCCTGAGCTGAGACAGGCCATTTGTATGGAAAAACTGCTCGAAGTCCTTCGGTGAGCCCGCAAGTTGGATGGAACAGGGTCTCAGGGAATCAGGGCAGGGCAAATGGTGTTAGCCAGGTTGATGGGAACTCAGACTTGGAGCTTGCATGCACCTGCAGGCTTCACATGGGGAAGGCTCAACAAAGGAACAATGGTGTCTGCCAGCACTTCTGTTCAGGAGAAAGCTGCCCTTCCAGCCCTAACCCTGTAGCTAGACAATTTAGTTTCTCCCCATATGTCCCTGGCACTTTTTGAATTTCTGCCCCAGTGCTGGAACTCAGAGCGAATGAGTCCATCAGCGAGTAAATCCATGTGCCAGACCTTTAAGAGGAGAAACTAGGACTCCAACAGCCCTCTGTCTCAGCCATAATCTTCACTGGTTTTCACAGCCAGAAGTTATGTAGCCTTCTCTTTCCAGCACTGGAATCCTGGACTGGGAAGCCTGGTGTAAGGCTGGGACCCCTTGCTCCTCAGGGGGGACCTACACAGCCAAGACATCTCTCCCATTTCTTAACCACCACACTGTGGGTATGGGACCAGTTTGTTCTGCATCTCCAAGTAGCTTCTTCTGTATATCCTTAGTTATAGCACTTCTTTTCAACTGGTCTTCAGGAGGTTCTCAATGATGGTTCTGTAGTTTGGTTGTAATTTTGATATGGTCGTGGGAGGAGGCGAGATCAATGCTTAGTTACTCTGCCATCTTGACTGGAAGTCTCCTCAGTTTCTGAGTACATGAGTTTTAATTTATTAAATCTATAATTGTTTTTATCTCTAAAATATTTAAATAAAAATGAAAACTAAAAGAAAATAATATGGAAAAGAAAATGGGTGCTTTTGTACCTTTTTTCATTTTCTTTACTAATGTTAAATTAGTCATTCAAAAAATAGAACCAGGAGAAAAATTCAAAAGCTGAATCAGCACTTTGGAGATTTGTCTGTATTCAAAAGTTATTGTCTTTGGGGAAGCATGTAAGATAGGATCCAGTTTACTAATTGCAAGGCTTTGATGCCTATTGAACTATTTGGTTGACTCTTAGAGGAGAAGTAATCCTAGGGCTAAAACTTCCTGTGTTCTGTGTGGGCATCCCTCCCTCAAAGGCTCACTGACCCTTCCCTGCAGGCCTCATGTGAACTGGCTTGGAAGTCATTCCACTGGGGGGTGGGGATAGCAGCTGCCAGCAAACTGCCTTCCTTTCCCAGAAAGCCTGCTCCAGCCGCTTGCTACTCAGTCAGCAAGTCCTCATTCCAGGCTGCTGACCTTGGAGTTCTCCACCTCATAAACACAACCAACTGGGAAACTACATTCCTAAAGGAAATTCTCAGGAGAAATGGAAGATGAAAATTCCAACACATTCAGCAACATAAAACTATTTGCACATAGATTTTCCTACTTCCTGTGCCTCTGAGCTCCCTTCAAACTTTTCTGTATGTAGTTTTGCTTTAAGGTGTTGGAATAAACGTCTCCTTGATAGGCTTTAGTCCTGTGGTTTTCTCATGTGGATTCCTAGGGGAAGAGAGGACATCTAGCAGAGTGGATAAATGCAAAGAAGCTGGTCATAACTCCTTGTTAAGTTACTTAGTAAACCAACTTAGGATCTACTCAGACTTCTTGTTATGCAAGATAATAAAATTCTTTTATTATTTAAGCCACTTTTGGTTCAGTTGTCTGTAACAGATGAAGCATCCTAATTGTCATAGGATAGAAAGGAAACTTTGTTATATTTTCGAGAAAGGCTGGAGCGGTTAGTTATAGACAGAAGGCCTCTAGGGGCCCTCTTTAGGGCAGTGCTACTCAAAGTGTGGTTTAAGGACCTGCAACATCAGTGTTACCTAGGAGTTTGGTAGGAATGCAATTCACCTTACCTATCAAATCAGATTCTTTGGGGATGGGGCTGGGAATCTGTATTTTAACAAGATCCCCTTCCAGTGAATTTGATGCAACTAAAGTTGGAGAAAACACTAACTCCTGCAGTTAGGAGTGCGATTGGTCCAAGAAGGGAAGTGCTGTGCCTCTAGCTCTTTGCTAACCTTCTGGAAGTTGTTCTAATCCTCTAGGCCTCGTTTTCCTTTTCTGTCACGACAACGTGAGAATCAGGTGAGGAAATGGGTGTAAAAATGGTTTGAGAGAGCTAAAATCTTGATTCCTAGGAGAGTCCCTGAGCTGATCCAGCTGAACTAGTGGACACAGCATCCTGGGCTGCCGACAGATGTGTGGAATCAAACCGGACTCCACCTCACCAGCCTGAGCTTCTTTGTGCAGGGCCTGTCTCCATCCGTGTGTCTAGGTGCCCAGTGGAAGAACTGGTATGAAGAGTGGAAAATGACTGTTATTCTTAATTGACTCATCTGCCCCTATTCTGAGTTTTCTTTTTCGGACTCCTATGATTGGGAAGGACTGGAAATCCAGGTTTTACCCTTGTAGCTTAAGGAGGGGCAGCCCATGCCATAGGGCTGCTCCTCCTGTCTTACCATCTCAGTGACCTCAGCGCCTCCTCCCCCACCGTCCCCACTGAAGAGACCTACCAACCCCTGCCCGGGATTTCCCTGGCCTTTGACAGCCGAGGAGGACCAGGACTCGCTGGCCTGGAGCCAGACGAACGACCAGGTCACGAGCTCTCTCGCCTCTCAAGTTACTAAGTGTCGCCCCCGATGCCTAAGCCACCGTCAGAGGCGGTGGCCGCGCGAGTGCGCGCGCGCGCGCGCGGGTCCAGTGTTAGCAGGAGGAGAGGCGCGCCCGCTGGCCAGAGGGCCAATCAGAGCAGGGCAGGCAAGCGGCCGGCTCCAGCGGCCACTCAGGCGCAGGCTGACCGCGCTGCCTGCTCCAGGATTGGGCGAGCCTCCTGCCAATCAGGGGCGGAACAAGCGGGGGCTCGGCAAGTAGCAGGAGGCGACCACGTCAAGCCCGCGCCCCGGAGGTCTGCGCGGTGGCTGGCTGGCCAGTCGGTCGGCGGAGGGAGCGGCCGCCCCCAGGCACGCGCGCGCTGCGCTCTTCGCCCCTCCGCGCAGCGGTTCTGCCTCGTCGCTGTCATGCCAGGTGCTGCTCCGTACTAGCGCCGAGTACGCTGCCCGCCTGCCCAAAGCCGCGCCCACTGCCCAGAGCCAGAGGGATGGTGGTAGTCACGGGGCGGGAGCCAGACAGCCGTCGCCCGGCCGGTGCCATGTCCAGCTCCGACGCCGAAGACGACTTTCTGGATCCGGCCACCCCGACGGCCACACAGGCGGTGCATGCGCTGCCCCTGCTGACCCAGGAGGTACCTGGACTAGGAGGGCGTGGGAAGGGCTCAGGAGGAGAAGCAGGTGCTGAGTGGAGCTGACCTTGGGATATAAGCCCTACTGGGTTTGAGGGTCAGAGGTCGGGCTGAGGTGGCGCCATAGGAGCTGTGCTCCCCTGCCCTCCTGTCCGCCCCTGCCCCCGTAAAATGTACCAGGTGTCTCTTCCTTGCCCTAGAAGTCACCTGGCTCCCCAACGCCCTCTTTCCAGTACTTACTGCCTGCACGGTTACTTTACTCCCACCCCTCTGTCCCACCCTTACCAACTACAGAAGGGAGGGTAGGCCGTGGCTTGGGGAACTTGGAGCCCCAAGAGATGATTGTGTCTTCTAGAAAATCCCAAATGAGGACTTGGTGGTTGCCCAGACCTAATCTCCAGCTTCCCAGAGAGTGGGGTAAGGGATTGTGTGCAGATAAGAAGCAGAACAGCTGGTAGATGTGTCCACACTCACCTGACAACTCCCTTTTCCTCACTAGCTGCTGTACCGTGGTGCACGGTGGCTTCCGCTGGTCTTACTGTGTATGACAGCATCATATTAACACCTGAAATGCCCTGCAAGAGAAGAGAAAAGAGGAGGGCACTACTGGGCACTGAAGACAGAGACTAGAAAGGAGGAGCTAATATGGGAGCATGTGACCTTTGAACACCTAGGAGAATGGGCAGAGCCCCAGAGAAGGGCCGAACAGGGCTGGATGAGGGTTTTAGGAAGCAGATGGTGTCATCTGGGGGTTAGAGCCCATACCACTGACATCATGGGACACTTGTGAAAATGAGCAAAACTCTAGAACTACTCTTTGCAATTGGGGGAAAAAGAGTCTTTAAGAGACACAGGGGTACTGTTTTTTTTTTGTGCACTGTCTTTGGGGACATGATGTGGTTTGAGGTAAAAAGCACAGGACCCAGAGACTATAGGCTAGGACTCCAGTGCCAACACTCCCACAGATTACATTGTCCATGTGAGATCTAAAACTGTTTTTGATTGCTTTTTCCTCTCTGCCTCAGTCCTTCCACGTTTAATGTGGAGCAAACAGTTAAATTGCTATGAGGTATCCTTGGGAAAGGTTTAAAGATCTCCAGAAATGTAAAGTATTATTATCCCCAAATAATATTCGAGTCTTTGGTATGCACATAAAGTAGTTTTAAAGGAACTATAGAATAAGCAGAAGGCATTTCCTGTCCTTTGAGTGCGGAAGAATAATAGTACATATATACATAGAACTGTGAACACTTTCTATTTCATTCATTCATTCAGTGCATATTTAGGTCTTTACTGTGAGTCAGGCACTGCTCAAGGTCATGAGTAACTTTTATTTAATGTATTTGTACCCTACTTTATTTCGCAAATAATTCAAAAGTTTAGAAAAAGCACTGACTAGATACGTAGACTTTCACTGGAGTCAGAGAGATGTTGTAATATTGAAAAGTATGCACTGGGACAAAATTTTAGTTAATCTGGAGGAGGATTGTGGGAAATTAGAATTGGCTTCATTTCTTTCAAAATCACATGGAATGAAAGATATTAAAAGAAAGAAAGGAAGAACGGAAGGAAAAAAAGAAATGTCCTGAGCATTTTAGGAAAAACCTAGAGCTTCTCAAAGCAAATTTATTACATCATTCCCTATTCTTTACCCACCCTGGCTTCCAGAACCTTAGCTGGACTAGGGACTAATCTAACTCTACAGATTGAGAAGGAATTGTTCAACAAACATCCACAAGCCTTTCTGTGGGTGGCCTCATGATTGGTGAACAAGATGTTCTGCCCTCAGAAAGCTTGGATTCTAGTAGGGCGGGCTCACAGAAGAAATAATTGCCAATGTATTGTGCTAGGTGCTACGATAGAGGAGAGTGCAGCATACAAGGAAGGCACAATTTTGGAGGGATTGTTTAGTTAACTCTGTCTTGGGGTCTGGCAAGGGACAATACAGCAGAAATGCTCACAGAGTAGGGGAACTTGACTAGAAGCTCTTAGAATGAGTGGATGCTTCTAACCTATATGGTGCCTTGATGTGAATTAGAAAAAGAGCAGACATCTGGGATTGTAGATCACTCTCACCCAGGTGCCCTTGTGCAGGAAACAATGTATACCACTATATGGGGCACTTGTATTTGCTAGATGGAAAAAGGGAGGGTGGTAAGAGCATTTGGACAGAGAATTCTCGACACCATGAGCCAGGGCATACAAATGGTAAATTCAAGAAGTGAAAGGACAGTGAAGGCTTCAAACTCTAGAGCAGAGATAGTAGGATTGGGGTAGAGAGACCTGAAGAGAGGAGCTATGGAGTGGGGGGTGGATAGAACTTGGCAACTGGTGAGTGTGAGGAAAGACAGGAAAGAGAAGAGTGTTTAGAAAGACTCCTGGCTTTGGCTTTGGGTGACCAAATGAATGGGGAGACATTAATCAGATCCAAGAAGACTGTAGATGGAGCAGCCCTGGCTCTCATTCCCCTTGCCTGGCTGAACATGCAGCTGTTCCTTTCCAGTTTCCTGAGGTTGTCCCCCTTAACATTGGAGGGACTCACTTCACCACACGACTGTCTACTCTGCGGCGTTACGAAGACACCATGCTGGCAGCTATGTTCAGTGGGCGTCATCACATCCCCACCGACGCGGAAGGCCGGTACTTCATTGATCGGGATGGCACACACTTTGGGTATGTTTCTCCCTCAATGATCAACTAGGCACAAGTCCTAGCAAGTGAGTGGCCTGGGCTTGATTATGGGGCTTCCATAGTATCTAGAAGAGATAACATACTGACAGAGTCTAATAAATGTTCTTATGGAATTGGATCGAAATTCTTAGTTCCTTTCCCAGAGGAGACAAGGACAGCTGCAGAAATCCCATGTAACACACACTGGCTGGATGTGATGAAACTGCTTCTATCCTATTTAACTATGAAGTTGTCATCTGTGTGGAGAGGAATGGGCGTGATCCTACCTACAGGTGGGAGAGTTCCAAAACAAGTTCTTGGAGAATACTCTCAGATCAGATTCTAGAATTCAGCGTTGCCGTTACGGAAAAATCATGGTGTGTGGCAGTGATTCCCAGACTTTTTTCAGGGGGTTAAAACAAAGAACGTGAGGGAAGGGCTAGCATAGCATTGCCATCCTTAACCTTGCCAAGAAAAGTCTTAAAAAACAAAAAAATCTTAAATTATCACTGTTATTTTAACACTGAAACATGAAAAGACACAATTTCAAAAATAGCCCTTCCCAAGAAAGGACTTCTGATAACCTTACACATACAAAATTTAAAGACTTTTTAATTTCAGTTTCTTTGTTTCTGAAATCAGAAATAATTATAGCTACCTCATAGGCCTGTCATGTGGATTAAATCAAGAGCTTTGGTATGACCCCTGGCCAGGTCCTTTCAGAGTATATTGCTGAGCTCTTTTCCCCTTCAGTCTAACTTTGGAAATGACAAAAGAACTAACATGGTCCTTGACCTTGAACAAAATGACCTGGGAGGCAGAAACTCTCTAACCACTACATCTCTGTACAACCTCCACATAGGATTTTCCACATTGGGAGAAGGGTCATTTTATTCTCAGAGAGGAGCCTCAGGTCAAATAATTTGCTTTGAAGCATCTGGGCTATCAGCTCTTTCTAATGCTGAGAAAACAAAGTGTCACATTGCTCTGCAAAGCTATAAAAAGGTTTTTGTTTGCAGACTGTTTAGGGGAGGAAAGTGTTGGCTCCAGCTGGCAGCTCCCACAGGACTCTTAGCTAGGCCTTGCCTTGGGGGTATGTTTTTCAGAGTTCACCAAGGTTTGCTTAAGATCCTAGAGCAGGGGTCCCCAACCTATGCAGGTCAGTGGCCTGTTAGGAACTGGGCCACACAGTAGGAGGTGAGTGGCTGGCAAGCAAGAGAAGCTTCATCTATATTTGCCACTCCCCAGTGCTAACATCTCTACCTCAGCTCCACCTCAGATCATAGAAGCACCAGTCCTTGGTGCCAAAAAGGTTGGGGACCGCTGTCCTAGAGGACCAATTTTAAAAGGAGTTGTGGGAGGGGGAATATAGTTTGGATGTGGGCTGATGTACCCTTAGCCAGGTGGTCACACCTGGTAAGTGGCAGAGCCAGTCAAGGATGTGGTAGAAAACAAGATACTGTGGCATTTATCCTCAGACTACTGGACTCCAGTGGCCTGTGATTCATTAGCAGCAAATGAAGTTGCTGAAAGACTCAGATAAAGTAAAATAGGAGTTTAGGGCATTTGTTGGGGTAAATTTCTCTGTTGGTGTGCCTCACATACTCCCCCACAACCATGGAGGCCTGGGCCTCCACTTGGGGTAGTTTCCCATTGTGATCAATGCAGAGTGCTTTTGGTCTAAAGTCTGGACCACTGTGAATGTGAGCTTGGAGTTACTATGTCCGTATCTGAGCCCTTGGCTGGCAGTGGTTCCTTGAGCAAGGGTGTTCCTTAACCTCTTTGAGCCCCAGTTTTTCTTCATTTATAAAATGGACATAAGATAGCACTTATCCAATAAAGTAATTGAAAAGATTCAATAGGATAACACATAAATAGTGGCTGACACAGTTAATAGTGAGGATTAGCTGGTGTTGCATTATGTGTATAGACTAACTATGGAGGTAATGGCTTGATCTTGTGGTTTACTCACATATCCTTACAGAAAAGCCCTTACCATATCTACCAGTGATGGATCTGCTTACTCTTAGCACTACAGAATCTAAAAAGAATTCAAGGAACTGAATTTTTATTTTAAGAAAATGCAATATGTGATTTTATTCACTCCTGAAACCAATTTGTTCAGGTGTTAGGATCAGGCATTTGATCTCCATATAGCTACAGAATAATACTAATGACAAGGATATATAGAAGATAACTTCTACATTGTTAGTGGGAGTGTAAATTGCTATAACCACTTTGTCAAATATGCACTATGATAGAACAACTCCACTTCTAATTTTTACCCAAGAGAAATTGGTACACGTGTCCACAAAAAGTCTTATATAGGAATGTCCGTCAGAGCTTTACTCATAAGAGCCCCAAACTGGAAACTTCAAATGTCCATCAACAGGAGAATGGGTAAATAAATTATAGTACGTATATCCATCCATACAGCGATATGCTACATGGCAATAAAATGCAACAAACTACTGTTACACACAACATAAATCCCCAAAACATTAGGTCGAGGGAAAGAAGCCAGGCACAAAAGCAAACATATTGTATGATTCTACTTATATGAATTTCAAGAAGAGGCAAAATGAATCTTTATTGATAGAAGTAGAAATAGAGTGGTTGCCTCTGCAGGGTTGACTGGAAAGAGGCACAAGTAAACTTTAAGGGGATGGAAATGTTCTATACCTTGAGCTACGTGGTGGTTATATGAGTATATTCATACTTAAGAAGTAACTGAATAGTACACCTAAGATTTGTACATTTATTGAATATTAATTATATCTCAATTTGAAAATATATTAAGAGCTGGTAATCTTTCCATTATTCCTATATATACCTAATAATAACAATACCTAATATTATACCTAATAATAATTGTAATTATAATAATAATACTAATAATAACAACTGCTAACATTTCTTGAGGGCTTACTTTGTGCCAGGTATTTTCTAAGCACTTTTTATATACTAACTCATTTAATCCTCTCATAACATTATGGAGTAGTTTTCTTATTTTCCCCCATTTTACAGATGAGAAAATCAAGGCCAAAAGGTTCACTTACCCAAGATTACACAGCTGCTAGTCCAGTTCCAGATTCTGTCCTCTACCCACTATTTGACACTGCCCAGGTCTATTAGCTCCTCACCAACCTTCTTTCCTTCCTGCTCAGAGATGTGCTGAATTTCCTGCGCTCTGGGGACCTGCCACCCCGGGAACGTGTGCGGGCTGTGTACAAGGAGGCCCAGTACTATGCCATTGGGCCCCTCCTGGAGCAGCTGGAGAACATGCAGCCGCTGAAAGGGGAGAAAGTACGCCAAGCATTTCTGGGACTCATGCCGTATTACAAAGGTGAGGGGTGAGCTGTCCAGGGCAGTCAGGGTGTGGGGAAGGAGGCTGCAAGGCACCTGTCAGTGCTTAGCTCTCCACCAGATTAGGTGTATTACTCGGGAAAGAAGAGAGACCCACTCCCCTTCCTACCCTCCCATCTTGGTCACTGGGAAGACACAAAGGAAGTCTACCTCACCTGTGACAGTCATCGAATCACATTTCAAAAGGACAGTCTTCATCCCATCGCATTGGTTTCCTTTTGCTCTGGACATCCCTGTTTAAGTTTGTATCCTACATAGGCTCACAGAGTCCCTTCCCCCAGGAATCTGCCTCTTTCCTCTTAGATCCTGCCATTGTTGGGGCTCTCTTTGTGCCCTCCCACTGCCTTGCCTCACTCCCCGCCTCCCAACCCCCACCCCAGTGATGGTTGCTATATTCACTCCCATAGACCATTTGGAGCGGATTGTGGAGATTGCCCGGCTGCGCGCAGTACAGCGGAAGGCCCGCTTTGCCAAGCTCAAGGTCTGTGTCTTCAAGGAGGAAATGCCCATCACCCCCTATGAGTGTCCACTTCTCAACTCTTTACGCTTTGAGCGGAGCGAGAGTGATGGGCAGCTATTTGAGCACCACTGTGAAGTGGATGTATCTTTTGGGCCCTGGGAGGCTGTGGCTGATGTTTATGACCTGCTGCACTGCCTAGTCACGGACCTCTCAGCCCAGGGCCTCATCGTGGACCACCAGTGCATCGGGGTGTGTGACAAGCACCTCATCAACCACTACTACTGCAAGCGCCCCATCTATGAGTTCAAGATCACATGGTGGTGAGTAGTCCTTGTAGGAAACCAAACCCCTTCAGGGAAGGTATCCATTGCCCTTGGTGGCTCTGGCAGTAAGGTCCCTGGAAGGGCTACTGACTTCCCCAGAACCTGCTGAGGTGAGGACTGAGTCTGGAGGCACAGCTCCAAGTGCACAGGTGCAGTTTGGGTTCAGGCTCAAGGCTTGTGGCCCACAAGACTTGGTGCCTGCACTCACCTGGCCTTTCCTCCAGACACAGCAGTCTTTGCCTGAGGCTGATGGAGTCTGGCTTGCCAGGACTTGACCAGGAAGTCCAGAGCAGTTTCATCATTTTTCTTGACCTTACAAGAGTGTCTGCCCATTTTAGAGCCACATTAGCATACTAATGTAGAATAATCACTTCCTCAACCCTGTTCAGGTATTCCTTACTTGTTCTCAGTGTATAGGTATGAACACAGAACATAATGGGGGATTTGTTTAAGTAGCTACCCACAGCCCATGGCTGAAGAAGGAGCCTCTTCTTTCCCTCTCCTCCAAGAGTAGTCCCAGGCTTTGTTTTAGGATGTGAAAAGACTCTTCCTTCTGAAACATACTCTTTACCACTTTTTGGAGATAGAACCATAGTTGCCAAAACCATGCACCAGGTTGGCCTTAGAAAAGCACAATGTTTACAGCCCTGCTTTGGGCCTTGGCTTCTTCTATCTTCCACCAACTTTCCTTGCTTGAAGGGTTATCTTCTCACAGGGCTGGAATGCAAATTTCAGAGGCACCTTCTGAAGAATCCCTAAGTCAAACAGGCAAGATGCCTGGATCTGTTAGCTTCAAGATGTAACATCCTTTCTATAGGCTCAGAATACCTCTTTGGCTGCTATTTCATGTGGCAGGATTCAGTTTCTGGTAAATCTTGGATGGGAATGCCCTCTTTTTTTAAACCTTGTTGCTTTATCCTGCTAACATTCTCCTTCCAGGAGAGTGTCTATCCTGGAGAAGTAAAGAAAGAGCTGGGTGAGAGGCCCAGCTATCCCAGGAGCTGTAGGAAGACAGCAACAGACCTCCATTATGTTTTACAACCCATGTTTCAGAGAAAGAAAAGGATCCACAAGGTTCTGCTCCCACTACATTTCCTTCTTGTTCTGTCTGCAGCCTGGGGCAGCTAGGCAGGGAATGGACACCCATCTCCTAATGGAAGGACCAGTAATTACAACAGAGCATTTCTTGTGCTGCAGTAAGGGCTTCTCCCTGTAATCATGATTGTACTTGACTTTTTCTGGGTGTCCATGTAGGGAGATTTTTTATATGTGAAAAGCTGGTGAGGAAAAGCTAGACTTACGAGACCAGAGTGGTGAAGTAGGGCGAGGATGAGCTACAAATGGCTACATCCTTTTGGGGAAGAGAAGGCCAAGCCCTGGGACTTTGGCTGAATTCTTTCACAGGGCAGTGACCTCCTGGCCCTTGTGTGGGAACAGAGATTCCAGGGCATGGTTTTACATTCTTATATTGTATTACATGGGTAGAGCAGAGATACGGACTGAGATCTAAGAGGAAAGAACAGTCAGTCATCCTAGTTCTGAGATATGTGTTCTATTGTTCTCATCTACAAATGGATTATCACTTGGAACTTAGCCCAGCAGCATAGCTCTTGCCTTGTTCTAACAGTAAAGTCTTTCATTTAAGTTGCTCTGATTGTTGTTACTGCCTAATAGATGTTCATTTTTTAACAGACACCATGGCAAGCTATTCAGGAGAAAGTCAGTATGAGTAGAGAGCAGATAAGAAAGCCCAATGTTTTCAGTAATGTGGCCCTGACCCCTTCTCTTTACTACCCCCAGCATAGAGCATCACAGCACTTGATTATTTAAAGTCCATACATGTAAGATGGGGAGTGGCTGGTTTGCTCAAATGCAGGTTTACTCAAAAAAAGTCCCTGAAGACTTGCTTGGAGCTACAGATGCTGGATAAGGCACTGTCTGTATGCCTCTTGCTAGAGACACCCACTTTCTCTGTCCCTCCGTGATGTTTTCAAGGAGGTGTGCTCTGTACCATCGTGGGGAGACAAGGCTCTGGGCCAGTAGACCAGGAAAAGCAGGAACGTGTCCAGCTTAGAGCTCTTTCTATATGGAATAAAAGAATTCAATGACCCAGTTTGGCCATTCTCTAATGAGAAGCCAAAGCTAGTCTGAAAAGTGCTGTTTGATGTGGTGGTTTGGGGTAATGGCCTCCAAATAAATGTCATCTCTGAGGAAGTGACTTCTCGTGGGATCCTTTTTTAGCTCTAAATGGCCAGGCCCAGAGCATAAGAAGCGTTGGGTCAGGAAGAGGGTTCCAAAGGATGAATGCTTCTCCCTTATTGAAAGGAAGTATATTTTCATAGAATTCTTGTGCACGATGCCAATAAATGCCTCTCATCCTGACAAGGGACTAGATTCATTCTGCCATGAGACTGGCCAGTAGTTTTCAGTGGGTCAGAGTGCCTGCCTTTGGGGCTTCCCTTTTGATTTTGGGTACCTTTTCTCCCGGGTACCATGCTCACTGATTGGGAAGATGAAAATTTTAGGAGATAGGACTGTATGGTGCAATGCTAACCATAACAAAATTCAATGAAAATGAAAAACTTAATGGCAACAAAAAAGACTGAAACAAAACCACAGTGAAACACATCACACCATTCCAGGTGGAAGAATTCTTTGGGTAACACTCTAAATAGAAGAAATAGAGGAATCATCACCATCCTTATTCCATCTCTGGTTAATTCACCAAGCTGTCCAGTGCTTATCATTTGGAAAGTGGTCAGTTGTGCTCTGAAAGCTTCTGTTCTTTTTTCCTGGGGCTTAGGATATTCTGGGAGCCGTCTGAGCCTTGTGCTTCCGGCTGATCAGGTGTTACAATCTTCCTGTTCTGAGTTGCTCATTGGAAGACTAGGAAGTTGATATTTGCAAGCCACAAAGTGGGGTGAACCTCAGTGTGTGATCTGGGTCTAAGCTGGATCCTGAAGAGGTTAAGATAACAACAGAACAAAAACTATTCACATTGAGCATTTTGATTCCAGTTAGAATTTCAAATATCCTTCTGCATACTTTCTGTCTATATTTGGTTCTGATATAAGTGATTAAGCTTTCTTGGGTACCATTTTGCTGGGGCTCTTTCATGAAGGTGGTACCTGCCTTATGATCCTTAAAAAGGAGGCTTTATTCATCAGAAGCCAGAGTATTGGGAACTGTGGTGGGAGAGGCACTTTTGGAATTCTGGAAGAAACATATATGTATACATATGTTAATTGGGGGAAGGGTGGACTGGCAGAGGGTTGGGGGAGGTGGTAACAAATACTGGGTATAGGAACAGGTAGTGCCTCTGCAGTGTGAGAGGTTACTTTCTGTATGGTGTTGGTTTGTATACATGTAATAACACTTCCTGTGTTTGTTTGTTACCTGTCTGTGAGCACTTTGGTGCATGGAGCCTCAGTTCCTTCACATAGCATTAAAGGCAACAATGAGAACCTGGGTGCCGTGCCTTTCTTTTTTAGAGACTTACTTTCATCCTTCCTCACTCCCCCCATTTTGCCAGCAAATATGTCTTGATTTCTACTTAAAATGTGATGTGTTTGGGGTGCCATATTAAATTAAATAGGCTCTTCTCTGAGAGTAGCAGCTGAACTTCTGCCCTGACGAAGTTGACGACAGGTGGGCCCCATGAAGGTCTTTCGGTAGTTACTCTAACCTTGTCTCTGCTCCAGGTAGGAGTGTGCCCACTTAGCCTAGGCAAACAGCTCGGCCCTTTTTTGTTGAGAGCTCTCCAGGGGAAGAAGATAGCACAATTGCACAGTCACTTATGTGGCTCACAACCATGTCAGTAATTCTGACAGAAATTCCTCCTGTCAGATCACCCAGTAGGAGATAAGTGACTCCAAGCTTCTGTGAGCCTCAGTGGGTAAGACCCTGCCTTGAGGAAGATGAGTGTAAGTTGCCCTTCCTCTGAAAGCAGAGTTTGACACCTTTCTGGCTAATGAATGTCCTCATCAAGATGCCCCTTGGTGTCACTCATGAATTAACCTGGAAGGGTGAGTTCTGAAGTGCTAGGGATCTATGTCACCCTCCAACTGCTTCCCTTAAATCTCTGATTATTCTAACTTTCAGATAAAAACACTGCATCATCTATGCCAAATGTATTCCTTGACTTAATTACTATGCACATACTTACACAGTAATAATACACTAATGATATCTTACAAGTTGGAAACTGAAGCTCATACAGGTATGATTTCCCCAAAGGCACATAGCTTGTAAGTGGCAGAGTCAGGATTCACACCCAGAGCCCTTTTCTGAAATCCTCATGGGTATTCAACAGCAGAGCCCTCCCATTTAGGAGTGCAGCATTCCACCTCTGAGGCTCAGGGCTTCACCCTGCCTGGCTTATAAAGATTTGAAAAGCAAATACTCTAGAATAATATTAGAAAGACTTTCTTAGATATGTAGGTCTTAAGTAGCGCTGAGCATTAAGAAAATAGGTGGGGTCCCCAATGTCCACTTGGTGGAGAAGGTCCCTGCTCATGGGACAATGAGTGGAGAATAACTTAACAGGTGAGTAATGACTCCCTGGCTGGACACTGTGATGGGATGATACAGGACAGCCTGAGTTAATCAGACTCCTGCAGTCTACAGGTCTCATTACACTGATGTGCTGTGCAGTTTGAGCATGTGGGGAGGTATGCCCAAAGGTGATGGCCCTCCTTCAGGGCCCCCTGGCATGAAGAGAATAATTGATACTCTAGCTCAGGGAGCATTACATACCTGGCTTGGGGCTCATGGCCCTTGGACTCTGGGTCTCTACCCTGCCTGTGTATTTTTTGTTGTCGTTTTGCAGATGACTTTTTAGCTGGCTTTACTTACTTTTCATTTTGATTTGTTTAACTTATAGCCTGTTTTATTAGCTTTTATTTACTTACCTTTAACTTTCTGTCTGATTCCTGACTGTTCTGTTTCTCCTATCTTATACTTTGCTTTCTCTATTTTTTAAACTTTTTTTTTCCTGAGCTTATGTATCTGCTTTATTTTTTATTTTATTAAAATTAAAAAAATTTTTTTCAATTATAGCTGACATTCAATATTATGTTAGTTTCAAGTGTACAACATAGTGGTTAGACATATAACTTATGAAGTGATCTGATAAGTCTTGCACTCACCTGGTACCATACATTGTTATAATATTATTGACTATATTCCCTATGCTGTACTTTACATCCCCGTGACTATTTTACAACTACCAATTCGTACTTCTTAATCCCTTCACCTTTTTCACTCTGCCCCCCAACCCCCCTCCCATCTGCCAACCATCAGTTTGTTTTCTGTATCTATGAATCTGTTTCTGTTTTGTTTATTTGGTTTTTCAGATTTTACATGTAAGTAAAATCACATGGTATTTGTCTTTCTCTATCTGACTATGTCACTAAACTTGATTCCTAACATATCTTTTAAGTGAAGCACACATATGAATAGAATGCCAATGAAGATAGTTCTTGTTCTGAGCAAGAGAGATTATATGCTTTTTTTTCTTCTCTAGTCATTTCTACAATGATCTTACCAGCTGTAAACATTAGGTACATAATTTCTCCTTTTAGATGAATATCTTCTAAAATCTAAATTCAAAGAAAAACTGATAGTGTTATTATCAAAATTGTAGATAACCCAGCTGGCCGAACTTTTACCTTCCCCTTCAAAATGTCCCTCTTGCCACTTCCTATACAAAATGGTAGTAAGTACAGGGCAGTTCAATTCCTAGACTGTTTAAGGACTTCTCCTCTCACATACTTATTCTTCCTGAGGAATGACATTATCTAGAGATCCAGGGATTCCACCTCCTCCAACTACCTAACACCAAGTAGAAATAGGACTGTTGTGCAGCAGGAAAAACATCAGGAAAGACTGAACTGAACCATCTTGGACCATCCAGAGCACTCCGTAAAAGGGGCCTGTAATCAGATTATGATGCACCTTTCCCAGCCTTCTGTGATCTCAGTAGCAAGCTGATTCACCCTTCAACAAACCATGACTTTTAGAGGATTCTCCTAATGTATCACAGACCCTGAGTTTTCTATATCATATGATCTTGGCAGATGGCCCGGCTCCAGTAGGTCTTTAGAATAGATGTATCGATACTTCTCAGTTATTACTAAACTCAAGAAATAGAACCCCAAAGCACCACAAAGCTTAGAGCTTGACCTCCGTTAGAAGAAATTTACAAGTTGAGTCAAATCTTTACTCCTTTGTTATTTTTATAAAGGGAGTGGGGATGGTATCACGAGTAGGCTTAAGTGCCTAGAATGTGTATCAGCCTCTATAAATTCCTTTATTAATGTTTTTCAATTACATCCTGATCACCAGTTGTGCCTTGGCTTATTCTGCCAGCCCATCTGTATGTGAACGCGTTGTGGGTACTTCCCCTCCTCACTATGTCAGTTCCACCTTCCCACTCCATTCACAACTGTCCCCTCTTTGGCATTTTAAAGTGGTTGGCCACTTCTGGCCATACCTCACTGGCATCTGGTAGCCAGCAATGGCAGTGACACTGTACCCAGGCTGCCCTCTTCTTATTTCAACCAGGTAAATGCATTTTTGCATTGAGGTCCCTGACTTTCCATTTCAACTTTCTCATCTGGCCTGCTAGGATTTGGAGAGAATTTTCTGGCCCCATCTCTAGGCTCTGTATCCACCTCACAATAGCAGCAGAGGGTGCCCACAGGACCCTACTAAGTGGACAAGTTAGCTTTACCCTCCTTCACCTCAGGAGGAGTATTGATGTACTTTTCCTGGAAACAGAATTCACCAAGATCTGCCTAACAGAAATATGAACTTCCCTGGTGAGCTGATCACATCTCTACCTGCTGAAATGAGGGTGGTGTTATTTACTTGACATTCCCACAGATCAAAGCAGTATGTATCTGCCTCCAGACATATTCCCTCCACGGAATGTGCCACCCAATGGCCTAATATTCTTCAAAGTGCAGCTCTATTTGGAGACTCCCATTGGTCCAGAGAGGCAGAACATTAAGGAATCCCCTCTGTAGTCACCTGCAGGAATATTCCATCTCTTCCATTAGGGCCTTTAGGCCAGAGGGTTCCACCGCAGTGCAGTTTATTGCCTGATTTTGAACTCCTGTCAGTTCCCTGCTGGGATGGCAGTCTTGATCCCTTTATGGCAGTGGCACTCCTGGGACAACCTGGATTTATGGATTGAGATCAGAGGTAGAATTCCCAGGTAAGTCCAACCAAGGTATCTATGTTAATGGAGAGAGTGTTTCTTTGTTGGAAAGCTTTCCAGACACTCAAACGTGCCCCAGGATTTCAGGGACTTATAGGCAGTACTGGTCATTCGTTCGTGACCCACAGCTTCCTGACTTGATTATTCTATCTTTTTAAGAGGTGGGTTCCCCTGATCCCTCGCTAAGGACCCAGCATTCTGATAGCTGAAAACTCTGTACATCTTTTCTTCTATCCTGGACTTAATAGCACCAAGGAAGGGTAGCATCTGTCCCTTGTTTCTACATCTCCAATGTTGGTGTTGCCTGAGGCAAACAACCCTTTTCAGTGTAAAAGCTGCAGTATCAACAGATTCAAGGTCTAGCAGCACCATTTGAAAGAACTCTTTCAGGGATATCTTCACAACAACCTGGAGTGGTCAAGGTGTATGTAACTCAGCTACAACTACAATCAGAGCTGGGATTCCTCTGCTGGCCTCCGAGGTTCTTGCATATGTAATGGAGCACCTTTTGAAGCCAAATGTTTGAAAAATAGTGAAGGCAGACCATATTTTTATAGCTGAGTGAGAAGCCACTGCAAGCTACAGATTGGTACCCGTGTGCAGCACAGGCCAAACAAAACCCAGAGCTTCCCAAAGTGGATACAGAAAGGACTGTATTCTCTTAAAATGGCTGATTGGTGTGCCAGGAGAGGAAACCGAACTCTGGTGATCCTGATACATCCCATTGACATCCCATGTGCCTTTATTTCTCACTTGTTAAAAATGGAAAATAACGTATAGAAACTTCTTGAGACTTAACATCTCATATATCAATCTATACTGTCTCCTTGGGTAATCTTCACTGAATTGCATTAGAGTCATTTGTATTAGAAAAAAAGTCTCACAGTAATTTGAATAATTTACATCTTTAATATAAATAACATAATAGGACTAGAGTAATGAGGAATTGGTGAATAAATTCCTCATTAGGAATTTATTAGGAATTCCTCATTAGGAATTAGAGGCTGGAGGCATCACTCTGCCTGACTTCAAATTATACTACAAAGTGACAATAATCAAAACGCCATGGTATTGGCAGAAAAACAGACACACAGACCAGTGGAACAGAATTGAGGGGTCAGAAGTAAACCCATATTTATATGGGCAAATAATTGTCGACAAAGAAGCCAAAAACATACACTGGAGAAAGGAAAGCCTCTTCAATAAATGGTGCTGGGAAAACTGGAAAGCCACCTGCAAAAGAATGAAACTGGACTCTTGTCTGTCACCACACACCCAAATTAACTCAAAATGGATGAAGAACCTAAATATTAGACCTGAAACAATAAAATGCATATAAGAAAACATAGAAACTAAACTCAAGGACCTTGGACTTAAAGAGGATTTTATGAATTTGACCTCAAAAGCAAGGGAAGTAAAAACTAAAATAAATGAATGAGACTACATCAAACTAAAAAGCGTCTGCTCAGCAAAAGAAACCATCGACAAGGTAAAGAGACAACTATCTGAATAGGAAAATATATTTATAAGCAACACCTTCGATAAGGGCCTAATATTCAAAATATACAATGAACCCATACAACTCAATAACAACAAAAAACAATCTAATCAAAAAATGGGCAGAGGACATACAAATGGCCAACAAACATATGAAAAGATGCTCAACATTGCTAGCTATTAGAGAAATGCAAATCAAAACCACAATCAGATAACATCTTACACCTGTTAGAATAGCTGTTATCAACAGGGCAAGTAATAACAAATGTTGGTGAGAATGCGGAGAAAAAGGGACCCTCATACACTGCTGATGGGACTGCAAATTGGTACAGCCACTATGGAAAACAGTATGGAGGTTCCTCAAAAAACTAAGAATTGATCTACCATATGATCCAGCAATCCCTCTACTGGGTATTTACTCCGAAGACTTGAAAACCCATATCTAAAAAGATATTTGCACACCGATGTTCAGCAGCATTATTTACGATGGCCAGGACATGGAAGCAACCAAACTTTCCTACAATAGATGATTGGCTAAAGAAGCTGTGGTACTATGTACAATGGAATATTACTCAGCCATAAGAAGAGATCAAATACTGCCATTTGCAACAACCTTGAGACCTTGAGATAATCATGCTAAGTGAAATTAGCCAGACAGAAAAAGTTGAAAATCACATGATATCACTTATATGTGAGATATAAACCTAAAAGCAACAAATGAACAGGACAAACAGAGACTCATGGACATGAACAATAGACTAGTGGTTACCAGAGGATGCGGGGGCGGGAGGGGGGAAGTAGGTGGTGTAAAAGTCAAATATGTGGTGACAGAAAGAAGTCTAACTATGGGTGGTGAACATGCAATATATATGCCTTGCTGTTGAATTGTACACCTGAAACTTACTGGATTTCGTTAACCAATGTCACCATAAAAAAAAAAAAAGGAATAGCAGATATAAGAAGCAGGTACTAACCTTAGGGCTGAGATAGAGGGTCCAAGAAAGAATACCATAGAGCTGATATTCAGACTTTTGGGGAGAGGCCATGGCTACGGCTCACTGAATGGCATAGAAGTCACTGGAGTTCTGTGCTGTTAGAACTTCCTGGAAATCTACCCTGTAGAATGATGGGGAAAATCTATTCATGTGAGATGTCTTGCCAGAGGTACTCCGGCAGACCACCAAGGGAAGTGCCGGGGAAAGCTGTTGGCCTCTTTGTGCTGCTCATCAGCATGCACTGCAGTAGCTAAGTGCTAGAGAAGCTGTATGTACTATGAGCAAGCACACCAGAACCAGAAAGGAAAATATCTTCCCTCTTGCAATGTTTCTCCCTCTTGCAATGTTTCATAATGTCCTCTACTAGCAAAGTTCAATATTATGTTAATTGACAAAGGAAAAATATTCAAAGGTCCTAACACAATTTTTGCAGAGACAATGAAGGATGAATGTGGAGCTAAGAGGCAATCAATAACTGGCACATCATCTATAGGCTAATAACTCTCAACTTTTTACTCCTGCCCAGGCTTCTTATACTGCTTCTTCAGCCTCTATTAGCCATCTCAAACTTAATATACCCAAATGGAATTCTTTATTTCCCCTCTGCACCCCAAATATCTTCCTCATTCCATCTTCTCTATGGCAAGAAATGCCATCCATCCATCCAGTCAATGAAAATCTGTCATCTTTGACTCCCCTCCATATCTCACCTTTTACTTGCAATCCATCACTTAGTACTTGAATCCATATTCAAGATGTATCTTGAAAACATTCACAGGTTTACTTGTCCAGATCACCATTATCTCTCACCCTGCATTACTACAAAGGCCTCTTGGCATAATTTGCTCCCCCGCATTACTACTACCCTATTCTCCAGAATAGTCTTTTGAAAGGGTGGATTAGATCCTGCAGTATGCCTCCTTAAAACTCTTTGTGTTTAGAATGAAATTTAAAAGACCACATTTGATCTGGTTCCTACCTACCTCTCCACATCACACCACCCTAGCCATTATTTCCCATCCTCCACCCTGGCCTTCTTTCAGTTCCTGCCTCAGGTTTTGGTGACTAACATTTCTTCTGCCTGGAATGATTTTCCTCTAGTCCTTCTCATTCATGGCTGGCTCATTTTTATATTTTTTGTTCCAACTCAAATGTCACATACTCAGTGACACCTTCTTTGACCACCTCATCCAAAGTTTACTCCCATTACTGTCTACTACATCGCTCTATTTTCTTTTAGTGTTTTTTTTTTTTTTACCAATAGTAATTATTTTATGTCTCTATTTCTTTTCAAATAGAGATTTGAAATCTGAGAGCAGAGATTTTGCCCCTATTGTTTGTCCTAACGCTTAGAACAGTGCCTGGAAATAGGTACTCAGTCAAGGTCTATCAAATTATCTGTCCAGGATATGGACAGGAGACCTCTTAGGACATGTTAGTATTACCATGCCCTGTGATTAAATTCAATGGACAATTGCAACAACCCAATTTAGGTAGGGTGACTAATGACCCAGACTCTTCATGAATGAAAGTTTGGGTCACCCCACCAGGTAGAGATTAAATATGGAGATTAAGTATGATTTAAGGAGATACATATGTGTGTCAAGTTGATAAGGGGTGTAGTTGTGGTGGTTAATTTTATGCATCAACTTGGTTGGGTCACAGTGCCCAGATATTTAGTCAAACACTATTCTGGTTGTTTCTATAAGAGTGTTTTTAGACAGGATTTACATTCAAATCAGTGGCCTTTGAGTAAAGCAGATTACCCTCCATAATATGGGTAGACCTCATCTATGCAGTTAAAGGCCTGCATAGAACAAAAAGCTGACTTCTCCCAAGCAGAGGAATCCTGACAGCAGACTGCCTTCAGACTTCATCTGCAACACTGGCTCTTCCTAGTTTAGCAGACTGCCTTCGGATTTGAACTACAACTTTTGCCTGAGCCTGCTGGCATCCCCTATCAAATTTTGGACTCACCAAACCTCCAAAATCATGTGACCCAATTCTTTGCAATAATTATCTTCCTATATATATCTACCTATCCTAGGATGTATATACATACACACACACACATATCTAGAAAAAGATTTATACACATCCTAAGAGAATATATATCTATAACGAAGTCCAAAGGTGGCATACCACATATCTACCACCTTACTATTCTCATTTAACACTCTTTTGAGGATCTGTCCATTTTCATACATACAGAGCTGTTCCTCCACCTTTGAAATTCCATGAAAAGTATGTTCCATGAAAGAACTTTTAAAAATAATTTCTGCTGAATTATGAGATGCACATGCCTCTATTTACCAACAGATTAATAAGCCTTTCCCACATTTAGGCAAACAGTTCTCAACTTTCTTCTTGATAAGGACTACTTGGAAACCTAACAAAAAAAATATAAGATGGAAGTTTTGGGTTTACCTAATTGATTCTATAAATGTTTATAGATTTGGGTCGTGATTGCCTACAATATGGTTTCACCAAGAGAGAATATACTCTTTTGCATATCTGAAGATGTTTTCCCTGATTTTTGATCCTATGGAAAATGGCTTAAATTATGTGGTTCCTAAACTAATTCTCACTTGGGAACCTTCTAATCTGATAAACCCTTCTGCCATAACTATTTGACTATCTTCCTGAGGCTTTCCCCTGGGTTGTTTTATTGATAGGCAGCCTTTATCCATTGAGGCAGAGATGGCCTTTGCCAGTTTAAGATTACACTGCTCTTAGCAAAACCAGAGGAGAGAGTGAGAAAGAGAGGGAGAGAGAGGGAGAGAAGGAAATGGCAGAGCTCACATGCCTCTTGGAGCCAAGGGATAGGGTCATCAATGGCTAAACTATATGGACTAATAATGTAGGGATGTGCGGTTCCCCAAAGAGAAGCTAGACAAAAAACACACACCCTCTACTAGTTTTGCAAAACTGTATGCTCTTTCTCTGTTCTAATAGGGGCCTCTGTTTTCACTGACAAGCATTAGTCATAGACACATTATATAAGTTTAACATAGATCCCTAGCTATTGATGGTTTCTAAAAGTCACAAATAATGCAAAAGTAAGAAAAAAATAACTTCCTTTGTGGGATAAAGGGAAAAGGGGGGGGGATCATTTTAAACTACTTTTCTTTTAAAATATATATTAAATGGTTTGATGTAGTTTTTGATAAACTGAAATGTGCCTTATCATATAGCAAGTAGAAAAAGTAATTCTACTTTATGATAATGGTGTGATTTTACTATCACAAACCAGGTAAGTCTTATTAAGGAAGATTTATTTCTTTTATTGCTGCTAGAAATAATGACTTAATATGGTATAAAGTTAAAATCCCTGTCGTAGGCACACATTATTAAAAATTGAAATGATGGGATAAGTTGAGCATCAAAATATAGTAATGAGTTATATCCCACTGAATAAAATAAGAATCCATGAATTCATGTGGACACAAATAAATAAATAGTTACATAAAAGGTAGAAAGGAAAGTTCTTAAATAGAGTAAAATGTCAGCTAATAAATATAGAAGGAATGATAGTGTTAGAAAATATCCATTTGGCAACTGTAATAATTATAACCAAGAATTCTTTACCTGGCAAGATTATTTTTCAAGAATGAAAAAGAAATTAAGACATCCCTGAATAAACAAAGGCTATAGGAGTTCATTAGTAGTAGACCTGCTCTGTAAGAAATGCTAAAAGGAATACTTGAGGTTGATAAACAAAGGACACTAGACAAAGATTGAAACCATATGGAGACCTAAAGAACACTGGTAAAGGTAAATACCTAGGTAAATGTGAAATCCAGATTTATTGTACTTTGGTTTGTAGCTCCTTTTCTTCCTATGATTTAAAGGCATATGCATAAAACATTAATTGTAAATGCATTAATAGGCACATAATTTATAAAGATGATCTCTAACAATAGCAAGATAAAATGAGAGAGACAGAAATGTAGAGGAACAGAGTATATACAATTTTAAATAAGTTGGTGTTATTCAAACTAAATTGTTATAAGTTTAAGATGTTGATTATAATCCCAAAGATAACCACTAAGAAAATAACCAAAAAATATACAGAAAATGAAAGAATTGAATCAAATGGTAGGCTACAGAAACACAACTAAATACCAAAAAATTTAGTAATGGCCAAATTGAGGAACAAAAACATATAAAGCATAGAAAACAAGTAGCAAAATGGCAGAAATAAATTAGTATAAGTAATTAATTTAAGTGTAAATTATTTCCAATAAAAAGTCAGTGGTTGGAAGAATGTATTTTCCAAAAAGTTTCATGTATATGCTGTCTATAAGAGACTCGCTCTAGATATAAAGGTACAAAGAGGTTGAAAGAAAAGGCATGGAGAAATATATTCTGTGCAAACAGTAACCAAAGGAGAGCTGGGGTAGCTTATATTATTAAGCCAAATAGATTTTACATTAAAAATGGCTACAAGAGATAAGGATGACAGTATATACTGAAAAGGATTTAATCCAACAAGAAGATACAAAAATTATAAGCATGTATACACATAATATATATGAAACAAAAGGGAACAGAGGGAGAAATTGATAGTTGTACAATAATAGTTGGAGACTTCACTATCCCACTTTCAATAACGGATAGAAGAACCAGAGACAATATCAATAGGAAAGAGAGTACTTGAATGATGCTATAATTCAGTTAGACCTAACAAACATATATAGAACAATTCACCCAACAATAATGGATTATACATTTTCCACAAGTGCACGTAGAACATTGTCCAGAGTAGAACATACGTTAGGCCATAAAACAAATCTTAAGAAATTTTGAAAGACTGAAATCAGACAAAATATCTTTTCTAATCACAATGGAACAAATTTAGAAATCAGTAACAGAAGGAAAATTCACAAAAATGTAGAAATTAAAAAACATACTCTTAAACATCCAATGATCAAAGATGAAACCACAAGAGAAATTAAAAAATACTTTGAGAAGAATAAAAACAAAACTACAAAACCTATGGAAAGCAGTGAAAGCAGTGCTCAGAGGAAAATTTCTAGTTTTAAACATTTACATTAAAAAAGAAGAAACAAATCAATAACCTAATGATATACCTTAAAGAAACTAGAAAAAGGAGAGCAAACCGAACTAAATTAGCAGAAGGTAGGAAATAAAGATTTAGTGGTGATAAATGAAATGAGAATCAGAAAGCAAGAGAATATAGAAAACCAACAAAACCAAAACTTGTTTTATTTAAAAGATCAGCAAAAATGACAAATCCTTAGCTAGACTGACAAAAAAAGAGAAGATTCAAATTGCTAAAATCAGAAATGAAAGAGGAGACATTACTACTGACTTTACATTAATGAAAAGAGTTATAAGAGAATACCATGAGCATATATGTACACCAACTAATTGAATAACCAAATGAAATGAACTAACTCTTAGAAACATATAACCTACCAAGTCTGAATCACAAAAACAGAAAAAATTTGAATAGACCTATAAGTAGTAATCGAAAGCCTCTCAACAAAGCAAAGCACTGGTCTTGATGGTTTTCCTTGGTGAATTTTACCAAACATTTAAAAAACTAATACCAAGCCTTTTCAAATTCTTCCAAAAAATTAAAAGTGGAGGGAATGCTTTCCAACTCATTCTGTAAGGCCAGCATTGCCTTGATACTGAGCCAAGCAATGACACTACAAGAAAAAAAACCAGACTAATATCTTATATGAACATCAATAGAAAAATCCTCAACAGAATACTATACTGAATTTAGCAGCATATTAAAAAGATTATATACTGTGACTATGTGGAATACAAGGATGGTTAAACAAAGAAATTGATCAATGTACACTATACTAGGAGAATAAAAGGGAAAACTACTTGATCTTCTTAATTGATACAGAAAAAGTTTGTGACACAATTCAACATCCTTTCATGGTAAAAACACTCAACAAACTAAGAATAGAGGGAAACTACATCAATATAAGAAAGCCACATATGAAAAACCTACAGCTAACACTATACTCAGTGGTAAAAGACTGAAAGCTTTTCCACTAGGAACAAGAGAAGGATGCCCATTTTTGCCAATTCTATTCAACATAGTATTGGAAGTGCTAGCTAGAGCAGTTAGGCAAGAAAAAGAAATAAAAGTTATCCAAATTGGAAAGGAAGAATGATGCTATTTGAAGATGATATGACCTTTTGTGTAGAAAACCCCAGGGATTACACGAAACACAAAACCTATTAGAATAAATGCAGAAAAGTAGCAAGATACAAAGCAACACACAGAAATCTGTTGCATTTCTATACACTTACAATGAAGAATTTGGAAAGGAAAATAAGAGAATAATTTTATCTACAGTAGCATCAAAAAGAATGAAATACTTAGGAATCAAGGAGGTGAAAAGCTTGTACACTGAAAACTACAAAACATTGCTTAAAGAAATAAATGAATGGAAAGACATCTCGTGTAAATAGAGTCGTTTGTTGTTTAGTTTTCAGAGTTCTCTATATATCCCAGATAACAATGCCTTATCAGATAGGTGATTTGCAAATACTTTCTTCTATTCTGTAAATTGCTTTTGTATTCTGTTGATTGTGGCCTTTGATGCATGAAAGTTTTTAATCTTGATAAGTCCAATTTGCCTATTTTTTTCTTTTATCACCTGTGCCTTTGTTATCATAGTTAAGAGATTGCCAAATCTCCTGTCATGAAGCTTTCCCTCTTTTTTTTTTTTCTGAATTTATCTCTTACATTTAAGTCTTTGATCTATATTGAGTTAATTTTTGTATATGGCGTTAGATAAGAATCCAACGACATGCTTTTGCAAGTAAACTTTGTATTATCTATATTTTATAACAATAAAAATAAAATTGTTGTAAAATATTAAATACCCCATCCTGATGAAAATAATCGGTACACTAGGAATAGCAGGGAACATCCTCAACATGATAAAAGATCATATATGAAAAACCCATAGGTAACATCATACTCAATGATGAAAGACTAAAAGTTTTTTCCCTAAGATCAGGAACAAGACAAGGATGCCTACTTTCACCACTCCATTAATATGTTTTCATTTCTCTTGGGTAGATTCATTTTATCTAACCTTTCTGGGAAATCTGATTCCTAATCAATCCCTTGGTCTTCTCTTTCTTCTCTTAGCTTCCACATTATTCCTCTTTTCTAGTTTTCCTCTTCTATTTTTTTTTTTAACTTTAATCAAATTTATTGATTTTCCTTGATTGCCTCTGGCCCAGCTTTGGCAGGGCTCTCTGGGTTCGTCTGGCCTTGTTTCTGGGCTGCTGCTGTAGCTGCTGCTGCTGTAACCGTGAAAATCTTTACTGCTTTAAAATAACTTTTTCTCTTCTCTATCTCCTTGATTCAAGCTAGACTTGGACCCTATAAGAGGGGAGCTCGGTTTCCTGCATTTTCTTCCTCATTTGGTGTTTCCAGAACTGTCATCCTGTCAGGTGCATGATGGGAGCTGCAATGTTTGCAATACGGATGAGATTATAACGATATTATAATTAGCCAAAGGTCATGCCCTACTAAAGACCGGTTTTGGCTTATCCACCCTTGCCCAAGCTAAATACAGGGAGGTCTGAAGAAAGAAAAAATTTCCAGAGCCATATCCTAGGGGAGGATGGAGTGTCCCTGCATTACCTGTCCTGCCTCCCTTCCTTTCTTTCATTCCTCTTTTTTACTTTCTTTCTTCTTTCTCTCTCTCTCTCCCTCTTTGTCTCTCCTGTTGTGACTGCACTGTATGCCATATATGGCATCCAGGTGAGGAATAGAGTGAAGAAATAAAATGGAGTGTGGACAAAAAAGGAGCCACATACTAAACATGACAAACTCAATGGAGGCCAGTATGATGGGTCCTACAAACTCAGAGATTGAAAGTTACACACACCAAAGTTAAGTCAAAGGAAAGTTTATTAGAAAAAGGAGTAGTACTCCACAGACAGTGTGATATCCTCTTGGAGACAGAATGAGAGGGACCAAGAAAAGCTTGGAAAGATAGTGAGTGTGTGTGTGTGGGGGCAGTTTGAATGTTCAAGGAATTCAGTTTACGTATCATTCTTTAGTTCCTGTGAGTTATTGTTGTTGTTGTTTTTACACTCCTACGGCACCTGATATTTCTAGGTGACCTCCCATCCAAATACTAACCAGGTCTGACCCTGCTTACCTTCCGAGATCAGACGAGATCGGGCATGTTCAGGGTGGCATGGACGTTCAGGGTGGCATGGCCATAGACCTTTGAGTTATTGTTTAAAAGACTTTGTTAACTCACTTCCTTTGATATGGACAACAGTGAGGAAGGGGAAGGGTATGTAGCATGAAAAAGTAAGAATATGTAGAGTGAAAAGCCTGCTGGCAGTTCCCAGCCTTTAAGCCATAGGTTCCCCATGGTTTTAGCCATAGGGAATGACTCGTGGTTCCTGGTTCCCCTTCACGGGTGTAGAGAATGGTCTGTTAGCAATCCTAGTAGAAATCTTCCTTTGTTCTGAAGATGTCCTCCTGGCTGACTGCAGGGCTGATCAGCATATTGCAGTCTCTGATTGTGGCTTGATTACCATTTTTAATTCTCTTGCCTCCTTACATTACAACCACAACACCAGAGAACAAGACTACAGCAACCTACATATTTACCTTGTTCCTCACATGCCATCTCTGTGTGCTATAAATGTTAATTATTAACCATCCTGTACCCTCCAATGTAAAAGAAGTGTCTCTCCATTTTACTTTTTATCCAATCCCCAAGATTTCCTTGCTTTGCTTTCTCCCACCCACTTAATCTACCACCAATGGATTTCATGTAACCCTCCTCATGTCTCCTTTTATTCTAATATATAAAATAAGCTACAAAACTGCCATTACCTGGAGCATTTTATCAATCCATTGAGATTTTGCTTACTGGCAATTGTCAGTTTGGCTCAAACTCAAAAATTCTCTACAGGTTTGGACATTACTTAAAATCAACAGGATTGACTATAGCTAAGCTGCTAAATTACTAAAACCAAGTAGGTTGAGGCATAAGGAAATGATTCTATTCATTTTAACTGGACTGGTAACTTAAACTTTTGAGCTTTCTAGTCTTGCATCAATGCCTAGATATACATCAAAATTACAGATAACCTTCTGATTACCCCCTGAAGGACTAGGAAAGTTCATGTATCCAGACCACCTGTCATCCAGGATCCAGACCATTGGTCACCTAGAGGATTACCATCTCAGACCAATCCAGAGGCTAAGAATGCAGGACTGATTCCTCTTCAGAATGTACTTTTTATTATAAGAACTCTGTTTTTCTTTCTTCTTCGAAACACTCTGGGTATTGCTTAGTTGTTTCCAATTTGCAAACCCTAAGACCCTTGCATAAATCTATTATTTATTTCTAGCCAAAGCTTCCAGACTCTTTGAGTTCTTTTGACAAGGGATACAGAGGCAGCTGCTATTTCCAATAGTTAAAGAGAAAACTACAGGCCCCAAACGGTATCGCTTGCGCTGAAAGTCTATGATACCAACCTAGATTTAATAACTGATATAGTTGCAGTTTCAACCTCTCCAAGAAACATAATCTTAGACAACCAGTCTGGAATTTTCTCCTCAAACATGGGTAACGTAATTAGTCACATAGTCCATCTCCATCCCTCATAGAAAGAAGAGGTAATCCTAATGATAAAAACTTCCCATATAATCCTTTTTGTTAATTGCTCCCTTGCCCCACCCTTTTCCCTATAAAAATCTTCCATTTTGTACAAGCCCCTCAGAGCACTCTTCTAGTTGCTAGATGGTATGCTGCTTGATTCATGAATTGCTTAATAAAGCCAATTAGATCTTCATATTTTACTCAGTTGTATTTTGTTTCTTTAACACATTTCTGAAATGGGAATCACAAGAACTGGATTTCATTGACAACCTTTAATACTGTGTGACACTGGTAAATTTAACTTCTAGTTTCACTAAGCTCAGGTATTAAAAATGGTTCTGGATCAACCAACTTCTTTAAGGTCCTTTAATTTGAATACTTTTAAAATCCTAAGATCCGTGAAGGGATCGGATTCACTAGTTTCTCAGGCGGCCTCATTCCCTAAGTGCTGGCAACCGTCTTCTGGCCCAATGACTCCTCTCTTGCAGCCTCCTGCCTCCCATTCCACGTTAGTAAAATGGTCCACGGCCAGGCAGGATCGAAATGGCAGAGTCGCCCTCAGGCAACTGCGAGTCAGCTCCCAGAAGCGAGGACTGAGGAAAAGACAGAAGGGCCGGCTTCTCGCAGGCTCCCGAACGCTCCAAGTCAGCACTCCAGGGTTACCCTTCAGGCCTCTTTCCCCTTCTCTCTAGGATTGCGGGTGCTGTCATTGCACCTCTGGGTTCGGCCCCGCTCCACCCAGCACAGATTCCGGGGTAACCCGTAAGGGTATCCTCCCACCGAAGGCCCAAGGCCCCGGAAGTGACGTCGGTGCGTGCGTGACGTGCGTTCGCGGAGGCGGGGCTTGAGAGAGGGAGGGTCCGTGTGAGGGCGGGTTGTGGACTGGCAGAGCCAGGACTACTCGAGCGACGCGGGGAGAGCGGCGGTCTCGACGCCTGTGGGTCTTTAGACGAGGTACGGAGCTGAAAGACGAGAGCCGTGGGCAGCGCTGTTCTTGGCTCCGGGAAGCGGGGCGGTGGCGCCGTCCGGGCGGGGGATGCTGGGTCATTCGTTCGTGCAGTCCACCCGGCCCGGGCCGTTTCGCTTCGGAGCCCTCTTTCGCCCTCCTGTCGCCCTCCGTCCCAACTCGGGTCCCGGGAGCGCGGCCTTAGCCCGTCCCAGGCCGTCGCCCGCCGCCTTAATCCTCTTGTTGCTCAGCCTGCCTGTGTCAGACGCTCGTCGCAAAGTTCTTGACGGCCCAGCCCAACTCTGACGGACAGACGCTTATCATTTCCTGGCCGCCTCCTGCCACCCGTCCTGCCCTCGCGGGATGGCTTCCCTCTGGCCGGCTCCGGCCTCACTGTCCAGTCTACGGAGTCCGAAGGGACACCTGTGGTGGAGGCCAGTCAGGTCGTGTCTTGGGGCCCTCGCGGACCCATCTGGGTTGGAGGCTTGGACCCAAATCGCAGCCTGGCCTTGGCAGAGGAGCCGGGACATCGCGAACCCGCGTCAGTCTTGAGGAGAGAACGTCTCGTTGCTGGGAGGGTGCTGACTTAAGAGGCCCTGGGACTTGAAGACTAATTCTAACTTTAGCCCCATGGTTGAAGGCCTGGGGTTAGGAGCAGAAGTCTCCAACCGTCTTGGAGGACAGCAGAAGTGATGCCCATCATGGAAGTTTAGCAGAGAGGGCGGGAAGGACTCAGCCGCTTTAGAGAGTAGGTCATAGCCAGCTGGTGGTGTCTCAGCTCTGGTGACCAAGCCCTGTGGTTGGGAAATGTGTCAGTGGGCGCTGATGGGCTCTTGTTGCCCTTGAGATTAGAACGAGTTAGAGTTCCAGTACGAGTTTACAGCATCACTTGGGGAGTAGTAGTTTTTATTTTTTATTTTTTTTGGCGCTGAAGAATTTTGTCTTTTGAGATTAAGAAATATTTGTACTTTTTTTCTCTAAGCCTAACACTGCTTTAAAAAAGTATTAATTAAAATAGTTGTATAAAGAAAGTATGCCGAGGATGCCGGAAGATTTTATTGTATTGTTAGTCCATTTAATAAATAACATTAACTTTTTTAAGAGTTTCTGATTCTTATGCGGAAGATTTAAGAAGTGTTCAGGATTTGAATTTTTACTGACCTTGGAAGCAGTCCTGTTTCTTCTCCGTAGAAGTTAGACAATTTGGGGGTGGGGGAGACACAGCAAAGATACTTTGAATACAATGTAAGTACTGTGAGCTGATAGAGCACCCTAAGTGTCCTCCTTACCCCGAGGGACTGCAGGATGTGGAGGGTGGTAAAAGGTATCAGGGAATATACCTTTCTGGAATTATGAAGAATGAGTAACATTCAGACTAATAAAGTAGGGTGGGAATTTTAGGGATAGGCAGGAATGTAGGAGTGGGGAAACTAAAGGAGAAGAGGCCAGTAACTACATGGAGGTGGTTTTTGATAAGTAAAAAAGTGCAGGGCAGTGGGTGGTGACAGGGGCAGGGAGGCTGGAGGTTGGCCTTTTACCTGATGATGCATGCCAGAACCCGGAAAGGGCTTTAAGGAGAGTCACTGAGCAGTTAAAAGGAATTTTATGCAGATCTTACACACAGGCTGCTATGTGGCTGGTGAAGATTGTGCCCAATACTGTGCTTGATTACGTGCTTTTTGGTATTTTAATCTTTTGTGCTTATTCAGTGTTTGAATTGAATTGTCTATTCATTTACTGTTTCTTTTCATAAGAATAACTACCTTGCTAATTTGTAAACTTCTATAAACAGAAATTCTGCATTCTTAATCCAAGTTAGGCATTGACAAATGTTCCATAGGTACTTGTTGATTTGATGAGAATTCATTGATTTCTGATGTTGATTTTCAGTGAAAAATTTAATCAGTTTTTATTTTAATATCTACATATAGAAGAACTAAGGTCCTGTTTGATTTACTTGTGTCAGTCTTTGTCTAGAGACATAGAATTTCAGTCTTGACAGTGTGAGTTTAATTTTTGGCACATGTGTTTTTATTGGTTGCAAAGTAAGCATCTCTAGGAGAGATGACCCATTCCTAAAATGTAGGCAATACCCGTGTAACATAACACCTGTCTATTCTGTGTCTCAGAATAGAAATGCTATTAAGTGGCTTCTTAACTCATAAAGCTATCACACCAAAAACAAAAGTTTCACACTAGAGGCCAAATGTTTTGCAAGTCTTATTAAATCTTCATTTCTTACAAAAGCATTGTAGAAACATTGTGTTATTTCATATGACTGAAATACTTTGAAATAAGCTAGACTATTGTTGAATAAACACTTAGGAAAAAGGACAATTGACATATTTTTATCCCACTTAATATTACATGGTTCATATTTTATCTGTTTGATATTTGGGTAAAGCTAAAATGCTTTAAGAAAAGGCTGTGCTTCTATGATGCTGTTTTCAAATTACTTTGAGATTCCCGTTTTTGATGACGTTATTGTTGGTGGGGTAGAAAGTATAATTTTTATTGTATAGTAGAACATTTTTTGTGTGTTTCTGGTAGCATACCTCATTTATGGTCACAAGGAGGGTGAAGAGCTGTGAGTATAATCAATTAGATTCATATGTAGTTAAAAGTTAGAAGTTATGATCAGAATAAGTATGAGTTGATGAATGGGTAAAGTTTTACACACTAACAGAGTCTTAACCTTTTTATTTTCCTCAAAAGACAGCAAGGAGATTGCTGACATCCCTGAAACAGGGGTGTAGCAGGAGCCTTTGGTGCTCTAAAGTCTTGCTGTCTCACATTAACGAATGGTTGGCAGCATTCTCTATGCTAGGCACAAGGCAACTCAGAGGAATTGTACGGAAATCTTATGAATCATTTTTGAAGCTAGTCACTTCCCATTCAGAATAAATAATTGTAACTACATTTTTGGCGACTTGACATGTATTTTAAAACAAAAAAAAGACTTTGAAATGAATATATATATATATATATTATATATATATATATATTATATATATATTATATACACACACACATATGTATGTGTGTGTGTGTGTGTGTATAATATATATATATTCTCAACTTGTTTCCTATTTATATGTAAATAAAATAGTGCTTGAGAAGTAAGTTGAGATCCTTTTGAAGTTTAAAGTTTTTAGACACTGGCAGGAAAACTGAGCAGGAGGTTGGATTTTGTATCACTACCTTCATTGGGCCCTGGAGAGTGTGTAAGGGACAAAAGTGAAAGAAAACTGTCTATGCAGATACTTTGTCAGTTTTCTAAGTAAATCATCTAATAAATTTAGAAAACATCTATTGAGTATTCACTCTATTTCTAGCGCTGTGCTATGTGTCTACGAACATATAGTGGACACGTAAGCAAGTAATTATAATAGAATGTGAGTGCTATAATAGCTGTATTTATAAAATACTATAAATACAGAGAGAATTATTCTGTCAGTAGGAAAAGGGGAATCAGTGTTATTTGAACAAGGTGGGATTTGAAAGAAGACAAACAGAAGGATATTCTAGGCTCGTTCATAAATAAGATGACCATCTGATTTATTATCAAAAGCAAGTTACTTTTGAGAATCATAGGGATTCCAGGACAGCAGGCATAAGCCAGGATTGTTCTCACTAACGGAGATATATGATTACCCTATTTACAAAGAGCAAGTGGTGCTGCAAGCCCACAGTTTTGTGTTAACTTGTGGAAAACTCATTTATTTTAATTACTTATAGAGTTTACAGCCATTTTATTTCATGGTTTATTAGTTTTGCAGAGCTTCTTTACCAAATTACCATAATTGGGTGGCTTAAAACAACAAATTTATTCTTTTGCAGTTCTGGAGGCTAGAAATCTGAAATCAAGGTGTCAGCAGGGCCATGTTCTCTCTGAAGGCTCTAAGGAAGATGATTGCTGGCAGTCCTTGGAGTTCCTTGGCTTGCAGCTGCATCACCCCAGTCTGCCTCCTGGCCACATGACCTCTGTGTGTTTCTGTCTCTAAGGACCTTGTCCCAGTCAATCCCAGTCATTGGATTAAAAAGTATTTAAGCTGAGCTATCTAGCAAATCTGGATAAATACATTTTCAATCCAGGCAATTGCTTTTTGTGTTTCTCCTCTCCCAGAGATGTGTGTATATATATCACTTTGCCCAGCCACAGGGTGAAATGGCTGCGGGGAAGCTAAAACTAAGATATAACTGGGCGGAAAAACCCTTTAATTGTTGAAACCACTTTATATATTGCAGTTTGTTGTCACTTTAGGTGGAGTTAAGAGATAATTTTTGGTCATTTGCTTATCGAATAAATTGACTGTTGGGGAATTGGCTGCTTTTGTGAAAGAAGGGTAGAGCATGGTAGAAGTAGGCTAGCACAGCCAGATTATTTTGTGTGTAATTTTGAGTTATCGGTCTGGGGAATAGTATACTTGGATTGGAGTCAATATCACTTAATTGAAGAGGGTACAATTTAGTACAGTAGAAAATTATTGTCTAGAACTCATTCCTTAAGAATGCTGCTCTGCTGGCTCTGCTCATTCCAACAGCATAAATTCTACATTCTATTCCAGGGGTTTCATTATCATTTGGAATTATTTGGGCAGGCTAGTTGTTTGGATACTTTGTTTTGTTACATATAACATTGGAACTCTGCCATGGATTCTCTGTGTGACATCCACATTCATTTTGGAAGCAATGTATTAAATGATATGAAAGTTGGTGAAATTTGGGTACAGATTTGAAACACTAAGTATCTGATTAAAACTATGGTGTCATAACATTAAAGTCAAGGACTAAAAGATAATATAAAAAGAACAAAAGATGACAAAAATGAGCAAGAACATGAACAGTTAAATTCCTCTAAGAATATATACTAATGGCCAATAAATATAAAGATGGTTAACCTTAAGGAAATGCATATTAAAACAAGAAATGATTTTTTTTTTGCCTTTCTGATTGGCAAAAATTAAAGGTTAATAATGTAGTGTTTATGAGTTCGTGGGAAAGTAGATTCTCATACATTGTAGGTGAGAATATAAATAGGAGCAATATTTTTGTGGGGCCAGTTTGGTAGTATATATTAAAATTTAAAATGCACAAACCCTTTGACATTCCATACCTGTTTCTAGGAAGCTATTCTTGTTATGCTAATGGTCTCTCATATCCTTATCCTACATATCAGAGATTTACAAATTCTTATTAGTATAATTTCTAAGTATGATAAAATACTTCATTGTCTTATTTATTTGAAATATTTTTTCTAGTCTCTTACTTGCTTTTCTGTTTTGATTCTAAGTGAGACCTTTTAAAAACTAGACATAAGTTTCAATTTATGTATTCAAATCTGTTTCTTTTTCGATTTCTCCTGTAGCATGTAAGCTTAGATAACCCGCACCTCTTGAGAACTTCCATAAATACTTAATTTTAGTTTTTTCTACTATTTTTCATCTATCTTTAAAAACTTTAACTCTTTAAGATGCCTGTAATTAATTTTGGGGATACCAGATTGCCGACCAGTTATTCCAACCTTGTTTATTGAAAATTCTTCCCTTATTCTCTTCTTCTAATATTAAATTATTTTATATATTATATTATTATTGATTTGGGGGTCAGTTTGTTCTGTGGTAATTTGCTAGTTTTGTTGCAAAGTTCACACTATTTTAACTACAGTAAAAAAAAAAGTTGCTAAGTTCACACTATTTTACAGAAAATTTAAGTCAATAAATTAATTTAGAAAATTTTAAAAATCTTGCCTGTTATTGTGATGAAATACGGAATAATTTTGTCAAAGACAAAAAAAATCTTTTGTATTTTTGTCATTTGTAGTAAACTTATACATTTTGATGTATTTGCCATTTTAATAATATTTAATTTTCTCATACTGTGTCCTGGTATATGTCTTACCAACTATTTAAACCTTCTTTATATCTCATTTTTTATATATTTTTTTAAATTAGTTTCAAGTATACAGTACATTGGTTAGACATCTAGATAGTTCATAAAACAATCCCCTCAATTACTCCCTCCCTCCCCTGACCCTCCACCTAGCCAACATATTAATATTAATGGCATTCCCTATGCCATGCTCCCCATCCTCATGACCATCAGCTACTAATCTGTACTTCTTTAACCCTTCACCCCATTCTCCCAGCCCCCCAAACCGCTCTCCCCTCTGTCTGTCACCAAATTGTCCACTATATTTGTGAGTCTGTTTTGGATTAGTTTGTTCTTTTTATTCCTTAGATTCTGCATATTAGTGAAATCATATAATGTTTACCTATCTGTCTGACTTACATACTTTCTAGGTCTAGCAAAGCAATATCTTTTTCCATCCTCTTCCTCTCAGTCTCTTTGTTTCTTAATCTGAAATGAGTCTTTGTATTTTTTCTTCTTAAAGAAGTCCCTCCAACATTTCCTGTAATACTGGCTTGGTGGTGATATATTTCTTTAGCTTATTTTTGTCTGAAAAGCTCTTTATCTGTCCTTCAACTCTAAATGATAGCTTTTCTGGATAAAGTATCCTTGGTTGTGATCCTGGGTCTTCATCCTGTTGAATATTTTGTGCCAAGCCCTTCAGTCTGCGCAGTTTCTTTCAAGAAATCAGCTGCCGGTCTTATGGGTGTTCCCTTATAAGTATCTGTTTTTCTCTTGCTGCTTTTAATATTCTTTCTTTGTATTTAACCTTTGGCATTTTAATTATGTTGTGTCTTGGTGTGGGCCTCTTTGGTCCCTGATTTTGGATTTCTCTGAACTTCCTGGGGTTCTATTTCCTTCACCAAGTTAGGGAAGTTTTCCATCATTATTTCTTCAAACAGCTGTTCAGCATCTTGATTTTCTTCAGTTATGCCACTCAGACAGATATTTAGACCCTTAATAGTGTCTCTTAAATTATTCTCCTTAAGTTATTTTTATAGTCTTGGCATCTTATCTCTTGCCATTCTGATTGCATGGTCTTGGCTTTCCCATTCTCTAGATAGGACATTTGGTCCTTTATTCACTTTGTTTATTCCTTTGTTTATTCCATTTAATATACTTCTCATCTCAGATAATGTGTTCATTTCTGACTGATTCCCTTTTATAATTTCCATTTCCATTTTTATGTTTTTTATCTTTTTGTTGAATTCTCACCGAATTTATCTACACTTTCCAAAAGTTCATAGAGCATCTTTATAACCAGTGTTCTGAACTCTGCATCTGTTAGATTACTTGACTCCATTATATCTGGATCTCTGTTCTGTTCTCTCATATGGTTTCTGCTTCTTTGTCTTCCCATTTTGGCTGCCTTTCTGTGTCTGTTTCTATGTACTAAGCAAAGCTCCTAATTCTCCCGATCTTATTAGGGTGGATTCGTGAAGTAGTTGTCCAGTGGCACAGTCCTGAGAGGGATTCAGCTGCAGGCCAAACTTAGCCCATGCCTCTAACCTCTCTGGGTCCACCTGTTAAGATTCAGCAAGCAATCCACAGATACTGTGCTTATAGTTGCCTCAAAAGGCCATACCAGAAACCGAGGCCAGCTGCCTCCAGTGTGAGTTTAGGCATTGCTCAGCAAGGAGTACCTGACTTGCTGAGGATATACCTGGATGTGGCATGGGTGGGGCCTGGAGTTGGGGGAGGCGGGTTTTCAGGGAATCCTCTGGGCAGAGTGACCTCTGTTATCCAGTTTGATGACGTCAAGGCGTTGGCTGTGCTGTTGTCAGGTGCACTGGTGTGGGGGAAGGCTCAACACAGAACAGTGGATACCACCCGACACTTCTGTACAGAGCGAATCTCACCTTGGCCCTCACTCCAACAATGTCTCCCTGTAAGTCCCTTGTGCCTCCTGCATGCAGCCTAATCAGCACTGGTGCTCAGAGCGAGCAGGTCCATCACCACGAAATCCGCTTGCGGTCACCGCTCCTTTAAGAGGTGTCTGCCACTGCTGCAGCCTCCGTCTCACTCAGCCCCTCGAGACCAGGCAGCCCTGTGTCCTCATCCCCTTCTACCTTCTGCTGTTGCAGGGCGCTTTTTTAGTTGTATGGCTTGTTCGTCTAGATCCCAGGCGATTTTTCCTTGCTGCTGCTCCTTGTTTCTGTCACAACTTTGATTTGATCGCCCAAGGGATGAACAGAGCCTCTATCATCTATGCCATTTTTTTCTCCCTCATATCTCATTTCTGTGTAGCTCACATAATTTATTAAAATATTTTCTATGTGTTTATATTTTGATTACATTGTAAATGAGATCTCACTATATATTTCCTAACTTACTATTGTTAGGCTATTATAAGTGTTCTAAAAATTTTATATACACATATTTAGCTTGTTTCACATAAATTCTTTTATGAATTCTTTTGTGAAACTTTAACTAATTATTCAGTGTTTATAGTATTTTAATTTTTTTCTTTCAAACCTAGATATATAGTTATATTGCTCATATTAGACAGTAAGCGCCACAGGGACTGAAACTGGTTTTACTACATTTCTATCCCAAGTGTCTGTCACAACGTAAATCAATATATAAGTATTTGTTGAATAAACGCATGAGTGATGAGTAGGGAAAGCACTATGAAAATATATTGGCTGTCTCTAGGTTATGTTTTTATTATTTTTCTACTTTATTTTCTACTTACCTATATATCTCAGGTTTTGAGGGTTTGTTTTGTTTTGTTTTGTCGTTGAGTAAACTTTTTACTACTATAAATGGGAAAAAGCAAATTTAAGGCAAAAAGCTTACCTATAAGTTTTACTTCTTAACTGAGGTCAAAGGATAGTGTCATTTCGTAGAGTTGATCGTATGTTACCTATAAATCCCAGGTGAGTTTTCTAGAGGAATGATATATGAGGGCATGACATTGAACCCAAGAATAGGAAGGAAGCAGGACTCTCACAAAAGAGGATAGTGGGAAGCTACTCAAATCCCCAAGGTGTTTTTTCCCCTTTTTTAAATGAGGTGAATCTGGCTTGCATATGGAGCCTTAAGGAAGAACTCTGGGTTCTATATTACTCTGGCTCTCTTTCATGTACCTCAGCCCAGATTAAATCTTAGCCATGGGACAGAATTCACAGGAATCTCTACTGTCTCAGCAGTAGAGATTTGTTTTTTTTACTGTCTTTCCTAATGTGAGTGAGCCAGTTGAATTATTCATTCTTTATGCCCAAGTTCCTCAGTAAAAGCCTACTTCCTAGGAGTGGAGTGCTCAAACCAGTGTGGCCCCTCTGACTCCACTCCTGGGTACATTGATGATGGTAGGTTGCCTTTGGGTTGTGGCCCCACCGACTAGGGATAGATATTTTCTGCCCAGGAACTACAGAATTGAGTCTCAGAATTAATCCCTGTGTATCTCCCTAACTAAAAAGGATATGTTGTCTATGTAGCTCTGACGCCTGTTCTGAGTGTGCTGACTATATGTGCTCTGCTCCACTGGAACAGAGTTGTCATTACCACTACATAGCCTTTCAGATCATGACATGTACTTGTGATGGTTCACTTGCTTGCTTTGGTTTTCATACTTAGAAACAGAAATGATCTGAGTGGTATGTTTAACTGTCTGATACACATTGGTTCAATCATAAGTGTTTTTAGTTTTAAAAATTTAAGTGGAATTTTTAAAAACTTTTTAATTTGAAATTATAGATTAATGGGAAGTTACAAAGATAATAGAGAAGGGTCCTGTGTACTCTTCACATAGTTTCCTCCAATGATTACATCTTAGATAACCATTGTGCAATATCAAAACCAAGAAAATGACATCTATATAACATGTATGTATATTTCTATGTCCTTTTATCACATATGTAGACTCCTATAACCACCATCACCACAGTCAAGATACAGAACTATTCTATTACCATTAATGATGCAAATCAATTCTGGTTGGGAGAGTTCCAAAAGAGGATCTCAACCCTAAGCCTCCAGGTTCTTGTCTTCAACTGGAGAAAGATAGACAGGATAGACAGTAAAGAAACAAGTTTATTGAGAAAGCAAGAAGTATACCCCTGAGAGGACTTGCGAGAGCTCTGGTGAGCTGTGCCCTGAGGAATCTAGGGGGTGGGTTTATATTTTTATCAAGGGTTAGGAGAGGAACCTGGGGAGGGTCCTGGGAGAATGTTCATTAGATTTCCGAGTAACGGTTTTCTTGGAAATGGTTATCCTCCCCCTTTTTGGCCTTAGAAGTCGATTTCAGAAGTGTCATGTCGTCAGATGCATGATTAGTACCCTACTATCTATAATGCTGATGACTTGCAGAGGATCCTATAAGAAGCTCTGGGGTCACGTTTAGGTTAATTATTCCTCCATCTCGGATCAATCTTGTTTTAGCTTGTCTCCGACCCTGTGGCCATCACAGAACTTCCTGTTGTTTCCTTTTTTGTTAGAGGTGCCCATCCTGTTTAGCCTGTCTCACTAAGATCTCTCTCATGCCACTCCCTATGTAATCATACCCTGTCAGTAGTCCCCAAGACTGCTCTAGGTTTGGAAATTCCTTAGAAGGACTCACAGGACTTGTGTACTCTTGGCTATGTTTTATTATGGGAAATGATACAAAGTAGGATGAATAAAGGAAAATAGTACATTGAGTAGAGTTTAGAGGATACCAGAAATAAACTTTCAAGAGTCTTCTTCCAGTGGAGTTGCACAGGGTGCATTTAATCCTACAGCAACAAACTATAGCAACATGTGTGGTATGTTTTCTGTTAGAGAAGCTCACTTAAGCGTAGGATTCCAGGGTTTTTATTGGAGGCTGGTCACATAGGCACAAGTGCCTTCTTAATTGACTAGAGTAACTGCAATTCCAGGCCCCAGAAGAAAGGCAATTATTCACTATACATCACTTTATTTGCACAAACTGTCTGGATAAGCTGGTACAGTGTGGTTCAAGGCTCCAAGCACACAAAACATCCTTATCAGTTGGTACATAAGGACACTCCAAGACCTCAGTTCCCAGGAACTGGTCAAGAGCCAGTCATACCAGCATGCCCTTCTAAGAATGTACATAATTTGAGCAACTCAGGCCTGCTTGGCTCTTTGCTGCACACCTTTCCCTACCTTTGCTTGTTAGAAACAGAAAATGGAGAAACAGTGCCGGGCCCAGAGTGGAGGTGAGGGTTGGGTAAGTTGGGGTAGGTACTACTTTAGGTAGAGTGGACAGGGAAAGCCTTACTAAAGTGTGACATGAAAACTGAGAACTAAACGATGAGAGAGAAATCACCATGTGAACAGCCAAGAGCACAGCATTCTAGGGATTAAAACACCTATGCAAAGGTAAGAGAAATGGAAAGGGGGCCTATAAAAGTTTTCTGTTGTTGCCATAACAAATTAGCACAAACTTACCAGCTTAAAACAACACCCATTTATTATCTCAAAGTTCTGTAAGTCAGAACTCCTGGCTATCTCAGCTGGTAACTCTGTTAAGGATCTCAAAAGGTCAAAGTTAAGCTGTCAGCCAGCCTAGGCTCTTAGCTGGAGTCCATGGGGAGAATCTGCTTCCAAACATACTCATGTTGGCAGAATTGAGTTCCAGGTAATTATAGGACTCTTCATTTCTTTGCTGGCTGTCAGGGATCATTCTCAGCTTCTAGAACCTACCCACATTCCTTGGCTTATATTCTCTATACCTTCAAAGCCAACAATAGTGCTCTGACTTCCTATTCTGCCCTCCTCTTCAGATTTTTATTTTAAAAACAACTTTATTGAAGTATAGTGCACGCATTTAAAGGGCACAATTTGATGGTAACCATCACCATAGCCAACTTAGAACATTTTTGTCATTTCAAAAAGAAACCCCATACTGTTTAGCTAACTCCTTTATCCCCGTCCTCTCCCCGTCAGTCCTAAGCAACCACTAATCTACTTCTGTCTCTATAGATTTCCCTGTTCTGGACGTTCATGTGAATGGGATCATATGATATGTGGTCTTTTTTAGTGGCTTCTTTCACTTAGCATGTTTTCAAAGTTAATCGTGGCATGTATCAGTACTTCTCTTTATGACTGAGTAATCACTTCATTGTATGGATATACTACATTTTGTTTATCCATTTGTCAGTTGATGGATATTTGGGTTTTCATCTTTTGGCTATTATGGGTAGTGGTACTATCAACATTCATGTACAGGTTTCTGTGTGGACACATGTTTTCATATCGATTGAGTGTATACCTTGGAGTGGAATTGCTGGGTCATAGAGAAGCTCTGTTTAATCATTTGAGGAACTGTCAAATGGTTTCCAAAAGTGGCTGCATCATTGTATATTCACACCAGCAGTATATGAGGCTCCAGTTTTTCCACGTCCTTGTTAACACTTGTTATTATCTGATGTTTTTTATCCTACTGGATGCGAAGTGGTATCTTATGGTTTTGATTTAGGTTTCTCTGATGACCCATGAAGTCAAACATCTTTTCATGTACTTATCGACCATTTGTATATCTTCCTTGGAGAAGTATCTATTCAGACCTTTTACCCATTAAAAACTTGTTATTTTTATTAATGTTGAGTTGTAATAGCTCTGTATATATTCTAGAGACAAGTTCTTTTTCAGATATATGATTTGCAAATATTTTTTTCTCATTCTTTGGGTTATCTTTTCACTTTCTAGATGAGGTCCTTGGAAGCACAAAAGTTTTTAGTTATGATGAAGAACAGTTTGTCTTTTGTCGCTTTTTTGGTGTTATGTCTAAAAATTCTTTGCCAAATTCAAGATCGTGTAATTTACCTCTATTTTTTCTCAGAGCTTTCAATTCCTGAGATTATTGATATGAATTGTTTTGGATCTCTCTGAGTTTTTTTCAGAAGTACCATCCTGAATTCTCTGTTATTTAAGTCGCATATTTACATGTCTTTAAGCTTATTTTCTGGAGATTTTACTCTTTTTTTTTTCTGACCTGCCTTGTCACCTTGGTTGTTCATGGTGTTTAAAGGATTATTTCTCCACTTGGGCATTAATGGAAGTGTATACTGCTTTTATTCCAGAAAGAAGGCTTATTATATAAAGGTCTCTTTTTAGCCTGTTGCAAAGAAGGTGTTTTTCTTTTGATTTCCAGTGGGTGGTGTCTAAGCATCTTGGATCCCTACTTTATATAAAGCCTTAATAATGCTTTTTTATTTTCTTACAGATATTCAGTCATGCTCGCTACCCTCAGTCTCAGTCCCTGTCAGTGTTAGCAACAGTTTTGGTAGCATTTGCTCGTATTCCCCTGGGGCTAAGTCTTGGAGGATGTGGAGGGAGGAGCCTTTTGGGTTGGGTCTGGGGGCTGCGGCTCAGCCTCGCGTTTGCAACTGAGGTTGGTAATAAGCAACTGTTGCTTCTCTGCTGTCCCCACTTCTCTGCTTTCTGTCTTGATCCCTAGGCACTGCTGCTGCGTGGAGCTCACAGCTCTATCAGGCAGGGCAGTTCAGGGAACCCGCTGCACTTTCTGCCCTCCCTCTCCTTCTGCAGGGACCTCTGGCTGCGAGAGGCAGCTCTTTGTTTCTCCCAGTCTGTGGCCTGATTCCCAGGGTTCTGACCTGCAGTAGCTCTTGTGTGCAGATCCCACCCTCAGACGTGGTGGTGTGCAGTTTGGGTGTTTTTTGTTGAGTTTTAGATGTTCAACTTGTTATTGTTTGAAGGGGAGAGATCTGGGGACGTCTCGCACTCCGCCATGTTTCTGATGTCACTCTCTGCTGAATCTGCTATCGCTCTGTCTCTGCAAGTTTTCCTCTCAGTAAAAAACTGGTCCCAGCTGGTGTGTGTGCTTTCAGGTCATTCAGTTTTGATTAGTCGACATTAGATGACCTTGGATGAGTTATTAATTCTCTGTGAGCCTGAGTATCCTCTTCATCAGTGGGGATAATGACAGTAAACACTTATTTGGTTTCATGCTTGTCAGGCAGTGAAAGATGATTAGATCTCTGTACCCGGCCACCAGTATCTTAAACGTTTATATAGAGGCTTTAACTCGGTTCAGTCTCCTATTGCATTCAGGTGGTATCCTCAGAGTTTTTATAGTTTTATCTTTTGCATTTAGGTCTTTGACCCATTTTGAGTTAATTTTTGTATAGGGTATGAGGTAAAGGTCTAACTTCATTCTTTTGCATGTGGTTATCCAATTGTCTCAGTACCATTTGGTGAAAAGATTCTTCTTTTTTCATTGGATAGTCTAGGCACCCTTGTGGTGACCTTAGATGTGTGGGTTTATTTCTGGTCTCATAATTCTATTCCATTGATCCATATGTTTACCCTTGTACCAGTACCACACTACTTTGATTATCATGGCTTTGTGCTAAATTTTGAAACTGAAAAGTATAAGTCCTACATTCTTTTTCAAAAAATTTTTTTGACTATTCTGGGTTTCCGTCCTCTTTTGCATTTAGGACTCATGTGCTTATATTGTGCCCACCTGGATAATCCAGGATAATTTTTCTGTTTTAAAGTCAACTGATTCGTAACCATAATTATCTGCAAGTCTTTTTTGCCATGAAAGGTAACACAATCACAGGTGTAACATCAGAGAACAAAGGTCAGAGAGACACAAGGCCTGTGGGGGCCTAGGTTTGTTAAATGGTGGAGAATGGTAGGAGCAGAAGTTGGACAGAGATGTGAATGGAAGTTTCAGAAATATTAATTTGTCCGACGTCACATTTCTAATAAGTAAGTAAAAGAGCTGAGATTTGAATGCAGATTTGACTGATCTTTAGATCTCATGTCCACACCAAATTGGTTTTCATAGACTTTTAGCTATTATTATTGTTTTTATCTTAATACCTGTTGAACTCAGTATATGCTAAGTAGTCCTCGCAATTCTGTTATATTTCCCAGTTTTAGAATAGTACCTGGACAGGTCTTTGCCTGCAGATAAATAAGCTGTATTGGAACTAGCATAAGAAAAAAAGAAAAGAACAGTGAGGAACCAAAGAGTGTGTCGCAGAATCTGAGGGTAGGCAGGCAGCTAAACCTTAGGAAAGAACTGGAACTGAGAAATAGAAATCTAAGGACTTAGAGAGTATTTTTCTTTTGCCACTTTTCTCTGCTTCTTGGTGTGTATCTGTTTCATTCTGCAGACTGGTTATCATGTTACTCAGGTCACTTGATAAAAGATGGCCATGCCACAACTCCTCCATCATTCTAGAGAACAGCTCAGAGTTAGTTTTATTTCCAGAACTTCAGTTTGGGTCACGTATTAACCCCTGGTTCAGCCAGCTGTGGCCCTGAAGTGGTGGGTATACAAAAATGGCTGCTGGCAGCCTACCTTTGTGGAGTAGGGTAACAGTTCTCTGATAAAATGGAGGTTGCTCTTACATGTATGTGGCAGACTCACTCCAAAGTGTGTTGCCATCACTCCCCTTTCCATTTCCACTGTATTACCTCTATTATTATAACTTCTTATTGTGATTGTCTCTTGATCACTATCCCTGTCTCCTGTTCTACGCTTTCTCCCCAATCCAAACTAGAAATTGCCTCTTAAATTTTCAAAAAAAAAAATTTATACAGTAAAATCGAATATTGGGGGAGTATACAGTTCTATGAATTTTAAAACATATGGATTTATGTAAACATCTCCATAATCAGAATACAGAACAGTTCCATCATTTCCAAAAATGTCTTGTGCTATTTTTTTTATTGGTACCCTCTCTCAATCCTAATTCCTAACAAACACTAGTGGCAATACACTTTGGAGGTGGGATCTGTAACAATTCATTAATGAAACATGACAGAGAGACTCGCAAGTTTACAAATACACTTTACTGCCTCTACAACATCATACAATATGTAAACTTTTAAAACTGTCTTTGTTCACTTAGCCTAAAGCCTTTGAGATTCATCCAAGTTGCTGGGTATATCAGTACTCTCCCCAACTTTTTTTCCCACTGAGGAGCATCCATTGCATGGATATACCACACAGTTTATTTATCTGTTCACTCATTGAAAGATACTTTGGTTGTTTCCAGTTTTTAAAAAATTCCCAAGTAATACTTCTAGAAACATGTGTGTAGATTTTTGAGTGACATCAGTTTTATTTCTTTAGAGGAAATAACCAGGAATGGAATTGCTGAGTCACATAAGTGTATGTTTAACTTTTTATGAAACCATCAAACTGTTTTTCGCGGTGGCTGTACTATTTGCATTCCACTTGGAATGTGTGAGAATTTAGTTGCTCTGCATCCTTGCTACCACTTGGTGCTGTTGGTATTTTTAATTTTATCCATTCTGGTAAGTGTAGAGTGATATCTCAGAGTGGTTTTAATTTACATTTCTCTAATGGATGATGATGTTAAACAACTTTTCATGTGCTTATTTGCCATGTTGTCAAGAACTGTAAAGGATCTGAGTTTTTACCCTACTTACAGGTAACAAGTTAGCCTGCCATAGTTTTGTGGATGTTGGCAGAGACATGAGATTCTGAGTAGAGACAACGGACTTTATTATTCACAGGACATCAACAAAACAAGTTTCATTTTTACATGGGCTACCCTTGCCCTCAAGTCCCATGGGAGTGATGTCACAGCTGAGGAACTCAAGCTTAGGGAACCTAAATCTTTTATAATTGACAGCAAAGGGACCTACTTGACCTTTGACCTGCAGGGAAACATTGTGTCTTTTATACTCTATTGATAGTAAACAAACTTACCCTCTGCTCTAGGGAGAGCTTTGTACATTTTAAGAATGGTAGATATTCCAGCATCCTTGAAGATCTAGATAATCTGTTGCAAAGGCCTCTTGTATTGAAATATGAGAATTGTCTCCCAACTTGTATATCTTCTTTAGATAAGTGTCTTTCAGGTCTTTTGCCCATTTTTTAATTGGGTGGTTTTTTTTTATTGTTGACTTTTGAGTGTTCTTTATATATTCTAGATACATGTCCTTGGTCAAATATGTGATTGCAAGTATTTTCTCCCAGTTTGTAGTTTTGTTGTTGTTGTTGTTTTCATTTTATTAATGGTGTCATTGGCAGAGCAAAAGATTTTAGTTTTGCTGCCAAGTTGTAGCTGCATATTGTAATGCACATTTTGTGGGTTGTAATTCCAATGTCAGTTAGTTTTTCAAAACCTTTGCAGTACTGATTGCCCCATTTCATGTATGTGCTAGTCTGAAACTTGTTTGGCGGTCTCTGTTTGAATTTTAGTCTTTTGTCCTAAATAGCATCAGATCCATTATGCACAGCCTAGAGGTGAGCCCAGGAGTTCACAGACATTTTCAGGTTGCTCTCTTGAGTTCTCCTTTTCAGTGATTTCTCCTGTATTTATTTTTTGTTCCCTAGGTTCTCATCTTTTCTTTCCTCTGGCCAGAAAACTGTGGAGTTAGTTACCCTACTCTGTCATGTACACTGTACTTCCACAACTGTCTGCACATTTGGGGCCAAGAAATGGGAGGATAGACAGTGAAGAAAATCAGTAGTTCCCCTTACTCAGAGTTAGCTCCTGCAGTCTGTCTTTCCAGTCACTATTTTATGTGGTTGCTTGGGTGCTATGGCTCAAGAGAAGGTGGAAAAGACAATAAAATTGAGACATTTTCATATTTTCTCTCAGTGTTAGGGTTCCCTTTCTCTTTCCTTGAGCCAGAACTAGAGGCACTCTTTGTGCCTTGGTGTCCATTTCTGGGTTCGCTTGGTGATACTGGAGGGGGAAAACATGGTAAACTCACTGAGGGTTTGGTGATATGTTGAATTCTGGTCTTCCCTAATTCTACTCCTCCCTTTTGCCTTTGAGAATCTCCAAAAGTGGTGCTCAGTATATACTATCCAGGTTTTATAGCTGGACTAAATCTGTGAAGTCTGTCTCTCTCATAGCATGTGGCCCTTGATGTCTGTGTTCAATTTTTGTTTGTTTGTTTGTTTGTTTTTATGCTTGACTTCTAGGGATCATCCCTGCGCCTCCATCCCTTTATTTTCAGCCAAAGATTGTTGTTTGTTCAGACAAGGAATTTCTACACAGACATCTCTAGCCAGTAAGGCTTCCACACTGGTAAACAGACCCTGTGCATACACAGAGGAGACATGAGAGAGCCCAGCAGAAAGAGCTGGTGGCCTGAAATTTAAATGCATTTCTCGGCTAACACATTGGTCCATCAGCAAAGAGGAAGTGTTTGTCCATTTTTATAGCTGATTTTGGGTAAAGAGGATTTATTGTCCTCACCTCATCACTCTATAAGACAGAACTTCATCTCTCAAGTTTTAATGTATTAAAATAAAGATCTTAACATGCTTTTCCCTTTTCAGGAGCTTTCAATGATGCTTCAATCCACACTCTATAGCCTGGAGTTTTTAAGTGCCATCGTATTTGACTTCACACCAAACTTTTTCACTTAACCTCCTCTTTATACCACATTGTTCTTATTCTACATTTGCTTTCCTGTTTCTGAGCTTTTTGTAAAAGATGTTATCCCTATTTAGAATGTCCTCTCTCCAAGACTCTCTTAGGTTCAACTGAAAGCTCTTTCAGGTCTGCACCCTCAGTCCTTGGCCCAAGTGGTCTCTCCATACTCCTTTATCAGAATTACGCCTTTTTCTACCTCACAGTTTCATAGCACTATATCTTTCTGCATTGTTCAGTATGCCTATTTTTTTGGTTATAAGCTTCCAGAAGGCAAAGACATGTTCTAGTAAGTATACTAACAATGGTATCTAGCTCAGTTCTGTGCACACAGTTGGCACTTAGTTAAATTATGATAAGATCCCTAAGATATAGGACTTAATTATGTCTGGACATGTGAGTTTCTTGAATACATTCTGTGGATCGTCACTTTATTCTGTGCTTGTTTGGCAGTTTATTTGTTTATGGGAAGAAGAATAAAGACCATTTCATTATATGAATTTGAATGGAAATTCTTGGGTAGCAATTTATAATACAATCCTGATGCTATGAACAAATAAGATATGGTATAGTAGAAAAGAAAACAAATTTTGGAATTTGTTAAGGCATTATTTTGAATTTTAACTCTAACATATGTGACCTGACTTCTTCAAGCTTTGTTTACTCAACCTCGAAATGGGGATACTAATTCCTTGTCTTTGATGAATAAATGATTTTATATTTTGGTAAGTACTTGACACAGTAGGTTTTCTACAACTGTTTATCCCTCTCTGTCCAAGCCAGTATTATCTGTTCCTGTATACTAGCAGAGAGAAAGAACTCCCTCTTTTCAGAGCTTTTAGGTGATTCTTCCTCACTCCTTTAACAACTGTAAGGTGGCAGCAAGAAGAAAATAGGGGTTAGTAAAATGAGTCAACCTAACACTATTGATAAAATCCAGTCAGTTGCCAGAGGTGAAAACTCCCTTAACACATTTAACCTGCCAAGTAAGGAATCTTGTTAAAAAATAACTTTGCAGAAAATCCAAATTATTTTGCTGATAGTCTAAAAAGGATAGTCATAGCTAAAAATTTCTCTGGTTTCATAATCAACTTAAGACACATTTTAAAATTAATTTCTCCTTATTCAAACAATTTTCTAAATTTATATCTTACATAAGCCCTTAAATTTGTATCAAATCTTAAAGGAAAGCTTATTCACTGTCCAAATGAAGGCTGAGTAGAAAACAGCCTTGTGTCCATATGCAATCCAAAACACATATTAAGCACCTTAGCTCCATACTGTGTTCTGTTGGGAATATAAAGCAGCTCCTCAAGGTGCTTCTAGTCTAGGTGGGAGGAAGTCAAATATAGAAATGATTTTTTATAATGAAGTAGAATGAATATAACTGGTTCCTAAATAAGCAGTGTTGTGAGTATAGAGGCTCAAAGTTAATTCTGGGTGGAAGGGTGCTCATGAGAAGCTTCACTGAAGAGATGGTCCTTAAAATGAACTTTCAATAGTGAATCATCTTTGAAAAGGCAGAAGAAAGGTATAGGAAAGACTTCTAGGCTGAGGCACAAACATGCATTATTTGCTTGGTAAGTGGTCATATGATTGAACATTACTGTGCTCAGAAAGGTGAGTTCGGACAAGTAGGTTGGGAACAATGTAGTACAAAGAAGCTAACCTGGTTTTGAACATTGTTAGAACCTTCTCTGTTGCTTCTCTGCTGCTTGTTTTTAGTAGAGTTTACATGCTTTTGAAAATTTCTCTGAACCTGAGTTTTCACATTTAGTAAAATGGAGATAATGTTTACCTTTCTTTTTTGTGGGAAATAATTATATTAAATATCTGTCACAATATGGGGTATGTAGTGTGCGGTGACAAATAGGCTCATGTTTATTTTTCCTAGATTACTGAGGGCCTTGAATGCTGTCTCAGGATTTAGATTATTCTGATGCTTTAATTATACTCGCTTTCTTGGTAAATTTTAAACTATTTGAGACAAAGTATTCACTTTTATCCCTCTCTGTTGATTGTTTAGTTTTCTGTGCAGAAGTTTTTTAAGTTTCATATAGTCCCATTTGTTCAGTTTTGCTTTTGTTGCTTGTGTTTTTGTTACGATATCCAAGAAATCATTGCCAAACCCAATGTCATGAAGTTTTTCCCCTGTTTTATTCTAGGAGTTTTATAGTTCTATGCTTTATATTCAGGTCTTTAATCCAATAGTAGTCCCTTCTTAAAGTGTTCATCATTTCTTTAATATGATTGCGTCAAGAATTTGCAGTATTTAAACTTTCTTTTTCCCTCCCTCTCTTTTCCCTGCCTCTCTCTCTCCTTTTTTTCCTTCACTCCCTTTTCCCCCTCCCTCCTCTTCTTCATTCCCCTATAGTTTGAAGATATGGACTCATTTTTTGGTGCTTAATTGCTGTGCTGATAAAAGAATTCATTTAAAACAATCTTTTTTTGTTTGTTTCTTGGTTAGCAGGAAGAAGATGAGCCTTAAGTCTGAGCGCCGAGGAATTCATGTGGATCAATCAGAGCTCCTATGCAAGAAAGGATGTGGTTACTACGGCAACCCTGCTTGGCAGGGTTTCTGTTCCAAGTGCTGGAGGGAGGAGTACCACAAAGCCAGGCAGAAGCAGATTCAAGAGGATTGGGAACTGGCAGAGCGGTAAAAGGACGTAACTAGGGGTGGTTTAACCATGTTATAACTGGATATATAGTTCTGTCATTGTCAGAATACGTGTTTTCTCTTCTGTTTTGAGCAATCAGCAAGTCAGCTGATGAGAAATGGATTTTTTGCTCTTCTCAGACAACATTTAATGGATAGCTTTCAGTGATTTCTTATTTCCTCTTTGTCTTAACTTTTAATTATGTTGTGTTGGGGTGTGTTAATCTTAGACTCTAATATAGATAATAAGTTTCTTGGGTTAGAAGAATAGAGATAAACATACTTCACATAGAGGTTAAATGTGGAAATATATATGATGTACCTAGCTAGCACAGGACTTGGGACATGGTTCTTGTCAAGCATTGTTTTCTTCATTTTTTGATATATCCAGCATGGCATCTGGCACAGTCATAAACACATAATAGTAGAATTCTATTGATATGATATATAGCGCTTACATTATGAAAATTTAATTTTTATAAAATGGAGTTTGTAGGTCAAAAGTATTTGATAAGTTCGTATTATCTAGAAATACGATTAGGATAAAAATTAAAAGGTAGAATACCTGGTGAGCATAGGAACTAGTAAAACGCCACGAATAATGTTAATCTTTTGCCAAAGCATCCCGGAAACTAAAACTTCTTGATAAAAGAAAGTCAGACTGAACTCTGAGAGCTTTTGCTAGTTTTTTTAAATATCTAATTAGCCACAATTTGTTGAGTGACTAGTCTGCCAGCATCTGTGGCGAACTCAGAATTATAAAGTACACTCACAGCTTTCGGTGACTCCATGGTCAATGAAAGAGAAAATACAGACATAGAACATGAACTATTTCCTCCGATTTCCCACTGCACTCCTAATTTTCTCAGTAGCTGATCTTATTTCATAAAGAAAGTAGAGGCTGCTAGGCATGAATTTCCTTGGCTTTCTCCCCTCTCCACATTAAAATGTACAAATATCTTTATATTAACTTCTGTTTTGCCTCAGAGAAAGATGTGTCCCTATTCCATCCTCAGACTACCACCTCTCCTTGTGACTTTGTTATTTTTTCTTACTCCTTCCAATTGTGACCCTGCTTGAAGTTTCTTAAATTTCTCATATTTGAGCAGGCATGAGAATCACCTAGAAATCTTGTAAAAACAGTGATTACTAGACCTCACCCTTAGAGTCTCTGACTTCATTAGGTTGAGAGTGAAGCCTGACAATTTGCAGTTCTAACAAGTTCCCAGGTGATGCTGATGCTGCTGTCTGGGGAATCACAGTGAGAACCATTTTCTGTAACCTTTAAGATTTATTAGAAATACCTGAAATTCAGCAGATCCAAGGCAAAAATTTATTGCTTTTATTTACTCTAATCCCCATTTCCAACTTTTTTTCTAACCCTCTTTCTGTATCAATAACATCATTGTTTATTCACTTGGCTAAAAAACATTTGAGTCCTTTACCTCCCACACTATCTACAAATAATTGAGCACCTTCTAATTATTGTACCTTCGGAAGGCTTTTGAATTTTACCCTCTCCTATTTTCCAGCTCCTTATTTTCTCTTATTTAAATCTTTGTAATATATTCTTAATTATTGTCCCTATCTCTAGTCTCTCTGCCCCTCAAGTTGTCATGCAGATACCTGTATTATCTTCCTAAAGCACAGATCTGATAATGGTAATTTATTGGATTTATAGTCTTTTTTTGGTTCTCTACCTCACGATGAAATCCAAGATGATAGTGAAGTTGGCAGTCAAGATTTCTTACCATGTAGTGCCTGCCTCTACATCCAGCATCATAGTCTATCACACCATCAGTGTTCTGACTACATTGAACTTGGATCATAACAAGAACCACATGCCGTCACATTTGTAATTCCTTCTTCCTGGAATGCCCTTTCACTTGGCAGAATCCTATTCATTCTTTAAGACAGACCTATTTGTCACCATTGTGAAACCTTCTTGGATTCCTCCAGATTTAGTTTTTTTTCCTGTGTTCTCATACCCCTTGGGTTTTACTCTCCACTATAGGAACTGTCACATTATACTGTAATTATTTACTTATCTCTTTCTCCTTTTTGACCACGAGCTTGTTAGGGAAATGAACACGATCTATGGAGAAAGTCCCTTTTAAAGTCTGTAGTAGCATGCAGGATACTTACACATTAGAGAGCTCAGACCTATTTGCTATATTTAGCCTCTAGTTCTAAATATTTTAGATCCTCAATTCGTTGAGTACTAACTTTTAGATACAAGGAGAACTTGGAGGATATCTGGATCATTCTTAATCCTCTCTTGAATTACAGACTACAACGGGAGGAGGAAGAGGCCTTTGCTAGCAGTCAGAGCAGCCAGGGGGCCCAGTCCCTCACATTTTCCAAGTTTGAAGAAAAGAAAACCAATGAGAAAACCCGCAAAGTGACCACAGTGAAGAAGTTCTTCAGCGCTTCATCCAGAGTCGGATCAAAGAAGGGTGATTCTGTGATTTCTTTTTTCCTTTTGTGCCCAAATGAGGTACAGAGTAGGTCCACAATGCATGTGGGCTCAGTTTTTTCATTTCTGTAAACTTTCATAGACTATTAACTTAGATTTGAGACTGAAATTAGGTTTAAGGGTCGGATGATATATATGAAACCAAAAATCTCTGGTTGGAAGACATTGTGTTTTAGAGAAGCTTGTTTATAGGAGCAATAAAGGGAATTGAAATATAGTTTTCTTTATAAAATTCATTCCCATCTAAAAGGCTATCTTTTGGGATGTTTTATTTTTGTGCTTTTCATTTTTGGTTTCTGGTTTATTCTCCTTTGTGTAGTATCCTCACTATCCATACCTTATCAGAAATGGCTGTTTCTAGGCTTGCAGTCATCTAATACAGAAGTTTTCTGAGACCTTATTTGAGAGACAACTTGTGTCTTGAGGAAATATGTATGAACATATAGGGAACATGTTGAGTGAACATATAGGAAAAGGCTTAGTTTGGGCTTTTAGAGGAGTAGCAGTAAACCAAAGTATATATTTTATAGCACATAGATTTGTATATACTTGACCTTATTCATCCTATTTCTTAAAATGCTGTGTAATCAGCAAAAGGATTATCACCAAAGTCACAATTGTTCTACCGGTGAGCAGACAAGCTAGTTGAAATGGCCTAGCAGGAAGCATGAAAGAATGTCTTGTTAGGGCTTAATCTCTGAACCTTTATGTTAGTAATGAGTTATGCAGTGAATTTGGAATGGTGAGGGAGGCTGGGAACAGGAGCTGTTTTCTTGAGGCCCCTGTCTCACCCATAGCTCCACAACCTGGGTAGTTGTCTTGAGGTTTTTTAGGTTTGCACAAAGGCAGGGGAATGATAACTTCACACTTTAAGATTTTTGCTGGTCTTTCGGATTTAATGACTTTTGTTGTTTTGTTTTATTAAAAGGGAAGGTTATTATCTATCAGCCATGCCACCCTGAACAAGCCCGATCCCGTCTGATCTCGGAAGCTAAGCAGGGTCGGGCCTGGTTAGTACTTGAATGGGAGACCACCTAGGAAGACCAAGTGCTCTAGGTGTAAAAAATTAAAAAATTAAAAAATTAAAAAATAAGGGATTGTAAACTGACAAGATCCTTGCAATCTTTGAGGTCAACTAAGGGTTGCCTCGCCAAAAAAAAAAGGAAGGTTGTTTATAACCAACAGTATTTCTCTTAATAACTGCAAACTTTTAAAAAGTCTTTTTGTTCACATGATTAATTTGGAGTTGTTTCTTGGTTGGCTGTTACTTATAGCAGTTTTCTCTTCTGCAACAAGAGGGGGAATAATCAATACCTGCTAGAGATTAAATTAAGAGTGTATTTGGCTCATGGTTTAATTATTAGGAGGTAATATATAGAGTAGTTAAGAATATAAGCTTTGGAGTCACCCTGCTTTGAGTCTCTGCTTTGTGGTTTACTAGGTTTATGACTGGGAGCAAGTTAATTTCTTTAAAGCCCTGTCTGTTTTGAGGAACAGTAATACTAACCATAGGCATGTCTTGAAGGTTAAATGAGTTGTTGTGTGTGAAGAGTTTAGCACAGTACCTGACACACATTGTGTCTCTAATAAGTGTTAGCTGTTTAAAAATATGTTGTTTTTCTGAGAGAATAATCTCTGCTAATAAGGAGCTCAAGGGTATTGATGAAAGCCATTCATTTATCTTAAATTCTTTTTCTTGCTTTGAGAAAGTCTCATCTTATGAATTTATGATAGGTGGTGAAATGTTATATGACAACAGATGAAATAGTAAAGAAATTATAAAACCATCGGCTCTACCTGCCTCATTTTACAGATGACAGTATGAAAGCCCATAAAAGTTAACTGGTTTACTTACCCAAGGCCGTGTAATGAGTTGATGTATTAGAATTCAGGTCTCCTAACTTTTTTCAGTTTTTTTCTACTATAACCCTTGACCTCAAGTACATGCCTGTGTGTTTCTATGTCTATATCTCTATGATGAGGTTTCTATTACTAAGTTCATAAAGTTATGCATATTCACTGACCATCCTTGGCAGTTTTAGAAAAAGGTCCTAAGAGCTCTGACAATGTGCATCATATTATAGAAAGAAGATTTGTACTTTAAAAGAAGCAAGTCCCAAGTTATTTTTATTTTAAAACTTATGTATGTAATAGTTCTTATGTTTTAGCTCTTGGTTTTTAGGTTTTTTGTTTGTTTGCTTGTTTGTTTTTTGTCTCTAGAAAGCATATGGAGATAAAGGCCTCAAAGTACTGAAGAAAATCAGTGTGCGCTGTTGGATCTTTCTTTAACTTTTGCCGGATGAACTTTGCATTTCAAACTGATATTTTTTGCCTTTGCATGTGGATAAAGTTAGCCCATACTAAATGCAGTTTTAACTTATTGAGTCTAGACTAAAATAGACCTTTTGTATTCTGTGTTCTTTATTTTACTTCATTAATACATGATGCCTTTGCTCTTTATATTTTACTTGCTACATTGGTGGCACAAAGGAAAGCTCTTAAGCTAAGGCAGCTTGGTGATAAATAGAACCCAAATAACCTTCTAAGGGATTCGAAGACTATTTTAACAAGAGTTGGATGCTCCTTCAGAGAAGATAAATGGAATAACCTGACTAAAAACTGAAGAGAGTTTATTTACAGTTTTCTAATCTCCAAAGTAAAGTTGAGTGAGCCATAATTTATAGAGTAAATCATAGTGGATTGGCCAAGTTAAAACACTTGCTCAAACATTAAAAAATGCCTTTTTAAAAAGGAGCTCAAATCGATGTTGTCACCCTGAGTAAAATCTTGTGGACATTTTACAAATTATTCAAAAGCCTGTGCTCCTAGAATTAAAATACTAATCTTCCAGCCAGGCCTTCGGTTCTAACACTGTTCTTCACTAAAGTGAACTAAGTTCCTTGGAGAAATGACTGATTCCATGCTGGAGCAGGGAAAGAGAGTCCCCCTAAAATGCTGGAGATACATCAAAGCTAGCTAGAATGGGTTCCCACTGGCCAAATTGGAGTATCAGAATAAATAAGAACAATATAACTGATTGAATACAATAATAATCCATTAGTCCATCTTACTAATAACATAAATAGTTAAATAAAAGAGAAGAGAAAGGTCTTCTTTACCAAAGAATGTTGAATAATTAATCAATATAGAAGGGATGATGGATATAGAAAATCATCATTTTGCAATCATCGTAAGAATTGATTCAGGCAGGTTTCATCAATGGGTGCTAAATCTGGGGTGAGAAGGGACAGTTTCCTGAAGAACAGGTTATGAACATGGTCTCCGATTAACTCCCATAATTTATTTATTAATAACAAATAGAGAAATAGTAACTGTATAACTCTGGGAGAAGATGGACATTATATGCATCCACGTATGATACTTTGAAAAGAGCACAACATGAAGTATATAATATCTAAACTGAAATTTATAACCTGAATTCAATCATGAGAAAACGACAGCGAAACCCAAATGGAGGGGCATTCAATAAAGTAACTGGCCTATATTCTTCAAAATTATGAATGTCATGAAAAACGAAGGCTGAGGAATGTTTCCAGATTGAAGAAGACTAAGTATACATGACCACTAAATGCATGCGTGACCCTCAGTTGAATCCTATGTAAGGAAAAAAAAAGCCACACACTTAAAAAATAGCTGTACTGTTGTATGTAAAAGAATGTCCTAGTTATTAGGAAATACTCATATTAAGGAGTAAAGAGCATGATATATACAATCTACTCTGAAAATATTTACAAGAAATAATACAGTTATGTAGCAAAACCTTAACATTTTATGAATCTGGGTAAAGGCTATAAAGGAATTCTTTGTAGCAATATTGCAGCTTTTCTGTAAATTTGAAGTTATTTCAAACTAAGTTTTAAAAAATAAAACTATAACCCTCTAGCATTCAGTGCTATCCCAAAACCAGAATTTCAGATATTAATTAAATAGAAGCATGGTGTTAATTACATTGTTTGAAAGATCACTAATGAATAGCTACTTAATCCTGAAGGCCTAGTTGGTGCTTACAGGAAACCGAGGTGAAGTTTCCCAAGTTGACTTTGGAACCAATTTTATAACTGTGCCTGTTTTTACAATTATTTTGCAAGTACGGGCAGTTTGGTTGACTTTTCTCATTTACTCCAAAGATTATTTATCTTGTAAAATCTTTTATAATGTTATCGAATGCAATATACTTGGAACATGATCAGTTTCTGATTTTTATTGATAAGGGCACGAGAAGTTTTCCTTGACACCAAATATGTAGTGTTTTTTATTCTCCAGTACCACTGGGTGACCAATAATTCTATAGAGAGTCAGCACAGACCCCCACGGGTTAAGGGCTCAGTCTCACAAGACTTCCCCCGTTTCAGACACCAGTTGAAACCCCCAGGATTGGGGACACTCATACTTCAGACCAACTAGCTATAAATTGGGAATTCCCGCAATCTTCTCAGGTTTGATAATTTGTTAGAATGACTCGCAGAACTCAAGAAAACACTTTATTTACTCTACTTGTTTATCATAAAGAATACAACTCAGGAACAGCCGAATGGAAGAGATGCATAAGGCAAAGTAGGGGAGGGGATGCCGAGCTTTCATGCCCTCTTTGGGCATGCCATGCTCCCAGCACCTCGATGTGTTGACCAACATGGAAGCTCCCCTAAACCTGTCGTTTAGGTGTGTTTATTGAGGCTTCATTTTGTGGGTGCGATTGATTAAATCATTGGCTTTTGGTGATTAGAGATCCCAATTTCCTCTCCCCATCCCAAAGTTGGGTCAGGGGTGGGACAGGACTGAAAGTTCCCATTTGATTGGTTCCTCTGGTGACTAGCCCTTATCTAGATAGCCCTAAAACTACTAGGGGCCTAGCAAGAGTCACCTCATTAGTACAAACTCAGATATAGAAGAAAGAGACTTGTTAAGAATAAAAAAAAAAAAAAAAGATGCTCCTCTCACCCTTATCACTCTGGAAATTCCAAGGGTTTTGGGAGCTTTGTTGCAGGAAGCTAGGGGCAAAGACCAAATATATATTTTTTATTGTACTACAGATTATTTGCCTTTTATCCATATTATATAACTATAGTAAGAAAAACTGAAAAAGTCAGAACTATAGTATTCTACTAAGCTGCCTTTTTTTGTTTGGATATGTGTGAGCTTTTAGTAATTTTTTATCGTTGAGATAACGTCTTTTTAGTGCTAGAAGTAATATTAATTGTCTTTATTACATGATCATGTTCTTTTTTTCATATTGACATTTTCAGGTTGTCTTTACTCTTTAACAACTATTCAAGTAAATTTAGTGATTTTGCCTTTACAGGTTTGTTTTTTATATTAAAGATTTAATTTAATTTAACATGTGATCTGCTTTGCATATAGCCTTACTGAGTAGGTACTCAATTGGACACTCATGGATTGATTTAAATAGGAATTAAATAGATGCTATAATAATAGGGGGGACATCACGGTATGATTGCAAAGAACTTGGACTTGAGAATCAAACAGATCTGGCATCAAATCTCAGCTTTTCCTCTCACTGACTGTGTAACTTAAGAGACACATAAGTGATATAACCTCTCTAACCTCAGTGTATTCATGGCTTAAAATGGAAAACATTTATTTCTTATATGGCTTCAGGAATCTAACAACATTTTTAAAGATTAATGAGAACATGTAATAAAAAAACTGCCATGTAGAAAATTCTCATTGGATGATAGCAGTAAATGTTCTTATTATAATTCAAAAGCATACATTGTCCTGCTGGGGAAAATCTTTTTAAGCTGAATGTTTAGATCAGGGAATGTAAAGCGAGATAATCATAGCAGACTGGCTGTACTTGAAATACAAGCTTTGTTTTCATATTAAAAACAAGATTTTAAGTTGAAGAGCAAGCAGTTACCAGAATATATGTGAAATTGTTCTCCTCTGAGAACACTCATTGGCTGTTCAAAACTACATCATTCTTTTCCTACATATATGAATTTTATCTCACTTTCCACTCTCTAATCCAAACTTCTATTCTCTTATTAAGGGTTTGATTTTTGGAAGGTCAGAAAGAAATAATCAAGTGTTGATTTTAGTAATTTGTACTAATTCATAATGAGTGAATAGTATTAATCTTGATTTACTTTTTTTTTTTTTTTTTTTAAGGGCAGTTTTAGGTTCACAGTGAAATTGAGCAGAAGTTTCAGAGATTTCCCATATGGCCCCTGCCTCCACATATGTACAACCTCCTCCATTATCAACATCTCCCACCATAGAAGAGTGGTATATTTGTTAGAATTGATTAACCTACATTGACACATTATTAGCATCCAAAGTCCATCATCTATATTAAGGTCCTCTCAGTGTTGTACGTTCTGTAGATTTGGACAAACGTGTGACATGTATCCACCATTATAGTATCATAGTATCTTCACTTACATTTTATTTTCATTTACAATTTGAAATAGGATTTTAAAAAATCCAAATTATCAGTCTTTGGAGAAAAGTATTTGCTGGGAAGTATATGGGGGAGTATGCACAAATAAAGCAATAAAAGGACCGTTAGTTTTGATACCCTTGATTGACTTACAGACCTCCAAAATCTCAGAGATTGGTATTCCTTTAAAGAGCCTTCAGTCTTCTCTTTGGCGGGAGGAGGCACTTAAAAGCCTAGTAAAGAGCTAGGGCTTTGGAGTAAAGGCACATAGACCTGGGTTCACATTTCAGTCTTTACCACTTAAATAACTGCAACATTATGCAAATTATTTAACATCTTTAATCTTCACCTTCCTCATTTGTAAATATCATTAAGTACTACCTCACAGAGTTGTGAGGATTATACAAAAAACATTAGAAAAGTACCTAGCACATAATGAATATTCACTATATGTAAACTCTTATTGTCAGATCGAGTGTATATTTTGTTTTTATTGGGTGGAGTGTTCTATAAATGTCAGATCAAGTTGGTTGATAGCATTGTTCAAATATTCTGTCCTTATGGATATTTCTTATCACCTCTAATATCAGTTATCAAGAGGAGTGTTGAAATTACCAAATTAAATTATGGATTTTTTTTTTTTTATCTCTTTTAATTCTAGCCATTTTTGCTTCCTGTGTTTTGAAGCTGTGTTATTAGGTACATACACATTTAGGATTGCTATGCCTTCTTGAAGAATTAACCTTTTTTTCATTGTGAAATGCTCCCTCTTTATCCTTGGTAATGCTCCATGTTCTAAAATTTACTTTGATATTCATAAGGCTACTTCAGTTCTTTTTGATTGTTTGACTGGTATATCCTTTTCATTTCTTTAGTTTTTAACATATCTCTGTCTTTAAAGTGGATTTCACATAGACAGCATATAGAGGGATCTTGTTTTTATCTAATCTGACAGTCTGACTTTTAATTGGACTGTTTAGACTACTTATAGTTAATGAGATTTTTGATAAGATGGTGCTTAAATTTACCATTTTGCTCTTTGTTTTCTATTTATCTCATCTGGATTTAGTTCTTTTTCTCCTCTTTTCCTGACTTCTTTTTGATAGATTATCTTTTATGATTATATCTTTATCTCTACTATGGTTTATTAGCTTCTTTCCTTCTTCTTCCCTTCCTCCTTCCCTCCTCCTCTCCTTTCCTTTTGGGGTTGTTCTGAGGTTTACAAAATAAATATTTAACTACTCTACTTTTAAATAATAATATACCACTTTACATATAAGAATCTTACCAACAGTATTCTTACATTTCTTCCTCCCATCCTTTGTTGTCCTACATTTTACTTTTACATATAGATCCCACAATCCATAATTATTACTTTAGCCTCCAACAGTTATCTTTTAAAGAAATTTTTAAATGAAAAAATGTCTTTTATATTTGCCCACATATATGCCATTGCTGTTGCTCTTTATTCCTGGCTGTTGGGAAAATGAATTTTTTTCAGCCATGTGTGCTGTGGCTCTTGTCCTGGCTGCTCCTTTACCCAGTCTTGGGTAGTTTCGTTGCATACTTGTGCAGTACTCAGAGACTCATGGGAACCCTTTTGCAATTATCTGGCGTCTTTTCAGTGCAGCACCATCCTCTCTGTATTTTGCCAGGCCAATTCTAATAACTTTGGCCTTCCTGCACTCTACACAATTTCCCCATTTCAGCAAATTAGTCCTGTTTGAGTTGCCTCTCCCTGTGCATGGCCTAAAAACTATCCCTGCAGTGATCTGGGGCACTTTTAGGACTTACCATGATAGTCCCCTTCTCTCTAGGGTTACTTTCTCATCTACCTGTTGTCTAGTGTCTGAAAATCATTATTTTTTATATTTTGTCTGATTAAAGGAGTAGAGTAAACCCAATCCCTGTTATTCATTCCATCATGACTAGGAGTAGAATTATTAGACTGAGTGAAGGATTAAATTCCAAGTATTAAAGAACTTTTTCCAGTCATACAATAAGTAAAATGCTATTTTTAGTTTTCCATATTGATAAAAATGTTTCAGAAAAGATGCTGCCAGTTTGTTTTGAGCTGAATTGTGCCCAATTTATTTTTTTGCTTAAAAACAATGAATAGTACATCCAAATGGCTCAAAAACAAAAGGTATACGTAATTCAGTCCCTCACTCATCTAGTTTCCAACTACCACCACCCTTACCCCACATTTAGACAGCGTTTGTCATAAGTTTTTTGTGTATCTTTCTGTGCTTTTATAAATACATATATTCTTATCCCAGTTCTCATATTTTATGTAAAAGCATACTACACATACCGTACTTTTTTAACTTAGCAATACATTTAAGAACTCTTTCCTTATCAGTACATGAAAAACATGCTTTTTAATTTTTTTCTTGTTTTTTCTTTATTTTTTATTTTTTAATTTATTTTATTAAGTTTATTGGGTTAACAATTTTAAAACCATACAATATTCCATTTTGTGAATTAAACCGTAATTTATTTAGTACCTTAGTCTTCATTTTGTGATGTTTTAGTCTTTTGCACTGAAATGAGTAGCCTTGTACATGTTTCCTTTTGCACGTGTGCAATTGTATCAGTAGAAAATTTCTGAGAAATGGAATTGTTTGGTCATAGGATAAATGTATTTTTAATTTTGATGATAATTGCCAAATTGCACTCCATTGCAATTAAATCATTTTATATTCCCACATGCATATTCTGAGTGCCTTCCCCCTCATATCCTCATCAACATCAAACTTCAGATTTGTGTCTACTTATTGATTTTTTAAATGACATCTCATAGTAGTATAAATTTGCATATTTTTTAACATGAGTGAGATTGGGCATTTTCCTGTGTTTAAGATCCATCTGTATCTTTTCTATGTTCTCTTTATATTCTTTACTCATTTTCATATTGAACTATTGGATTTTTTTTCTTCTCTGTAGTCTTTTGTGATGTAACATACAGACATTTTTTTCCAGTTTGTTGTCTGACTTTTAACTGATAGTGTTTTTAGCCATACATATAGTATTTTTTGTGTGCTTTTTTTTCATTCCTTTATTTCTTCTTTTAATGTGATTGAATTCTTTGAGGACTTCTACATTTTGAATCATAGTTAAGAAGCACCCGATAATTTAAAAGCTAGGTAAATACTTGATTTGGAAAGATAACTATAAAGCGCAATTTTGTTCTCCTAACAACTTGATAGTACAATTTAGTAGGGGGGTAAGTGTTTTGCTTTAATTTGAACATAAAGTCAAACAGTTATATAACACATTAGTTTAGCAACCAGTTATGTAGTAAGATGTGGAGTCTTTAGATTGCCACATCTAATGGTATATTTTTTTAGGTTATCTCCATGTGTTTGCCTCTCTTGAATAAATCAGGCACTCTAATAGGAATAATGCCTTTATTATCTTAAAACATTATTTCCGCTTCATTGTTAAAATGTGTCTCAAGTACTAAAGTTTAAAAAATAAGATTATAAGAAATTTCTCAGAAAATATGTAATAGGCTGATTTTAATACCTTCAAAAGATACTTTTTCTTCTTAATTATCCTTTTTGTGTTAAAAGGGAAGGGAATCATGGGTGTACGAGGTATCTAATTCCTTTCAGGTACTGAATTAGAGAGCACAATTCAAAATCGGTAGGGTTAGAATGTGATGAGACCAAGCATTAGTTCATGGTTTCTGAGAGTGCTCACTCTATTACAGCTCTGTTATCTCTGTTCTATAAAGGTCCCATTTCCCTTTAAGTGTATTTATTGAAGAGGGAAAAGAGTTGAGTGGCCAACTGATTAGACAGTATTTTATTTGCCCGTCTTGCCTCTTTGCTGTATGCTCTATCATAATCACTATGCTACTTTGAATGTATTCTTCACTTTGAACAGTATGGCTTGAAAACTGAATAGTGGATAAATAATTACTTGTTAGACTCCACATAAACAAATTAGCCTTTGTTTGCCTTTTTGACAAGTAAATGGATTTGGAAAGTTCTAACATTTTATAAGTCATCTAATATTTTTGTGTTTCTACTGATTGTTATTTTACTTGTTGATTAGTTTTGTAAATTCATACAAATCTTTGAAAAAGTTGTTCAAGATAGTAGTGCCATTTCAGTATTAATGATTAAATATATAGATCAAAGCATGATATATTTTGGCTAAGAAAATATGAATAGAGCAACTTTTTATTTGAATAGGGATACTTTTAGATCATGTAATTTTATCTACTTGTATTCCTACTCATAAAGTAGATTTAGCTTACTTTAAGGAAAGTTGTTCAAATATTTAAACATAACATAATTCAAGATTAACTTTGATTAAGCATAATTTAAATAATCTTAAATTAGAAACTTAAAGTAATTTCGTGCGTGGATCTTCTGTGTAATGAAACTTATTTTTTATTTGCCCAGCAGAAATTCAGGAAGCAAAAGCTCCCAGTCCTTCCATAAACCGGCAAACCAGCATTGAAACGGATAGAGTATCTAAAGAATTCATAGAATTTCTCAAGACCTTCCACAAGACAGGCCAAGAAATCTATAAGCAGACCAAGCTGTTTTTGGAAGCAATGCATTACAAAAGGGTAGGTTGAGAATAACTACTTAGAAACAGAGTTGTGGTTTTAGGAAAGGTCTTAGAGATAATCTAATGCAGCTGTCATTTACACCTGAAAAAATCAAGACCCAGAGATGTTAAGTTATGCAAGAAATGTCACTGTACCAAGTTAAAACCTGATTCTCAGACTAGTACTTTTCTACTACAGCTCAGTGGTATTGGATCATCTTTGCATGAAAAATATGACATCCAAGACACTTTATTGCATATTTTAGTAATAAGCCTTCCTAACTTATCACCTTGTAAATATTATAAACTGCCATAGTAGACCTTGAACTCTTAAGTAACAGTTGTTAGACTAGTAGCAATCATTTTAGCATATTTTTGTTTTTGTTTTGTTTTGTATTTTGATTTTTAATTTTCCTCTCCTTGCTAAGGTAGAGAAGGGAAAGCTTCTCTACCTTAAAGCATTATGTAGAATATAGATATTGAAAGGGACCTTAGCAATTTTCTTAGTTTTAGCCTTCTTATTTTATAGATGGGGAAATAGCCAAAGAGGGTAAGTGACTTGTCCGAAGTTACACAGCTAGATTCTGCCAAGGACAACTAAAACTAGTGTCTTCCCCATGTGTGTCTTTAACTCGTAATTTCAGTTACAAAAATTTATAAGACTACCTATAAAAGGACTCATCGTTAGCAGGAAGCACTATATCTGCACTAAGACTTAAAATTTTTCTTATCCCAAAAGAGAAGTTTTGGTTAAATTTTTTAGCACCTATATAATTCGTGCAACACTGCAGTATTGCATTGTAATGCTTTACTGTTCAACAGATATCATATAAACTCTTCTAAAGCTGGTTTATTTTTCCCTTTTTTCTTTTTGGTTAATCTTATTAGATCCTTAATATTAAAATTTATATTGTCTTATAGTCCCTTTTTATATCCTTTAAGTTGTTTTTCTGTTGCAAATAAGACAGGCATCTACTTCATCAATGCAAAATCCATTCATGTTGAACATACAGTTGTTATCATCTACTTTCCTGTTTTCAGAAGTCACCATAGCAAGAATTTAAATTTCAGTGAAAAAATGGCCAGGGAGTTGGAGGTGTGCATGAAGAAGAAGCTAAGAAGAATTTGCAAGGTTTAGTTTTTTAATCTTATCATTACAAAAGAACTATAAGAATCTCACTGTAAGAACCAAGCTTTAACTAGGTCTGAGTGGCCACGGATCCAGAGACGTATATGGTCACCAAGGAAATGAAGGATGTATAAATTTCTTTTGTCATTTGGACAGAGCCTTATGTGCCCAGGATAATTTTAAAGCATTATGTAGAAGTAAACCTTCCCTATCATAACTAGAACACTATCTTTTTCTAACTTAATCAGTACTCTGGCTTTGTAAAGAATTTTTTTCCACAAATTTATTTATACGTAAATGTTTTCAAAACACACAGGATGTAGTTAAATCAAAGTAAATAAGACACCTAGAGAAACTAGTGCTGCCCAACTGTTTAAGTCCTGCCCTTGCTAAGTGTTAATAAATCCCTCAGATGCATTTTCTCCTATTCTGAAACTATAGCCTGCCCTATTTTAAAAAGTGTATCCTGTGTCACCCTCTACTTCTCAAAATACTGACCTTTTAATTTATTGGATATTGCATTAAAGCACTTTAATAAACAAATTTTCTGGGTTTCTCAATGCAGTTTTTAAAACAAGATTCCTTTATTAGCAGTCGTTCAGATACGCTTTTTCCTTTTTAAGGAAACGAGCAAGCACAACGTAAGACCTTTTACTGCCTTCGCTGTTCTTTTCTCAGTGTATATAAATCTGGTATTGATTATATTATGGAAACTTAAATTTTTTCTGATATTAATTCTCTTGAAAAACTTTCTCTAAACCTGACTAAAGAGGAAAAAATATTATAGTTTAAAACATGGCTGTATCTTCATTTATCTTCTTTTCCCCCAAATAAAAAGAAATCATTCTATACCTTAAAATGACTTCAGTATTCTAAACCATATGTGTATACAAGGAGTAGTTTGCCCTGCTATATAATTATTGTTAGGAGAGCAGAAGTACGTATCTAAAACAAAGAAACTTTAATCAACAAAACAGACTTTAGTTATGCTAAGAAAATTAGTGGGGGAAGTAACCCAGGTCCCAATTTTAAAGTTAGGAGCGGCAAGGATGAGAAGTAAGGTAACATGACAATGAGAAAACATCTGAGCTGATGGAATCTATATATCATAAGAAACAAAAGTAGATAAAAGAGTAAGTCGATAACTATGTTAAACGTTATGAATGAATAAAAGTAGTCAAGACTTTGTCACAGAATACAGTGATGTGTGGGAGAAAACTTAAAACATTATTGAGGGACAGCCATGGTGGCTCCATGGTGAGGCTGATGAGACACAGCCTCCCAGCTTTGGCATTGTCTCTAAGGCCCTCTTCTATTGTGCACAGCTACAAAACAAAATAATAATGACCAGAGTGAAGAGGACGTAGGTCAAAATGGAACAGAAGAGAGATACTCCCTCTACAGAGAAGGTGTTTATGGAAGAGAATGTCAGGTTAGAAGAATAGCTGAAAGAGACTATGGAAAAATATAAGCGAGCTTTGAGAGATACCGAGAATTTGTTGCAGAAAAGCCAAAAATGGTGGAGGTGGCAGATTACATGGTATTTAGGGTCTCTGCAAGGACTCGTTAGATGTCGCAGACATTTTGGAGAAGGCCAACACAATGTGTTTCAAAAGAAGAAATTAAAGATGATATTCATCTGAAGAACCTTTAAGAGGGCCCCATGATGACTGAAGTCTATATTCAGAAAGTGTTCATGAAGCAGGGCCTACTCAAGTTGAACCAGTTACAGTCCAGACTGAGCCACATTTGACCCTTGCAGGCATGAGGCCTTGTTCCACATGCTGGTTGATAGGAAAGAGTTGGGCACAGTGATGCTAGTTAACAAAGTAGGGTACAAGCTGCATGGGCACACCCCAAGACCTACCCTGGTGAGCAGGGTGAAAGAAATTTAACTGCCTCTTGAAGAGTTGTGTTTTTTGTTTTGTTTTGTATTTTAACTAGCTGCTATAACTCTTGAAAGTCTGGTTCACTTTTTTCACCTATGAATACTTTTGACTTTTTCCCAAACATTGTTTGAAAGCCCAAGTAACTAGCATCTAAACACATAATCGTACAATTGCATCAATGAACTTTAATTCGGAAGCCTATTCCATTGATTTCAGGACTGCATGCTTAATAGCTTCACATACTTACAGAAGAGGGCAACGGGACACTATTGAACCTCTAGAGCATCACGACCTTGCCCCAGACGGAAACATTGTACTGGCCAGTAAACAATTTTCCCTTTTTTTCTCTTGAGGGAGGCCCAATCTCTGTGTTTCAAGGCCGTTTGTTATATAACTATCTTTGAAAAGAGTACAGAACAAAGGTAGTGCCTCTCCTCACAAAATGTATGGAAATATAAAAGATCTATGTAGAATTGTCTCCCAATATTTTCACAGTATTATAAGGCAGAACAATAATAAATGGGCACATTCATTCCTCCTTTCATTCAACTAATATTGAGCACTATCCCTATGCCTGGTTCTGTTATAGGGACTGAGAATATGGTGGTGACATGTTAGTCGAGCTGATATGTTAGTAGAGGAAATAGATAATAAACCAATTTATAATATAACAGTGGTAAGTCCTAGAAGGAATATAAAGCAAGATAAAAGGACAGAGTGGTAGGGGAGTTATTTTACATTATAAAATAAACATTATAATGAAGTAAATCTACATAGAAATAGAAATATAAAAAGGAATTTTCTGAATTATAAAATTACAGTGATTGTGTGGAGCTGTGGGAGGAGTAAATGATCCATTGGTACCAATAAAATAGGCCAGTTATACCTTTAAAAGGACAGTGTTTCTAGCTAAAAGTGAATACTAGTGATAATCATAAAAATGAACGTAGTTTATTCTAAGTGTTAAGATTTGTGCAAATGAATGGTAACCATGTCTAAGCTCCCTAAGTAGATGAATAGATAGTCCATTGCAGGAAGTGTAAGTAAAATTATAGCATCATAAAAGAAATTAAAATGTTGAGTCCCCGTATAAAAAATAAAATTCATAGGTTTAATAGTAAAATAAATTTTATCTCATAAACTCCATAATGGTAGTCTATCTTTTGTTATTTAAATCCAGTTTGCTTATTAGAAGGATTTGAGATTTATAAAATGATTTAAAATAAGAGTGAAAGAACAAGGGAATGATTGATGATATTTAGAATTTATAAACATGTTCTTATGGACATGTTCTTCATATAGCTGCTGCTATGACTCTACTCATGAAAGTCCAGGCATAATATTAAAACTAATTCTCTGAAGAAATGTTTTCAGTGGACCTAAACTTGTCTGGTGATCTAATTTTGTAGAAAGGTGAAACTTAGAGAATTTACAATATAATATCTTTAGTTGATTTATAGATTAGGGCTGGATAGGAAACAAAAGTTTGGAGTCTCATTAGGAATTGACAATACCAAAAGGAAAGCCACATATTTGACATACCCAGCATGTTCTGGTAGAGACCCACCCTCCTTCTCCATAGAGGCACCAGCAGGAGTATGCTAAGTAGGATTAGGATTTTTCTTATAGATTAGTGATGGATCTAGTTGGTTCATACCACAGAGCATGAAGGAGACAACCTATCTCATGACCATCACTAGAAACATCTCATCATTACCATCTTACACAAGTATTAGTATGAAACAAGAATACTTACTGCTGCTACCACCATACCTATTTAGAGATGATATTTGAAGATAGTTGGAATAAGAAAAAGAAGTGAGAGATTTGCCATATGCCCCATGACTTGGTCCTATCATAGAATATGATTATTTGCATTCAGTCTTCCTATTTAAGCTGAATGCTCTCTGAGCATTTTATTAATCTTTTTATATTATTGCCTGGTACAGTGTCTGGCAGTTCTAATCACGTAATAAGTGTTTTTAGAATGGATAGAAATAGAAGTTTCAGGAAAAATAATCTTATCAGGAAAATCCAAGAGAAAGCAGAGGTATAAATTTAGCAACATGACGAGATAAGTCCACAAAATTCAGTTACAACATGACATGCCAATGATAAAAAGCCTAGCACATTCTTTAAAAATAGCAATTTAAAAGACAATAGCAATAAATAAGATTAAATATTAATAACTTAATCTAGTATAAAAAGAGGTTTGTTCAAAGAATTAAAAGACTAAGGGTTGTATCTAGGAGCTAGCTGAGGAAAAAAAGTTTATGAATACTTTGCAGGTCAATATGAACACTTAAAATACAATCTTTGGGGGAAGGGAGAGGAGGTTTCTAAATTTATCAGATTTCAAAATATATTCTAAAATAAAAGTAATCACAACTATATGTGATTTTGATGTTAAAAAACATATAGTATATAAACCAGGATTCCAGAAATAGCTTCAGTTTCTCACATACAAATTATATGACAACTGGAAAACAAAGGAAAACAGGGTCGTTTTTTACTAATTGCTACTAAAAAAGAGGGAAGCTTGTGTACAGATTACTTAAGGTCTTATGTTTCATACTGGGTACCTTACATTCCAGCCATATAAAAGAGCTAAACATGAAAAAACTTGGAAATAGCTTAGGATATTTATTTTACCTGTAGAGGGGGAATTGTTGAAGAATTATTCTTAATAAACAGGTAAACTGTCCAGTAGCATTAACTTTTTAAACATCTGTGCAATGAAAAATTAAAGTCAGATAAAGTGGAAAAAACTGGGAAATTGAGGTGAATATAAGTACAAGCTTAACATTACAAAATATATAAAATTTACTAAGGGTAGTACCTAGTTCTTACTAGAAAAAGGATCAATTCTAATTCAACCAAATGGCTCTTACGTAAATAAAACAGTAACAAGAGCTGTAGTCAAGGTGGTCACAGAGTGCTGTAAATGCTGTGAGACCTACAAGGTTATTTTAAGGGAATGAGAGACTTCTTAGAGGAGAGAAGGTATGAACTGAGCCTAAAGGGTGATAACTATGGGACTTCCTTGAATGGTTTGAGGATTAGAGAGGAGTAAAGGTAATCTGGACAAAGAATAATTTCACAGTATCAGAGATGTGGGAAAATTAAATGCAGATTCTCAGAACAATAGGTAACCTGGCAGGGAAGTGGGAAGGATAATGTAGTGTTTGGGCTGAGTGTACTCTTCAGCATCCATCTGATAGATAACTTGGAAGTTTGAGGCACAGTGGGACTAGATTATAATCTAATGTGATCAACTGGACTGTGTTGAGTAAAAGATAGATTGAAAAATGAGAGAGATCAAAGGCAGAGAGAGCCACTAAACAGGTGAGGGGTAAAGTGGGCCCAAACCAGGAAAGAATCAGAGGAAGAGACATTGTAAAGGCAGGTAAGGCAAGGTTTGGTTACTGCCCCAACACTAGGACATCCCTTCTGAATTAAACCAGAGGGCCAGGGTCTGCATATTTTACCAGGGCTTTGTCAGCCCTTGGCATATGTTGTCATTGGCCTGTGCAGAGGCAGCCTATGAGAAACAGTCCTGTAGAATTTGTCTTGGGTCATATTAGTGCCCTTCTACAGTGACATCTTTATGAGGATCCTTGGGAGAAATTTCTGACTTTGGTGTCAGAATTTTACCAAAGAATTAGTTTGCTTTACATTTTGGAGTCTCAATTACGTGACTATTTTCATTTTAGTGATGATTGCTAGAAAGTTTAGTTAGAGAAAGATTTATGGGCTGACTATTGAGTAAGTTTTCTATCTTCAAAGAATCCATTTTTGTGTTGTCATTCCTGGCTTTACTTTCTGTTTCCATGGTTGTTTTTTTTTTTTCTTTAAATCACCTTATAGTTTGTTGAGATGAACTGTGTTTTTCTTTTATGTAGACTTCAAATATTCTTTGGAAGAAAGTGGAGAATAAATATATGTATTACACCTATAAAATCAGTAAAACCAAATAAAATTTGTAAATAGATGCTTAAAGTTATAAAGTTGTTCATACTTAGAAACTATTAATGCCACTTTTGAAAATATCACACAAAAAAAATAACCCATAAGAAACAGTCGCCACACAATTGTTTATTGCTACATTACATACTAGTGAAAAAAGGGAAGGAACCGAAATGCACAGTAGTAGAGGATGGTTTAAAAAATTGGTTAATATAATAGAATGTTATATGGCCATCAAAAATAGTTAAGTATATTATTAGATAAATAGAAGTGTACATAAACATGTAAATTATCAAAATATTCATTATACCCATGAAGAAAATATATATATATTTTTATATATATACACATATATATACATATATATATGTATATATATGTGTATATATATAAAATGAAAAGAAATGAGAGGTCATGGGATTTTGTAATTAATATTTATGGATAGGTTTTTTTTCCCCTGCAGAGTTAATATAATTTCTAAGTACTTTTGAGATGTACCAGTTTGAGTGGGTTTTGGAGACTTCATAAAATTTAAAGCTTTTTTCCTCTTTCTTCATCTACCAAGCACCCTCTATGTCCCTTTGTTTCAGGATTTAAGCATTGAGGAACAGTCAGAGTGTACTCAGGATTTTTACCAGAATGTGGCTGAAAGAGTGCAGACTCGTGGAAAAGGTAATACTTTGGTAGCCCGCCAGTCTCTTGGCAGTTTCTCCTTTCTCGGAAGGCCTGTCTGGTGTTCCCACTCTGCTTTAGAAATTACTCCAACATTCTGGTAGCTTATACTTAGCAGTGCCTTTGAATACCACCATGTTTATTATTCCTACATAATCTGAACAATTGAATAATTTATTGAGCTGTGTTTAATAACTTCATTAGGAGTAGAGGCAGAGTTGATTAGCACCCTTTATGAGGTTTCTAACTAAAACCCCAACTTGGAATTACTATCTTGGTCAGTTATTTGTTCATGATTATGTATTCTTTATGTGGGTTGGGGTAGGAACAAAATTGACAACTGATTTAGCACTTTAGGTTTTTAGGGATCTTTCTTGAATTTGACTTCCATCAATGTTAGATTTGAGGATGTACTTAGCATACATGTATACCTGAGAAATCTGCCCTATATGTATACTTTGGAGTGATCTCTAAGGCTTTATAGTAAGCCTCAGAGAAGTGAAAAGGTGAGTCTTGCCAGCAGTCATCAGTTTTGGAAATTTCAAGTGCATTTCTAATGTAGCAGTAGAGAGTGACCCATACTAAGGTTTCCCCACTAGGGTGTTAGGAAGACCTAACACCTGTTAGGTCCTGCCAGAACAGCTTAAGTTAGAAGTAGGAATTCTGTAAAAGGCAGTCCCAATGGTGAGGTAATTTTTTAAGGATATTTTTTAATATAACATCTTATATTTTTGTTTCTGGGTGTGTTTAATGTATTTCTAGCAAATTAGTTTTCTGCTATATAGAAAGTACTATGAAAACATATTCTTAATTTTAAGTGTCCATCTTTATCTTGAGCTTTTATATCCATCTGGATATTTCAGTGCCTCCAGAAAGAGTTGAGAAAATAATGGATCAGATTGAAAAGTACATCATGACTCGTCTCTATAAGTATGTGTTCTGTCCAGAAACTACTGATGATGAGAAGAAAGATCTCGCTATTCAAAAGAGGATCAGGTAGTTGATTGTTTTGCTTTGTCTTCTTATATAGTAGTCCCCCCTTATCTACAGGGGAAACATTCCAATACCTCAAGTGGACTCCTGAAATTCAGATAGTACTGAATGCTATATATATTATTTCCTCACATACATACATACCTTTGATAAAATTTAATTTATAAATTAGGTACAGTAAGAGACTAATAATAATTTATAATAAAATAGAACAATTATAACAGTATACTGTAATAAAAGTTATGTGAATATGGTCTCTCTCTCAAAATATTAAGTTGAGAATTTCCACCTTTTCACTTAAAGCTCCTTACAGCTTCTCTTTGGCATTTCTGAATTGCCAGCATTAGTACTCTTGTGCTTTGGGGTCATTATTTAAGTAAAATGAGTTTTACTTGAACACAAGCACTGCAATGCCATGACAGTCGATTTCATAACCAAGATGGCTACTAAGTGACTAAGGGGCAGAGACTGTATACAGTGTGGAGATGCCGGACAAAGGGATGGTTCATGTCCCAGACACAGTGGGATGGCATGAGATTTAATCACACTACTCAGAACAGCACATAGTTTAAATAAACAATTCTAAAATTGTTTATTTCTGGAATTTTCCATTTAATATTTTCAAACCGTGTTTGACCCTGGGTAACTGTGGATAAGGAAGACTACTGTACTGCTTTATATAATAGGAAGAGGTTTCTAATTCATAGCCACTACACATTCCCAATTCAACTCATTCTAGTCTACCTTGTCTAACTTCACCCAAGTCAACACACCAAAGCATTTCTTCTTCTTAAACATTGTTGGAGTAGAATATCATGCTACTAAGTGACTAATGGGCAGGTAGAGTACACCATGTGAATATGCTGGACAAAGGGATGATTCACATCTTGGGTGGGACAGTGTGAGGTTTAATCACACACACTACTGAGAATGGCAATTTAAAACTTATGATTTGTTTCTGGAATTTTTCACTTAGTTTTTTTGGACCACAGTTGACCATGAGTAACTGAAGCCGCAGAAAGCAAAACTGTGAATAAGGGGAGACTTATTTACTACTGTATTTACTACCAGCTGTTGGAAGAACACATTGTGGGAAAACAGAGCACTTGAATTTCAAACCTTGAGAGCAAGTGACAGCTAAGGTCCTGTCATCCTTAGCATATAATCTGTCAGAAAGAAAAGGAATATGGTACATACATAGGAAATGGCTCAAGTCACCATCTTGCTTATCCATCTGATTCCAAGCAGCTTTAGATAAGAACCATATTTGATGTTTGAGATTGTTTCAAATCTCCAAAATTCTGAGGAGGAAATTTCATTATTTTCTCTTTTCATTGTACTATCTTGATAACCATATCAAGGCAATGTCATTTTTTCTCATCTATACCAAGGGTGCTCATTATTCAGCCATTCTCCAATCACTTTCCACTAGCACTGGGTTGATAATACTTTGCAGAGCACCCGGTTTTCCGTGACCAACAGAGTAAGCCTCAGTTCTCTGCATTCCAGTGGCAGTGAAACACTTAGGAAATAAGCAATCAAATTTGGTAACTGGGCAAAGACTGAGCATGATGAGGTATTTCTGGAGGAGAGAGGCCAAGGAATTTCAAATGGAGTTCCCAGACAGTGAGGCTGGTAATTGGTACTTTCTGGTGTCACACTAGAAGTGAGAAGTTGATATTGGAAAGATGGAAGATAGAGCCAGAACTAACAGGATGGGCTTGGACTGAGATGAAGAGTGAGAACGTTAAATAAGCAAGTGGTGAAAATCAGCAGTAGAATTTTTAATGTGAAGCTATAATGCGATCAGGGAACTCAGTGATTCAGGGTGAGGTGACACATGCTTGTTGCACTCTTACATAGGCTCTGGTATGCCTCAGAAGTTGAAGGCAGAGACTAATAGGACATTGATGGTGGTAGACAGTGAGGACAGGGAGCATTAGATTCCTCTCAAATAATTTCCAAATATCTAGTGCTTTTCAGACTTAGTATAATCTCATTTCAACCAGTAAAATTGCCTTACGCTTTTCTTGTGATAAGTGCAAAAGAAAAGCCTCATTTTTGGATTTTAGTTAACTTTGGCACATCATGTGAGCTCCTAATACGTGCTTGGGCCTAGGATTGCCTGAGTCATCAGTGGTTCACCCTATTTCCCCATAACTGAAGGAAATAACAAGATAAATGACTAAAGTCTATTCTTTCAACATTTTTTTTTTTTTTACTATCTTTCTCTCTTGTAGAGCCCTGCACTGGGTTACACCTCAGATGCTTTGTGTCCCTGTTAATGAAGAAATTCCAGAAGTATCTGATATGGTGGTGAAAGCAATTACAGGTCAGTGAAACTGACAGTTTTTATATTTGGATGTTTTTCCCTTGAAGTTAACATTCTATTTTATTACTCTATACTTATTTCAGTGAGCAAAAAGACAGTATTTCTAAAATGCAGATTGCCAAAGATATATTAGAATGTGGTAAAAGTGATTTGTAAGAGTGTTAGTTTCATGAATTTGAAGCATTCTTATTAGCAGATAAACTACTTTTCCCCTTCACTTTACATGACCAAGGACTCATTTCTTGGGTATTGAACTAAACTAAGGTCAAATACAGCTAGGGTATCTTTCTTTTTCTTTTCTCATTTTATTTTTTAATTAAATTTATTGGAGTGACATTGGTTAATAAAATTATATAGGTTTCAAGTGTACAATTCTATAATACATCATCTGTATATTGCATTGTGTGTTCACCACCCAGAGTCAAATCTCTTTCCATCACCATATATTTGACCCCGTTTATAGGGTAAATTTCTTAAAACTCAGTTGCATTTATATGTTCAAAATAAATTTGGAGTAGGGGAGGGAATTGGTGAGGCAAAGTAGTCCCCAGGCTAGAGCTACATATTAAAACGATACCTCTAACTGGTTGTTAATCAGAAATGTGCTTTGAATTATTTTTCTTCTTTGTTCAGGAAGTATATGAAGTGCCCTAAATTGATATGGCTCTGCCATTCTGGATAGGTCCAGGCACCTAATAAGGTTTCTTTTTCTTATTCACAGGAATAATTCAGCAGAAGTGCTACACAAACATTTAAAAAACAAAAACCAAACAAACAAAAAAACTCGTGATTGAGAAGACATCCAACCTTAGCCAACTGCTCTAGGAGAAGAGATGGAAAGTCTTGCACATTTAGAGATTGTTAATGGAATTCTGGAAAGGAAAGTAGGTTAGCTAATGTTAGCAGGCTATTGTTGGAGGCAGGCTATTAAGTAGACTCCTTTGGTTATAAGAACCAGAGACTCACTCAAGTAACAGGAAGAAATGAGGATTTGCTTAAGATATCAGGATTGGAAGGGAGGCAGACTCTGACAGAAACAGCTCCACAGCCTCTCTGTGGATTCGGTTATCTGCTGTTAACATGATTCATCCACTTTCTCAGGTTCTGCTTTCCTTTGTATATCTGACACAGGACAGGGCACATTCCCCTGAGTGGGCCTGCACAGAGAGAGAGGGTTCTTTGACTGAGTGTAAGAAAGAATTCAAATGAACATTAGAATTAGAGTTAAATGAAAAGTTTATTAGAGAAGGGCTAATGCTCAATAGACAGAGCATAGTCTCCTTTCAGAAACAGAGTGAAAGAGCCTGAGAGAAATTCAGAGGGACAGAGACACTGAGAGGGACTGAGATAAAGACACAGAGGGACCCTGAGTGTTCAGGGAATTCAGTTTTTATATCATTCTTAGTTTCTGCAAATTACAGTTTAAAGACTTTGTTCACCCATTTTCTTTTGATGGTATGGGCATATAGCATAAAAGAGGCAGAGTATGTAGCATGAAAAGGTAAGAGTATGTAGTGTGAAAGGCTTGCTGGCAGTTCCTAACCTTTGATCCCTATGTTCCCCATGGTTTTAGCCATAGGGAATGAGTGATTTTATTTTCCCATGTATTTTCCCATGTAAAAGTACCAATTACCACTTAAAAACTCTGTTTTTCAGTTTTCCCTCCACACCACAGTATGAGGAAATAGTTTGTTAGCAATCCCAGCAGAAATCTTCCTTTGTTCTGCAGGTTTCCTGGTGGTCTGGCTTTAGGGCTGATCAGCATTTTGCAATTTTTGAATATAGTTTGATTAAACATTTTAGTTCTCTTGCCTCCTCCCTACATTATGTCTTTTCATTTCAACTCCTGTTATTAAATGAATTATTCTCTTTAATTCCCTGTGTAGAGTCTAGTTGGCCTAGCTAAATACTGCCATCTTTGTTGTTCAAAGCTTTTCTAATAGGCTACATCATAGGTCCAATGAATCGAGTCCCTTGGGTCAAGGCCCACCCCTACTCCTACCTTTCGCTCAGGGAACATTGTAAGAAATTGAAGATGAGAGCCTCTCAAAAAACTGGATGTGGACCTTTTAGACTTTTACCAAGTTCAAGACCAACTGGTTTGTGTTTAAATTACTCCAAGGAATTTATGTTGAGGACTCTTATGAAAAGCCACAGGACAGACCTTGTAAAACCAGAAACAAAAGTGCCCAACTGTTGTTTACTTAAAAATAGAACTAAGAGGATTTCAATACATCAACAGTTTGTTAATAGAATTTGAGAGGTGAAACTTTCCTCTCAAAGCACCTGAGATGGAGTTTCAAGAGATCTTTCAATAAAAAGTCAGCCGCAAAATTTTAAAAACCTTGCTCTTTTCATTTTAGCCCTTACATCTTGCCCATTCAAGTGCAGACATATTCTACCTCTGCGAGGACCAGAGGTTATGTGATTACTTGCTTCCTACTCTAACTAAAATTGTCAGCCTCAGTACGGGAGTATTTAGAGAGGATGGTCTATAATAATGGTCTAAAATATAGAGATATCAGTTAAATTTCTCCAAGTCATCCCATGTGTTACTAATCAGCACTATTAGTTTTGTTTATAAAGAGACTGCATGAGGCATTTTCCATTTTAGTTGACATTTATCATCTAATGGGTAGCCAGGGATGCTACTAAACATCCTGCAGTGCACAGGACAGTCCCTTAACAACAAAGAACTTTACAGCTTAAAATGTCAGTAGAGCCCAGGTCGAGAAAACATGACCTAGAAGTACAGCCTACTTTGTTTCAGAACTCCATTAAAGATAAGTCTAGACATCTAAGATAGTATCTATCCTCAACCCTGTCTTTCCTACTGATTAGAAGTAAAAGCCTTGGACAGAAGACACAAAGCAATTGTCTAAGAACTCTGAAAAGTGAATAGTAACAGGCAGATTGGGGAGGGAGAACATTACTAGAAGAATGAGTAATACAGTAGTGAATTTCCTATTTTGTTTGCTTTTCCTCCCATATATCCTAGTTTAGACTTTAGGGCAGTGCAAATCATGGAACTGCACATCAGGTTCAGGAGTCCAAAAGGGTTCCAACAGAACTCAGGCTGAAGGATACTTAGGAAGGGGAGTGAGGGTTGCTGCGGGATGAAGAATGTGGGAGAAATCCCTTGGATTTTGTTTTTTTTCTTTTCCTTCTATTCTGTTCTTTACACTCCTAGCCCTGCCCCTGGGCAGTGGTAGCTACACATGCATCCAGATAAAAAGTAATTCATTTTTTATTTACTTTAAAACTTAAATAATAAAGATTAATGAGAAAATGGTTAAATGGTTAAAATAGAGAATAAAAGCCAGTGATAAAAGGCTAAATAAGGTCAGTCAAAGTAGAAAAAAATGGTAAAAAAAATTTTTTCCCTAATATCTTTTTTGTAATAAGTTCTATTTAAATAGAAAAGGAAAAATAGACTGAGGTATAATAACAATAATTACAACCCCGAATTAAAAGAACTAATAAAATAAAAGAAAGTTACATAATTCACAAAATAAACTTATAAGGAGAGGAAATAAAAGCATTAGTAAGTTAAAATAAAGCCTGTATACTCTCCAGTGTTTCTATCCCCCACATATGGCTGTTGGTGCTGTGAGGGTCCTCTAGGTAACCGACCTTAGAGATAGGAACTGAGAGCAGAAAGAACTCTCTGGCCCATACCACCATCCCACCTAATCTGAAACTTTTATTCCTTCTCATGGCAAAATTTGCTGTCAAATTTAGCTGCCTCAGCTATTTTCTTTCATGATGTTCCCAGATGGCAAGCAGATGTGTACATCCAAAGACACACTCCCTCCCCCTGCTTGTGTTATTCTAGCAGTGAGTTTGTACATACACTGGCTTTTCCTCACCACTTCCTAGTCCTCGTGACAAAGGGGGCATGCATATTAAGAGCCCAACAATTGGACAGAGTGGTAGTGAATGGCAGTGAAATAATTTTTTTCTGAGAGAAAATGTTGCTTATGCGATTAAATTTATACCCTTGCTTTATCCCCTTTGCTCACCAGCAGGTTATAAGTGTCTTAAAGTTTCTGTAGATGTTTATAGCTGATGGAGATTTACATGCCGTGAGGATTGACCACTGTGGATCTCCGTGTGATAGGTTTCAGCAGCTGTATCTTGATATGTAAAACAAAGATGCTTTGTATAGTAGCCACATTTCTGAAAAGCAGTATGCAAAGTAAGGATTTCTAAACTGAGTTTTACAGTATATTAAGAGGAGTAGAAGCAGTATAAAGACTCTTCTCTATAGAACTCATAAGAGGTTTGCCATCATGATTAAAAGAATAGATTTTAGATTCAGTTAGACTTGGTTTCAAATCCCCTCTCTGTTACTTGCTATCAGTATGATCTTGGGCAAATCATCAGACTTCTCTGAACCTCAGTTTTCTTATCAATAATAGTATCCCGTGCATCATCTGAGGATGAAAACATATGCCGGTAGAGCATACTGGCTCATGGTCATGTGTTCTGTGCACTAGTATTTACTGTCCTTGCCATCTTAAGTTTTTCATACACTAAGTTAGCTGGTAGATAAGGGGGTTGCGAGATTACTTCTTTAACTTAATAGAAAAAAATGATTATCTTAATGCTTCTTTTATGTTATTTTTATTGGAATAGTGTCTTTTCTGCTTTATAGATATCATTGAAATGGATTCGAAGCGTGTGCCTAGAGATAAGTTGGCCTGCATCACCAAGTGCAGCAAACACATTTTCAATGCCATCAAGATCACCAAGAATGAGCCAGCTTCAGCCGATGACTTCTTACCCACTCTCATCTACATTGTTTTGAAGGGCAATCCCCCACGCCTTCAGTCTAATATTCAGTATATCACCCGCTTCTGCAACCCAAGCCGATTGATGACTGGAGAGGATGGCTACTATTTCACCAATTTGGTAAGTACAGGGTAATAGGTAAGGAGAGGAAGCCAGGGTACATAAGGAAGTGCTTCTGGTAAATTGTCTAAAAAGACAATTTAAGGTACTTGAATCTCCAAACCTCCAGAAATGTGTTGTGATTTATTTTTACATCTTAAATTTATATTCTTTTTTGTACCTAATTTTGTGTTTTTCTTTTTTTTCCTTTTCCTTTAAGTGGATTCCCCAAAGCATATAAGCTTCAGGTCCCTCAAAACCTAGACCTGCCCTCTTACTCATCACCATCAGGCATTGTGTTCGCCTACCTGTTACTGTATTGCCAGCATTTGGGGAGTGTGGTTTGCAGGTGGAGGGACTTCAGAATGCTTTTTCAAAGTGATGTTTGCTCCATTATTTGCAGTGTTTTTTATCCTTCTAGATATGCGGTTGTTTATACTCCACAAAAAAACTTAGTGACCGAAGTACTCATATTCCTTAACAAAAATGAAACATGCACTTGACTGCTAGAGAAGAGCGTTTGGATGCAATTGTTTATCTAGAGAGTATCAGACAATCCGGAAATCCTGAGAAGTATGGAAATGGAAACATGGTAGTAGGAGATATGAAACAAGACCAGCAGATGTTTGAGGGTAGCCCTCGTTGTTGACAGTGGAGTCTGCTGGCTTCCTACACTCCGCAGCTTCCTGGTGCCTTGACTTACAGCCTTAACTATGTTTGCACCTTCTTTTTTCATCTTGTTCTTGCTCAGAGTGGGCTTCTAGTCCCACTTCGTCAATGAAACTGCTCTGGCAAAAGTAAAAAATCTGCCAGTTGCCATATTCCATGGGGACCTCTCAGTCTTCATTTTAGTTCACTTCTTTAACACCCTTGATGACTCCTTTGTTCTGGAACTTCTTATGTCTCTTGGCTTCCACGACTCCAGTACTTCTTGTTTCTTTTTAGGTTTTGTGTCCTCTACTTCCTCTTGAATTGTGTCACTCCCTGGGGTTCTGTCCTCTCTGCATTTCTCTCCCTAGGCTGTCTCCTGTGGTCACAGCTCTGCTGGTCACCTGTACAGTGATGACCCACAGGTTTGTGTCACCTGTTTTGACCTCACGTTGAGCTCCACTTCCAGCTATTTGTTGTGCCTCAGACTTAATTTGTTTACAACTAAAACTGCTTCCCCACCAAATGTTTTTTTTTTTTCTGATATGTAGTTGACCCTTGAACAACATGGATTTGAACTGCGTGGGTCCGCTTATTTGCAGATTTTTTTAACACCTGGTCTTCCTAGGCGGTCTCCCATCCAAGTACTAACCAGGCTCAATCCTGCTTAGCTTCCGAGATCAGATGAGATTTTTTTCAATAAATTTTTTAAATGTATTTTCTTTATGATTTTCTTAATAACATTTCCTTTTCTTAGTTTACTTTATTGTAAGAATATAGTATATAATGCATGTAACATATAAAAATGTGTTAATCGGCAGTTTATGTTATGGGTAAGACATTAAATCCAGTCAAGAGAAGGCTACTAGTAGTTAAGTTTTGGGGGAGTCAAAAGTTATATTTGGATTTTTGACTGTGGGGCTTAGTAGGGGATTAACTTCTATGTTTTTTAAGGGTCAATATACACTGTTTCCATTAGTGGCAATATTATATATCCATTCACCTAAGCCACGAATATTAGGCTGGTCTTAGAGTCCTCTTCTCTCCAGATAAAGGGCTGTAGCAATTCCATACACAGTGTGAGCCCATACGGAAGAGTCAGATGGGCACGTTCTCATCAGATGAATCAGTTGTAATAGATTTGCTAAGTATTCCTTAGAAATGATTTGCTTTTTTATGTGTAATGGAGTAGAATCCTGTAAATGAGTCTCTCAGAAATTCTGAGAGCTACCTATTTCCCCCTGATTATATTACACGTTTTTTCTTGTGAAAATAGTTTTAAAAATTGTAAATGGTATGTGTTTCTTGTAGAAATATATGATATAAGTAAATATAACTGATGTCAGCTTCACTGACTGTTAGCAACAGACCTATGAGCTAAGCATGTTACATGTGTTACATTGTTTAATTCTCACAATAAGTCTGGGTGGGATTCCTCCATTTTACAGATGCAGAAACCTCACAGAGCTTATGAAACTTCCCTAGGGTCACACAAATCTGCTGTCAAGTGACAGAGGTGACAACTCAAGTTGCCTGATTTCAAAGCTTGTTCTTTTAACCATATGATTTAAAATATCTCTTGAGGCCCAGCGGTCTGTGTGCCACACCAGTACCTGGGGGCACACTCAATGGCTGGTCATGCCCAAGTGGGCATTGTGGGACTGGCAAGACCTCAAAAGGAAATGGCTTTATGGGGCATGCCCCCAGATGCTTGGCTGTGGAGCTCTTGGCCACAGTTCCTCTGCTCTACAACATGGCAGGGAAGCAGAGAGCCTCTGACTTCAAGGAATTATTCAGTTTTTATCCATGGGAAACTCTGTAGTAGCCAGTGTAGAACAAACACTGGCGGTGCCCCCTCAAATATTTCACTCCGTACAAGACCCTAGCACCTTTGAACAACCCAAGAACAGAACTGAATTTCTGACTGTCAGACACAGTGGGAATTGGTAATTAACATTTTTTTAAAACATTTTTTTTTTAATTTGTAGAAAATTGTTTCAGATGGGAACATAAAGGAAACATGACTGGCTGTGAGTTGGTAGTTTTCAAAGCTGAAGTCCATGGAGGTTCAGTAGGCTAGTATATTGTCTACTTTTGTTTCTGTTTTAAATTTGCCATAATAAAAGGATTTTTAAAAATCTATTAGAATATTTGTAGTTCTTCATATGACTATAATAAATAACATTCTCTTCTTTTTCTAGTGTTGTGCTGTGGCTTTCATTGAGAAATTAGATGCTCAGTCTTTGAATTTAAGTCAGGAAGATTTTGATCGATACATGTCTGGCCAGACTTCTCCCAGGAAGCAAGAATCTGAGAATTGGTCTCCTGATGCTTGTTTAGGTGTTAAGCAAATGTATAAGAACTTGGATCTCTTGTCTCAATTGAATGAACGACAGGAAAGGATTATGAATGAAGCCAAGAAACTTGAAAAAGACCTAATAGATTGGACAGATGGGATTGCAAAAGAGGTTCAAGACATTGTTGAGAAATATCCACTTGAAATTAAGCCTCCAAATCAGTCTTTAGCAGCTATTGACTCTGAAAATGTTGAAAATGATAAACTTCCTCCACCACTGCAACCTCAGGTTTATGCAGGATGATAAATATGTACATGGATAGTATTTATTTAGCCTAAATTGTAGCTAGCTGTTACTACAGTCCACTGAATGGATCTAAAATGTAACTTAATTGCTTATAAATGTCAGCAATTTTAAAGGTACAGTTTGTGGGGATTCTTTTTGTTTTGTTTTTCCTAAGGGAAGCTTAGTAAATAATAAAGCAGTATTTATTTGAATTACTGAAATAGATTCATTTAAGGCATGTGTGAAAATTTCGTCTAAATCGATTTTTTCTCCATGATTTTTCTATATGCTTCCTTCGTGGCATTCAATGTAATATGGATTTGGGTAAATAATTGCCTCTTAAAGGATAAAACAAGTGAATGCTACGAAATGTGTGTTCAAGGGAATTCAGTGGTACCACTACTCTACACTTTGAAATAATTTTATAATTGTAAAGATAGAAGATATATTGATAAGTATGTAAAATTGTAAATATGTTAAAAAAAAAAGGAATGGTATGTATCATGCATGGCATTTCATGCGTCCTTTTTTTTTTTTTAGTTTAAAATGGTTTATTTAATGTTTCCTTTAATACCGTTTTATTTGATTTCCCCACTAAAGTGAATCTAGAAGTGTTTAGACATACTCCCCTTAAAATTTTGACTCCATCTTTAACAATATGGTAACCCTAACTTTGAGGTACTGTAGAGTCAGAAACTATGACACCATTGAGGTTCAAGACAATTTTAAGTCATATAAAGTCACTGTACAGTTTAGTCAATGAAAGACTTTGAACCATGCTTCACACATCTCTTTCCTCTTTTCATTCAGCAGATATTGAGCTCTTTGATGTAAAGGAGAACTTGCTCTGGGTCAAAGGACAGGGGAATGAGTGGGACTCTGCTGGTGAGAGCTGATGGGGTGCCCTCAGAGCTATAAAGTACAGAGGGAGGGGGACCTTTTGCCTCCATAGTGTACTTTTGACTTTATGGACAACCCCGACACATGTCATATAAACTTTCATGGTTTCTCAACCTCAATACTACTGATATTTGGGACCTGAGGGGTATCTTTTGTGGGGGATTATGCACTGTAGGATGTTTAGCAGCATCCCTAGCCTATGTATCCACTAGATGGCTACATAGGCTCCCCACAGTTGTGAAAAATTGTCTCCAGACATTGCCAAATGTGTCCTGGGGTGGGGGGCGGGTACAAAATCTCTCCAGTTAAGAACCACTGATCTATTTTGTAAGCAAGGGAGTTATCCTCTTGGTAGTTAATACAGTATAACCAAAGAATATTGCATTAAGTGCACAGCGTAATGTTAACTGATATCTCATTCAGTGAGACTTTACAGCCACTGTCCGTGTGGAACCTTTTCTAATACTAATGGAACCTTTCATAACCTAAATATGTGATTGATGTTCCTCCTTCCCATCAGTGATTTCTTCAGATTATCAGTGTACCTGGGAAATTGAAATTCCCAGGGCACCGTTCTTAAACAAGGTCATATCACACAAGCAGTAAAAAAGTTTCCTTTTCTTTTGTAATACCTTGTTAATAGTGTGCCCACAAATTTGTAGTGCAGTAATTTTGAAGTAAAACTAGGGTAAGTATAAAACTTTATCTTTTACTTAAATTTACATATAAAATCCATCAAGTTAACACATCTATTGTCATAAGCACTGAGGATATGAAGCGGTTCGCTGAGACAGTTCATGTGGAATGGAAGAGTTGCTCTCAAATATTGGTGAGAATTAGCTGTTAGAAACCTGGGTCCAAATGATTCTCATAGAAAGCTCCCCCAACCACTTTTTTTAAAATTTTCTATGTATTTTCTAGGTGCTAATCCAGGTATACATACTCAATTCTCCTGGGAATATATAGTTCTTTTAGTCTGTGTGCATTGTTTGTTAAATAAAATGTGTATATCAGCCTCCCACTAAAGCTGTTCTCTTGATTTCTTACATATCTTTAAAGTAATTTGTTGAGTTAATTTTTTTGTGTATCTCTCATATTGGTTGAATTCTTCAGATATGGATTCTTGCCTTAGGTAGAGGCTTATTTTTCTCTTAAGGCAGCATCAATACTATGGCCAGAGTTTCTTTTTTCTCAATAAGAAAATATTAATATTTTATGTAATATAAATGTGATTAGAGTAAACCTTTGTGACAGATGTCCTTATCAATAAAGTTTCATGATCCATTCCTCTTCCAAATTGAATTTTAGTTCTTCATCTTAGGAAAATCTACATTATTAATGTTTTCATGTTAAAAAGGTTTCCCCTTTAAGCCACAGACATCATTATCATACTTTAAAATAAAACATTAGAGGCACCCCAGTTAAAAATAGCAAGAGAAAGATGTCTGCTGTCACTACAGTAAGCATTGTTTTGAAATTTTACCTCAGGTGCTCAGACTTCAAGCAGAAATAAGGGTAGAGGGGGAAAGGGGTTAATGTAGTAAATATAGAGCTATTATATCCTGGTAATTGAGGACATGAGCTCGGGCTAGAGGGCTTGAATTTGGTTTTGAATTTTGACTTTGCCACTTACCTTATTATATTAGCTCTTTGGCCTTGGGCAGGTATCTCATATTTCATATACCTCATCTGTGAAATGAGGAGAATAATAGTACTTTCTTCAAAGGGTTGTGAAGATTAAATGTCTTAGAACACTACCTAGCAATGCTAAATGCTCAAGTGATAGCTATTATTTGTAGACGATTTTTCTATGTAGAAAACCTAAGAGAGTTGGTATTGAAACTATTATTAAATTTTACTAAAGTTGTGAGATGTGAAATGTTAAAATGGCCATTAATAGTAACTATAAAAAATGACTTTTCTATATCATTACTAACTAGTTAGCAAATAAAATGGGAAATATTTTTCACAATAGGAACAAATAAAAATCACCTAGAGGTAACAAGAGCTTTCGGGAATTATATGAAAAAAATTACAAAATTGACTCAGAAGCACAAAAGAATAGAGAGAGATACAAGGGTCTCTGTGGTTGTGTAGGGTCCTGTGCTCAGAAGGTCCTTGTGTTAGGGTTTTAATGTTTTGTCTTTGCCATCTTAGAATTTCTTAAAAATGTATTAGGATGACATTGGTTAATAAAATTATATAGATTTTAAGTGTACAATTCAGTAATACATCATATATATATTGCATTGTATGTTCACCATCCAAAGTTAAATTTCCTTCTGTCACCATATATTTGACCCTTTTACCTTTATCTATCTCCCCACACACCCCCATTCACTCTTGACAACTGAACTGTTTGTCTGTGTCCATGAGTGTTTGTCTTGTTCCTTTGCTCCTTTCAGTTTTATATCCCACATATGAGTGAAATCATATGGTTCTTAACTTTTCTCTCTGACTTATTTCACTTAGCATAATCCCAAGATCCATCCATGTTATCTTTGAATTTGTGTTTTTAAGTGATGATGGGACAGTGGAGTATGCAGTGAGGGTTTGGAGCCTGAGCTCATACACAATTCTTCTTCATGACATCTCTTAGGCTGGGTTCTTGGTCTTCTCACTTCTACTCTGTGACCAGTCTAGTCAAGGCCTGAGACTCAGGTGTCATTGGGGCTGGGTATGCATGCCTGTGGTATCTTGGAGCAGAGTATGTTTGCACATCTGGTGGATAGCTGGCAGGAGCTACATCTTGGTCAGTGGAGGACAGCATGCTTCTTGGAGAAGAGGCTGAACCCAGAGCTGGGGATGGAGAGAAAACAAAGAATGAGAAACATTTATGGTCCAAAAGTAAGCAAGTACTTTAAGATTAATGGGCATATCTCAATAGGATACAGGAATCAGTTTTAAAGGGTTCCCACTGGCCAAATTTGGGGCAGTTTGAACAGAAAACTACTGAGAGTATTTAATTGTGGAAAATATTGAATAAATACTGTTTTAAAAAAAATGAAAGAAAAAAACCCTCACATACTGGAAGTATACCGTTATACCTACCCATTTGTGAAGAACTATAGTTGACACCAAATTGATGGAGGTAAAGCTGCCTTCACAGAAAATAGCTTTAGTAAAAGTAGAAAAAATAGTAGAATCTTAAAAATTGTTTTAACTCAGGACCAAATGGCTTCACTGGTTAAGTCTACCATTTAAAGAAGAATTAACATCGATCCTTCCCATTCACTTCTAAAAAATTGAGGAGGAGGGAACACTTTCTAACTCATTCTTTTGAGGCCAACATTACCCTGATACAAAGCTAGATAATGACACTACAAGAAAATAAAACTAGACCAACTTCCCTGATGAATATAGATGCAAAAATTCCCAATAAAATGTTGGCAAGTCCAATTTAACAGTACATTAACAGGATTATATTCCATGACCAAGTGGGATTTATTCCTGGAATGCAAGAATGGTTCAACGTTCAATAATCAATGCAATACACATGAACAGAATGAAGAGAAAACATGATATGATCTTAATGCAAAAAAGGTATTTAACAAAATTGAATACCATTCATCATAAAAATAGTCAATAAACTAGGAATAGAAGGAAACTACCATAACAAAATCATAGACATACTGTATATATGTGTAAAAAAAAAATAAACATCATACTCAAAGGTGAAAGATTGAAAGCTTTACCTCTAAGACCAGGAAAATACAAGGATAGATACCTGCTTTCGCCACTTCAAGATAACACATGTTGGGATTATCTGACAAGAATTTTAAAGACACTATCATAAAAGTGCATCGATGAGAAAAATGAACATACTTGGAACAAATGAAAAAGTAGAAAGTCCCAGCAAAATAACTGAAGATATAAAAAAAAGAACCAAATGGAAATGTTAGAACTGAAAATTACAATAATAAAAATAAAACCCACTATTGGGCTCCTCATTGGAAGGGAGATTACAGAGGAATAAATCTGTGAACTGAAGATTGATCAATGGAAATTATTCAATCTGATCAACAGAAAATAGACTGAAATTAGCCTTGGGAACCTCTGGGACAATAACAAAAGATCTAGCATTCTTTTCATTGGAGTCCCAGGAAGAGAGGAGAAAAAATTTATGGCTAAACAAATATTAAAATAAATAATGCCTGAAAGTTTACCAAATTTGGCTAAAGGCATAAACCTATAGTTTCAAGAAGCTGTGTGAATTCCAAACAAAATAAACCCAAAGAAATCCATGCAAAGATATGTTATAAACTTTTCAAAATTAAAGACAAAAAATCTTGAAAGTAGTTAGCAAGGACAGATTATCAATGATTTGAATGACATTGGATTTCTCGGAAGCCACGGAGGCCAGAAGGAAGTGCTGACCACGATGTGGATCACTCATACAATCAGGTAAGAATCTAATATGGTATAGCTACTCTGGAAAATAGTTTGCATACTTCTTATAAAACTAAACATGTAATTATCATACAACCCACCAATAGCATTGTTGAGCATTTATCTCATTTATCCCAGAAAAGTGAAAATTTATATTTCACACAAAAACATGTGCACAATTGCTCATAGCAGCTTTATTTATGATAGCCCCAAACTGGAAACAATCCAAATATCCTTCAACAGGTGAATGGTTAAACAAATTGTGGTACATTTATACAATGGAATACTACTCAATAATAAGGAATAAACTTGATACACCAGCTTGGATATATATACTGAATGAAAAAATTCAATCCCAAAAGGTTACATACTGTATGATTTTATACACACACACACACAGATACATACATACATACATACATACATACATACATACATACATACATACATTACATATTTATGCATATATGTATAAAAAATTATAGAGATGGAGAACAAATCAGTGGTTCACAGGCATTCAGAATGGGGTGAGGAGGGAGTTGAGTGTTGTAATAAAAGGCCAACACAATGGATCCTCTTGGTGTGAAATTGTTTTGTATTTTTACTGGCATGATAATTGCACAAGTTTACACATGTGATAAAACTGCATCAAACTAAACCATAAATAATATTATATAAAGCCAGCAAAATCTGTATAAGTGTATTGTTTCAGTGTAAATTTCCTGGTTGTGGTATTGTACCACAATTCTGCAGGATGCTACCATTAGGGAAAACTGAGTGAAAAGTACGTGGGATTTCTCTCTAGTATTTCTTACTTTTTTAAATCTATTAAACCATGTGGAAACCACTCAAAGGCTCATGAAGTGATGAATGAATGAATTTAAAAAAATTGAATATTAATCAGCCACAAAAAGGAAGGAAGTACTGAGATATTCTATAACGAGGATAAACTTTGAAAACATTATGCTAAGTGAAAGAAACCAAACACAAAATGTCACACATTGTATGGTTTTATTTATATAAAATGTGCAGAATAGGCAAATCCATAAAGACAGAAAGTAGATTAGTGCTTGCCGGAGGCTGGGCAGAGGAGAGACAGGAGAGTGACTGCTAATGGATACAGGGTTTCTTTGGGGGGGGGTGATGAAAATACTCTGGAATTAGTAATAATGGTCTTACAACTTTATGAATATACTCAAAATACTAAATTGTACACTTTCAAAGGATAAATCTTATGATGAGTTATATTTCAATAAAGCTTTCAAACCTCAGAATAGTAGCTGCGGAACTCATTGTTGGCATCTAAAATTTTTCAGACACATTATTCAGACTAAAGTGGGGCATTTACTTTAAGGCTTTTGTCTTTACTTGAGTATAACTTAAATTTGATGTGCTTTAAGGACAATGCACTGTACATAATTTTAGCAGCTCTCCTTTTGTTTTTATCAGAATTTCCTCTGTTGATTTTGCTAAGATATTTATAGGAATATTTGCCAAAAAGAAAAAAAAAAGTATGCTAGCAAAGAGTACATATAAAAATGGGAAGTAAATAGGCACTTTGCAGTGAAAGATGTTAAATGCCCGGACCTCTATTGCTTAAATAAAAATAAAGTTATGTAGATACAAAAAGATATATTGTATATATATATATCAGCAACAAACAGGTGGAAACCAAATATAAAATACAACATTATTTACAAATGTTAAAAAAATCAATATATTAAGATATAAATATAATAACACAAGACACACTTCTCATCAAGATGGTTGAGTAAGTAAAGACTGAGCTTCTCTCCTCCCACAACTATATCAAAATTACAGCTAAATTATAGAACAACCATCATTGAGAACCAACTGAAGACTAACTGAACAGAAGTCCTATAAATAAGGATATACAGAAGAATCCATGTGGAAACTGGCAGGAGAGGGGAGACATGGACATCTAATTCTAACACCCACATGTGGTAGTTGAGAATCAGGAGGGATACCTCCGCAGCAGAGGTCTCCTCTGAGGAGCAAGGGGATCCAGCCCCATATCACATTCCCCAGCTTGGGACGCCAGTGCCAGGAAGAGGAGTCCTCATAACATCTCACTGTAAAAATCAGAGGGAATTATGGGTGAGTGAGATGAGGGGCAGCTGTAGACCAGGAAGGTGAAGGTCTTAAAGGGATCCTCACTCACAAACTCACTTGTTCTGAACTCCAAAGAAGGAACAGCAGCTAGAAAAGCACCAGGGCATATGAGAAGATGAATTGACTAGCTTCAGGGTGAGGGCTTGAAGGGCAGAGGTCTGAGTAACTACCTATGGGATGAAAATGCTGGCAGGAACCATTGTTCCTTTAGTGAGCATCCCTCTCACCCAGCCATCCAGGCATAGGTAGGCATCAAATCATGGCTTTCGAGTAATATGGCTAACACCCTACCCATGTGATTCCCTAAAACTCCATCCAACCCAACTTCAGCACCCAGCCTGTGCCTCCACCAGCCACTCCTCCAAAGAAGCAGCCTGCCTCGGCTCATGCTGCAGACTTTCAGAAAATCTCTCGAAGGTCCACAAAACCCAAACAAGTGGTGGCTGGACTCGGCATGCCCCGTATCTCTTGCTAAGTGGTCCCAAGCCAGGCACAAGCAGAGACCAGTCTCGACTTGCATTGTAAGACCCATCGGGTGGCCCCCAACCTGGCCTAAGTGGTGGCCAGTCTTGGCTTGGAACAGAGCTTCAATTAAGCAACTACAGGAGACAGATGTACAAGCCCAGGAAGTGCAGAGTCCTAAGCAAGAGGAACTCAAAGAGGTCCACACCAAGACACCTCATAATTAAAATGCCAAAGGTTAGAGACAAAGAAGGAATCTTAAAATCAGCAAGAGAAAAGCAGTTAGTTACCTACAAGGGAGCTCCCATAAGACTGTCAGCTGATTTCTCAACAGAAACTGGAGGCCAGAAAAGATTGGCATGAAATATTAAAAGTGATTAAAGGTAAAGACTACAACCAAGATTACTCTATCCAGCAAGACTAGCATTTAGAATTAACGGAGAAATTGTAGCAGCCTGACTCTGCCTGGCTATTTCCTGCTCTAACGAGTTTATTCCCGACTGCCCTTCTCCCACTCAAGGACTCCAGATAACATCAGTTTTCTTATAGCTACCTCCCCCACCTCAAGGACTCTCTGGCTAATATCGGTATTTTCATAGCTTACCAACCAATTAATGTTCTTCCTTAAATCTGTAGCTGTGTAGGGATGACAAGACTGTATAAAGCTGCCTGTTATGTTACAATCAGGGCTCAGCCTTTGGATAAGAATCTGCTGAGCTGGTGCCAGCATCAACAAATGCTGCTTCCTGCTTATAGCCTTGGTGTCCTATCTCTCTGTTCAAGAATCTCACAACAAGATAGAGTTTCCCAGGCAAGAAAAAGCTAAAGCTAAACCAATATAACAAGAAATTACCACTAAACCAATATAACAAGAAATGTCGAAGGGACTTCTTTATAAAGAAAAGATAAAAAATATAAATAAGAAAATATAGGAAAGAAAAATATGTTCACTGACAAATGTAAACACTTAGTGAAAACAGTGGATCAACCAACTATAAAGCTACTACGAAGGTTAAGAAGCAAAAGTAGGAAGACCATGTGTATTTACAACAATGGATTAGGGGATACTGACAAACTCACATGCAGAAAAGTAAACAATAATGACAAAAACATAAATGTGGAGGAAGTGAGTAAAAATTGTAGTGATTTTAGAATGTTAGAACTTAGCCAAGCATTAACTTAAAGTATACTGCTATAAAAATAGCTTGGTATGTATGAAGTACACAATAACCACAGACCAAAAATCTACAAGAGAGAACAAGAAATAGAGAAAGAAATCCAACACGACACTAAAGAAAGCCATCAACATATAAGAGAGCAAGAGAATAAGAAAGGAACAGGGAGAACAACAACAAGAAATACACAAAAACAATTAATAAAATGGCAATAACTACATATCCATCAATAATTTAAATGGACAAAATACTCCAATCAAAAGACATAGTGTGGCTGAATTGATTAAAATAAGATCTGTACATATGCTACCTACAAGAGACCCACTTCAGATCAAAAGACACACACACAAAGTAAAGAGATTATGCAAATGCATATGAAAAAAAGCTGAGGTAGCAATACTTATATTAGACAAATAACCTTTAAAACAAAGGATGTAAAATACACAAATAATGACATTTCATAATGATAAAGGGATAATGCCAATAAAGAACATAACTGTTGTAAACATATACACATCCAACACAAGAGCACCTAAATATATAAAACAAATATTGATGTCCATAAAGGAAGAGATTGACAGTAATACAGTCATAGTAAGAGAATTTAACACCCCATTGAAATCAACGGCTAGATCATCTAGACAGAAAATCAACAAGGAAACAGTGGCACTAAATAACACATTAGTTCTGATGGATTTAATTGATATTTTTAGAACATTTTACCCCAAAGCAGCAGAATATACATTTTTCTCAAGTGCACATGGAACATTTTCCAAAATAGGCCACACGTTAGGCTATAAACAGGTCTCAATAAATTTAAGATGATTGAAATCATGTCAAGCAACTCCTCCAATCACCTTGGTAGGAAACTAGAAATCAGTTACAAGAAAAAAACTGAAAAACATACAATCACGTGGAGGCTAAATAACATGCTATTTAACAATGAGATCAAAGAAGAAATCAAAAGATATCTTAAGACAAATAAAAATGAAAACACAATAATCCAAAATATGAGGGTCACAGCCAAAGCAATTCTAAAAAGGAAATTTATAGAATACAGGTCTACCTCAAGAAAAATCTCAAATAAACAATTTAACCTTACACCTATGGGAACTAGAAAATGAAGAACAAACAAAGCCCAAAGTGAATAGAAGGAAGGAAATAAAAAAGATTAGAGCAGAAACAAATGAAATAGAATATAAACAAGCAACAGAAAAGATCAATAAAACCAAGAGCTGGCTCTTTGAAAAGATGAAAAGAAATTGATAAACTTTTAGCCAGACTCATCACAAAAAGAGAGAGAAAGCTCAAATAAATAAAATCAAGAATGAAAGAGGAGACATGACAATCGACAACACAGAAATACAAGGAATTATAAGGAAATACTATGAACAATTATACATCAACAAATAAGACAACTTTGACGAAATGGATAAATTCCAAGAAACATAAAATCTTCCAAGACTGAATCAGGAAGAAATAGAAAATTTGAACGGACCAAGAACTAATGAAATCAAATCAGTAATTATAAAACTCCCAACAAACAAAAGTCCTGGACCAGATAGCTTCACAGGCAAATTTTACGAAATATTCAAAAAAATTTAATATCTATTCTTCTCAAACTACTCCAAAAAATCAGAGTGGGGAGGGCTCTGAAACACATTTTATGTGGCCAGAATTTCCCTGCTACCAATATCAGACAAAGACACTAAAAAGGAAGGAATTGTAGGCCAGTATCCCTGAGGAACATAGATGCTCCACAAAATGTTAGCAAACAGAATTGAGCAATACATTAAAAAGATCATACACCACAATAAAGTGGGATCTATTCATGAGAGGCAAGGTTGGTTCAATATTTGCAAAAACAGTGTGATACACCACATAAATAAAATGAAGGATACAAATCATGCTATCGTGTTGGTAGACGCAGAAATATCATTTGATAAAATACAGCATCCTTTTATGATAATAGCTCTCAGAAAAGTGGGGATACAGGGAACATACCTCAGCATTATAAAGGCCATATATGACAAACGCTCAGCTAATATCATACTCAATGGTTAAAAGCTGGAAGCATTTTCGTTGAGATCAGGAGCAAGACAAGCATGACTATTTTCACCATTTTATTTCAATATCATATTGGAAGTCTCAGCCACAGCAATCAGACAAGAAAAAGAAATAAAAGCCATCTAAATTGTTTAGAAAAAAGTAAAATTATCATTTTTGCAGATGACATGATACTATATGTAGAAAACCCTAAAGATTCCAGGACACAAAATTAATATTCAGAAGTTGGTTGCACTTTTATACGCCAATTTAAAACATTGAAAAAGAGAAATTAAAAAATTATATTTGTAATTTCATCAAAAAGAATAAAATACATAGGAATAAATTTATCCAAAGAGGTAAAAGACCTTCATTTGGAAAAATGTAAGACATTGAAGGAAGAAACTGAAGAAGATTTAAATAAATGGCAGCATATACCGTGCTCGTGGATAGGAAAAACTAACATTGTTTAAATGTCTATACTACTCAAGTCAATCTAAAGAATCCATGCAATTCCTATCAAAATACCCATGCATTCTTCACAGCACTAGAACAAATAATTCTAAAATGTATATGGAACCACAAAGACCCTAAATAGCCATGGCAATCTTGAGAAAGAAGAACAAATTTGGAGGTATCAATTTACCTGATGTTAAACTATACTACAAGACTATAGTAATCAAAACAGCATGGCACTGGCATAAAAGCAGACAAATAGATCAATGTGATAGAATAGAGAGCCCAGAAATAAATCCACACTTATATCATCAATTAATCTACTACAAAGGAGACAAGAATATATAATATGGTAGAGACAGTCTTTTCAATAAATAGTGTTAGGAAAACTGAATAGATACATGCAAAAATAAAATAAAATAAAGCCAGACCAATTTCTTACACCATAGTCAAGAATAAACTCAAAATTGATTAAAGACATAAATGTAGGATCCCAAATCATAAAATTCATAGACAAAATCAGAGGTAATAAATGCTTTGACATGGCTCTTAGAAATATTTTTTAGATATGTCTCCTCTGACAAATGAAACAAAAGAAATTATAAATAAATGAGACTACATCGAACTAAAGAGTTTTTGCACAGAGAAAGAAACCAATCACAAAATGAAAAGAAAATCTACTGAATGGTAGAAGAGATTAGCCAATGATACATCTAATAAGGAGTTAATATTCAAATTATATAAGGAAGTGATACCATTTAACACCCCAAACCACCCCCTCCCAAACAATCTGATTATAAAATGGGCAGAACAAGTGAACAGACATTTCTCTAAAGAGGACATACAGATGGCCAATAGACATATGAAAAGATGCTCAACATCACAAATCATCAGGGAAATGCAATTTAAAACAATGAGATATCGCCTCTCACCTTTCAGAATGGCTATCATCAATAAATCAACAAACAAGTGTTGGTGAAGATGTGGAGAAAAGGGAACCCTCATACACTGTTGGTGGGATTGTATTGGTGCAGCCACTGTGGAAAACAGTGTGGAATTTCCTTTAAAAAATAGATACAGAGAAGAAAGTGATGGTTGTCATATGGGAGGAATTTGGGAGAATGGGAAAAGAAGGGGAAGAAATTAAGAAGTACAAATTGCTAGTTATAAAAATAGTCACAGGGATATAAAGTACACCATAAGGAATATAGTCAGTAATATTGTAATAACAACATATGGTGTCAGATGGGTAGTAGATGTATCAGGTTGATCACTGTAAGTTATATAAAGGTCTAATCATTATGTTGTACACTTGAAACTAATATTTTATGTCAAGTGTAATTTTAAAGATAATACATGCTATGGATATCTGTGCTAAATACAGCAAAATGATATTCAAGAAAGAGCTAAACAAATGGAAAGGCATACTGTGTTTATAGATTGGAATACCCAACATAGTAAAGGTATCAATTCCCCCAAACTTATCCATAGGTTTAATGCAATTCCTATCAATATCTCAAGATTTTTTGTAGATATAAATGAGCTTATTCTAAAATTCATATGAAAAGGAAAAGGATTTAAAACAACTAAAACAAATTTAATGAAAAAGATTAAAGTTGAAGAAATCACAGTATTCAATTTTAAGATTTGTAATATAGTTACAGTAATCAAGACAGCGCAGTAGCAGTTGAGGTATAGATATATAAATCAATGAAACAGAATAAAATACACAAGCTGAACACACACAAGTATTTTTTCCAACCAATTTTTGACAAAGTTGTAAATGGAAGGATAGCCTTTTGATTAGTTGTGTGGTAGCAATTGGACATCCATAGGGAAATAAATAAACTTGCACCTATCTATATGGGTTATAACTTCTATAATGCTTTTAGAAGAAACAGAATCTTTGTAGCCCTAGGGATAGCCCAAGATTTCTTAGATATGACAATGGTGATATGAGCCATAAAAAATGAAAGATTGATAAATTGAATTTAATCAAAATTTAAAACTTTTACTCTATGAAGGGCCCTGTTAATAGAATGAAAGGAAAAAGTAGAGACTGAAGAAAAATTTTGCAAATTACAATCAACAAACAACTAATATTCATGATATATAATGAATTCTCTGAACTCAACGATTAAAAAAATTCAGTTGGGAAATGGGCAAAAGTGTTAAACTGATACTGAATCAAAGAAGATATATACACAAGACTATTCAGTGAGGAAAGGGCTTTTTTTTTTTCCAATAAATGGTGCTGGAAAACTATCTGTCATGCAAAAGAATAAAATTGGAGAGGAGGTAGACAACTATAATTAAACATAGTATCCCCTGCTCAACACAAACACACCTGAGAGATCCACACATGGGGGTATCTGAAGGTGAGCATATCAAAATGAGCAGGAGAGGCAGGATGAGGTCAAGGACAGAGATAGGGGCCACAGATGTAGTTCAGAGCTCACTGCAGCCCCCCAGCTGGTGCGGTAGTGGTAAAGGAGTCAGGCTGTGGCCCTCTAACTGCAGCCTGGAACATAGGAGGGCCAGAAGCAACATTTCTGCCTGAGCAGCCGGTGCCTAATGCAACTGGACCAGGTTACGTGGTGGAGATGCAGCACAGCAGTGTGGTAGCCATGGATTTAGTAGCTGTCATAACTAGAAAGAAGGAAAAGCCACAGACTCATGAACCCACCTCTGACAGTGCCCCTTCTTCCTTGCTCTTCCCGTTGCATCAGTATCTGGTAGAGGAGAACCTGATAGAGGCAGTGGAGGTGCTTCAAATACCACAGTGTGACTGGCAGCCTCTGGCTAGAAAGAGGCAGTGCCAGGAAGTCATAAACCTGATGCTTCACCACTCTGCCACATCCCACTATGGTGGTGATGACCAGAGACCAAGGTGATCTAGCACAGAGGGAATACCCCCACCTCAGGGAAGATGGGGGCATTTTCCACAATTGAGAAGACATTGCCCCACTAAGATCCAAGAGGTGCTAGTAGTTCAGATCAGAGAAAACAAATACTTCTGCTATGGCATCATATACTAGAAAACAAAAGAAAGACCTCTACTTATCAACTTGCTGATTTATTAAGAGCAAAACAGTACTTAAAAAGGAAAACAGTTCACCACCTCAAATGCTCAAGCAGAAAAACAATCCATCAAGTACAATGACTAAGCAAGATAACAAGGTTGCTCAGGAAGAAAATGAAAAGTCTCTAGAAACCAAACTCAAAGACATGGAAAACTATGTTTTAAATGAAAGAGAGGTCAAGATTACAGTTATATATATATATTTAAAAAAAAACCCAACTCATTGAGATGCAAGAAAACTCAAGGAGTTGAATATGCTCAGGAATAAAATCAACAAACAAGAGGAGTACTTTACCAAAGAGATTGAAACTATAAAAAAAGAGCCAAACAAATTCTGAAGCTGAAGAATTCAGTAAAAGAAATGAGGATGTAAGGGAGAAGAGGGGTACAAGATTTAGTGGAGTGATCACTTTGCGAGTTACGTGGACCTCTGATCACTATGCTATACAACTGAAATTAGTATATTATTGTATGCCAACTATAATTGAAAAAAACCTCATTGAATTGTATAATGTAAATACAAGCAAATAATTGTCTATTATATTTCAATAAAGATGGAAAATTTTTTTTTACAAAATGAGGAATGCATTAGAGAACATTAGAAACAAGCATACCAGATAGAAGAGAGAATCAATGAGCTCACAGATAGAAATCTAGAAATGACATAGGTGGAAGAAGAGAGAAAACTGAGCTTTATAAAAAGTGAAATAACTCCACAAGAACTACCTGACTCCACTAAAAAGATCAACATGAAAATAATGAGTATACCAGAAGGAGAGGCACCAGAGAGCCTATTCGAACAAATAATTGATGAAAACTTCCCAAACACATGGAAAGTGCTGGACCCTAAAATTAAAAAAGCTAACAGAACGCCTAATTATCTCAATGCAAAAGACATTCTCCAAGACACAGTTATATCAAAACTGTCAAAAGTTAATTACAAAGAATTATACCTACAAGGGAAACCCATTAGAGTAATATCATATTTTTCAGCAGAAACTTTACAAGCTAGGAGAGAGAGGAAAGAAATTAAAATAGAGAAATCACCAGCTAAGAATAATACAACCAGCAAAGTTATTCTTTAGATATGAAGAGAATTAAAGGCTTTCCCAGACAAACAAAAGTTGAGGAAATTTACCACCACAACAACTGCATTACAAGAAACTTTGAAAAATGCTCTTCTACCTTAAACAAAAAGATAAAAATAAGAAACTTTAGTAAGATGACAAAAAGAAGCAGAAAATTACTTTATTAAACACTTATAACATATGGGTTAAAGGTGCCGGAGGGGTGCATTTTTCGAAAGACTATACCATCTGCACCTTGGAAATGAAGACATAGCATCAAGAGGGATAAATCATGACAACAAACACATAAAAGGGGAGGAGTAAAAGGACGGACCTTGCATCAAGGTCATGGTAACATAAACCTCATGGTAATCATAAAGATAAATCTAGAGCTCAGACACATAACATAAAAAAGGAGAAAACAGAGTTTGGAACAAACATGGTAGAGTGAGAGACGTCCTCAGATCTCTCCCCTTGAAACAACAATAAGCTGAACATCTAAAACTCAACAAAAAACACCCAAACTGCACACTAGCACATTTGAGCATGGGATCTGCGCATAAGAGCTACCACAGGTCAGAACTCCAGGTGTTCGGTGGTGGACTGGGAGAAACAAAGAAGCTGCCTCTCGCAGCTACCTGAGCACCCCATAGGAGGAGGAGGGAAGAAAGTGTGGTGAATTCCCTGAACAGCCCTGCCTGGGAGTGCTGTGAGCTCCACGCAGCTGGCGACAGGGTCAAATTATCAGGACAGAAAGCAAAGAAGCGGGACCACAGAGAAACAACAGTTGATTTTTACTAGCCATGGTTGCAAAACTGAGGCTGAACTGCAGTCCCCAACCCACAAACCAGGTATGGGCTCCTCACCCCATACCCTCCAAGACTGATAACCGTGGAGCTCAGGGGAATCTGAGCAAACGCCACTGAAACTGTCACTAACACTGACAGGGACTGAGACTGAGGGTAGCGAGCGTGATTAAATATCTACAAGAAAATAAAAAGGAATTATTAAGGCTTTATATAAAGCAGAGTTTCAAGAGGCTTAGATGCCACCTACTGGAAACCAAAAGAAAAGTGCCTTCTTTACAGCATGCTAAAGAGAGACCTTTATATAATAAATCATCTTTCTGGAAGAAAAGCAGAATACATTTCCATTAATGCCCAGGAGGAGAAATAGTCCATTAAACACCATGAACAACTAAGGTGACAAGTCATCTCAGAAAGAAAGAGAAAAATCTCCAGAAAATAAGCTTGTAACATAGAAATATGCGACTTAAATGACAGAAAATTCAGAATGAGACATCTGAAAAAGCTCAGTGAGTTCTGGAATGAGTCATATCAACGATTTCAGGAACTGAAAAAACAATGAGCAGAATGAGTTATTTGGCAAGGAGATAGAAACCCTCGGAAAGAACAGAATAGAACTTATAAAAATAAAAAATACACTGCAAGAGTTGAAAAATGAAATAGCAAGCTTGGGAAATAGAGTTAACCAAATGGAGGGAAAAAATCAGTGATATTGAAGACAGAAATCTAGAAATAAATCAGAAGGAAGAAGAGAGAAACCGAAGAATGAAAAATAATGAAAGAGAAATACAAGAACTAGCTGATACCATCAGGAGAGGAAACATAAGAATAACTGGCATTATTGAAGGCTAGGAAAAGGAGCAGGGACTAGAAAGCATTTTCAGACAAATAGTTGACGAGAGTTTCCCAAATTTAAGGAATGAGCTGGAGCTTGGAATTCAAGAAGTCAGCAGAACACCCAATTATCTCAACCCAAAAAGGCCTTCTCCAAGACACATTGTATTAAAGTTATCAAAAAACAACAACAAAGACAGAATACTCAGGGCAGCCAGCAAGAAGAAAAAGGTAACTTATAAATATAACATTGGAGGTCCTAGCGAGTGCAGTCAGTCAAGAGAAATTGTAAAAGGCATCCAAATAGGAAACGAAGAAGTCAGACTTTCACTATTTGCAGATGACATGATTCTCTATACAGAAAACCCTAAAGACTCCACAAGAACATTCTAGAAACAATAAGCAAATACAGTAAAGTTTCTGGATACAAAATCAACGTTCAAAAATCTATTGTGTTCCTATACTCTAATAATGAAGTGTCAGAAAAAGAAGTGGCAAAATAATTCCTTTTGCAATTACAACAAAAAGAATAAAATACTTAGGAATAAATCTAACGAAACATATGAAGGACCTATATAATGAAAACTATAAGACCCTATTCAAAGAAATCGAAGAAGATACAAAGAAATGGAAAGATATTCCGTGTTCTTGGATTGGAAGAATCAACATAGTTAAAATGACCTTATAACCTAAAGCATTACATAGATTTAATGCAATCCCCATCAAAATCTCATTGGCATTTTTTAATAGGCAGAGGACCGGAACAGACACTTATTCTTAGAAAACATACAAAACGCCAACAAAGATATGAAAGGATGCTCAACATTGCTAGCTATTAGGGAAATGCAAATCAAAACCACAATGAGATACTATCTCACAGCTGTTAGAATAGCTGTTATCTACAGGACAAGTAATAGCAAGTGTTGGAGGATGTGGAGTAAAAGGAACCCTCATCCAGTTCTGGTGGGACTGCAAATTGGTACAGCCACTATGGAAAACAGTATGGAGTTTCCTCAAAAAACTAAGAATTGATCTACTATGTGGTTCAGCAATCTCTCTACTGGGTATTTATCCCAAAGACCTGAAAACATATATCCGAAAAGATATTTGCACATCGATGTTCATAGCAGCATTATTCATGTTGGCCAGGATATGGAAGCAACTGAAGTGTCCTACGATAGATGATTGGATAAAGAAGCTGTGGTACATTTATACAATGGAATATTACTCAGCCATAGGAAGAGATGAAATACTGTCATTTGCAACAACATGGATGCATCTCGAGATAATAATACTAAGTGAAATAAGTCAGACGGAAAAAGTTGAAAACTACATATCACTTATATGTAGGATGTAAACCTAAAAGCAACAAATGAGCAGGACAAACAGAGATTTATGGACATGGACTATAGACTAGTGGTTACCAGAAGGTATGGGAGGAGAGGGGAGAGAAGAGGTGGATCAGGTAAAGTGGGTCACGTATGTGGTGACAGAAAGAAATCTAACTATGGGAGGTGAACACACAATACAATATATTGATTGTGCACCTGAAACTTTCTGGGTTTCATTAACCAATGTCACCATAAAAAAAACCTCAAAAAAAATTCTCAAGAAAATACTAGGAAACTGAATTCAACAGCACATTAGAAGAACTTATCCTTGAGATGCAAGGATGGTTTAACACATGCAAATCAATAAATGTGATACAGCACATTAAAAGAACAAAATATAAAAATCATATGATCTTCTCAATACATGCAGAAAAAGCATTTGACAAAACTCAATATTCTTTCATGACAAAAACTCTCAACAAATTTCGTGTACAAGGAATGTAACTCAATGTAATGAAGGCCATATATGTCAAGCTCCCAGCTGACATCCTGCTAAATTGTGAAAGGTTGAAAACTTTATTCTAAGATCAGGAATAAGACAGGTGCCTGCTCTCACCATACCTGGTCAACATATTACTGCAAGTCCTAGTTAGAGCAATTAAACAAGAAAAAGAAATAAAAGACATCCAACTCAAAAGAAAGAAGTAAAAACAGTTTCTATTTGCAGATGACACGATTTTATATGTAGAAAACTTTAATGATTCCACAGAAAAACAGTTATAACTAATAAAATGAATTCAGTAACATTGCAGAAAACAAATAAACGTACAAAAATCAGTTGCATTCTCATACACTAATAGTGAAGTATCAGAACAGAAATTAAGAAAGCAGTCCCATTTAAAATAGCATCAAAAATAATAAATACTTAGGAATAAAGTTAACCAAGGAGATAAAAGACCTGTACACTAAAAAATTTTAAACATTGATAAAAGAAATTACGGAAGACACAAATAGAAAGATATTCTATACTCATAAATCAGAAGAATTAATATTGTTTAAATGACCATACTACACAAAGCAATCTACAAATTCAATGCAATGCCTACCAAAATTTAATGGTAATTTTTCACAAAAATTGAAGAGTCTCAAAATTTGTGTGGAACCACAATAGACCCCGAATTGTCAAAGCAATCTTGAGAAAAAAAGAAATAGGAAAAGAAAGTCCATCCATGTTGATTTTGAACTGTTACAAAGTTATAGTATTAAAAATAGTATTGTATTGGCATAAAAACAGACACCTATCAATGGAACAAAATAGAGAATCCAGAAATAAGTCCACACATAGATGGTCTACAAATTTATAATAAAGGAGCCAAGAATATACAATGGGAAAATACAATCTCCTCAATAAATAGTATTGGGAAAACTGAATAGTTACATGCAAAAGAATGAAACCAGACCACTATCTTATACAAAACACAAAAATCAACTGAAAATGGATTAAAGATTGAACATAAGACCTGAAACCATAAAAATCCTAGAAGGAAACGTAGACAATAATTTCCTTGATTTTGATCTTGGCGATAATTTTTTGGATTTAACAACAAAAGCAATGGGAACAAAAACAAAAATCAACAAGTGAGATTATATCAAACTAAAAAGCTTTTGTACGGCCAAGGAAACCATCGACAAAATGAAAAGGCAACCTATGGAATGGGAGAAAGTATTTGCAAACCACATATCTAATAAAGGGTTAATATCCAAAATATATGTAAAATTTATACAGCTCAACAGAAAAAATTTTTATTTTTTAATGAGCAGAGGACCTGGACAGACATTTTTCCAAAGAAGACATACACTAGAGAAATGCAAATAAAAACCTCAGTGAGATATCACCTCATACCTGTCAGAATGGCTATCATCAATAAATAAAAATAAAAAAAAATGTTGATGAGGATGTGGAGAAAAGCATAGGAATGCTACATTTTCGAGGATTTGACCTTTTCAGCAATTGAGAATTACTAAATTTTGTAAATGGAAATACCACCACTAAAAACAGAATGCTATAAATAGAATGATGTCATTTGTTTCCAAAGACTATCGATATATTAGAGTGATGCGAAAATAATAATAAAAGTAAGATATTTTGTGGCAAACTTTGGGGGTATTGTTAGGACTGTAATTGCGACTTATCTTGGGGTAAACACAGCAGCTGCAAGAGCCACTGGCGAATATTCTCGGGGCAAACAAGAAATGGGTTAAAGGATAATTTTCAGAATAAAATTATCCTAGAATTATCTTAAGCATAGTTCCAAATTTGTTTTAAAATCCTATGGAATGCTAGAAAAAAGAAGGGAAAGAAATGCAGCAAAATATTATCAGTAGTTACCACTGGGTTTGGGGATTGCAGGTGATTTGAATTTTCCTTTCTAACGTTTTCTGAATTTTCCTAACTTTATACAATACCATGGTTGTTTTATAATTGGAAAACTGGAAAAAATTATTCTAAGAGTATACAAACAAAAGCTACCCAAACCACTGCACAATACAGAATTGTAATGATAATTATTAGCTCTTAAAGGGAGAAGTTTGTATTAAAAGCTATATATGTGTATACACACACACACACACACACACACACAATGGAATATGATTCATCAATAAAAAAAGAATAAAATCCTGCCATTTGTGACAACATGGATGAACCTAGAAGGTATTATGCCAAGTAAAATAAGTCAGACAGAGAAAGAGGAATATCTTATGATTTCACTTGTATGTGGAATTAACAATTAAAACAAATGAACAATTAAAACCCCCAAAACAAAAGCAGACTCATATAAACAAAGAATAAATTGATGATTGCTAGAGGGGAGAGGCGAAGGAATGGGTAAAAAAGGAGAAGGGAATGACATCAATCAATAATAGTGTGATAACTACACAGTGACAGATGGTTACTAGACTTAAATGTTGAATCACGATGTTGTGCACCAGAAACTAATATATTGTAATGCCAACTATACTTTAATAACAAATAAAATAAATAAAAGAATTTTAAAATTAAGAAAAGTGACACAACTGCTTCTGAATAGGGTTTCCCAGGCAATCTCTCTTTGTTTGCCAATACAGAATGTCACCTCTAGGGGTAGAATCACCCTCTGGGAAGATTCTGAGCCCTGCCTCTCTTTAAAAGAATAATGAGTTGTCTGCAGGGGTAGGTGTCTGGTTTAAATTTCCTCTACGGAAGCACACACCTGCTGAATGGTTTCACTGCCAGAGGAAAATTGTCGGATCCCTTAATAAAAAGTCAATGAAGCTGAAAGATATCTAGTTTCTTCAGTTTGGGGTGGCAGCCAGGAGACTGGTAAGCATTCTTAAATATGGAGGAATCTCACTTAAGCACTAAGAGAGTCTGTTGTCAGAACTGACCTGTCAGGTGGTCAACAGGTGGGGTGCAGGAGGCATCTGGTCATTTTCTCCTGATCTGAAAAGTCAGAGGGGTGGGCGGACCTGATCGCTATTTGAAGTGGAAACTTTCTCTTATCACTTTGTAAATAATAGGGACTATTCTGAAAGCCCTGTCTTTGAGTGTATGTTTGGAGGAACCAATCAGTGGGGGGCTGGGCTAGGTGGACTGCTGAATGTTCTTTCTTCAAAAGCATATCGATTTCATGTCATAAATATATTTCAAGCCCAGACTACATATAAAGAATGACGCTGGAGGGACTGAAAAAGGCACAGGTCCTAGACTTTGCTTGCAGCTTATTTACAATCCAGGAGAAATGGGAAGTTATAAAAATGTGAAAAGTTAAGTAGTTCAAGATTTAGTTGAGTATAAGATTCAACGGAAGTAACAAGGCAGCAAATGCATGTTTAACTGCCAAATAGAATAATTACAATATCTTATGTGTATTTAGCCCTTATGTACCAGGTACCATATTAAGCAAGCATTTAAAATATATTACCTCTTTAATATGTCTAACAAGCCTAGTCTAGCAATAATAATAACAGGTATCATTAATTAGTACTTAATGTATGGTAGGCACTGTGCTAAGGTACTTCACATGGAAGAACACATTTAATCTTCTCGAGGACTGTGCAGGTAAGTATTAATACTATTCTGAGGCACAATGAGAAAGCTGGTGCACAGAGATGTGAGTGTCTTGCCCAAGATCTCAGAGGTGAAGTGGGGAGTCAAGATTCAAACCCAGGGCCCCTTTCCTTCTTCCTTCCTCCCTTCCTCCCTTCCTCCCTTCCTCCCTTCCTCCCTTCCTTCCTTCCTTCCTTCCTTTCTCTCTCTCTTTCTTTGTCTTTCTTTCTTTCTATTTTACTTTTTATTGTAGTAAGAACACTTAACATGAGATCTATCGTCTTAACAAAACTCTAAGTGTACAATACATTACTACTGACTGTAGGTACAATGTTGTACAGCAGACCTCTAGAGCTTATTTATCCTCCTTAACTGAAACCTTGTTCTTGTTGATTAATAACTCCCCATTTCCCATTCCTCCCAACTCCTGGTAACCACCATTCCAATCTTTGATTTTATGAATTTAACTATGTTAGATACCTCATGTAAGTGGAATCATGCAGTACTTGTCTTTTTGTCTGGTTTATCTCATTTAGCATAGTGTCCATAAGGTCTCATATTTCCTTATTTTTTAAGGCTGAGTAGCATCTCATTGTATGCTTACATATTTTCTGTATCTATTTATCTGTTGATGGACGTTTAGAGTATTTCTACATCTTGGCTATTGTGAATAGTACTGCAATAAACATGGATTTTGAAGATATTTCTTCAAAATCCTGATTTCTATTCTTTAGTTATATACCCTGAAGTGGGATTGCTGGATCACATGGTAGTTCTATTTTTAACTCTTTGAGGAACTGCCATATTATTTTTATAGGGCTGTACCATTTTGCATTTCCACAGAGTTTCCACTTCTAAGCACCATTTAACATCAACTCTCCCCAAGGTCTCAGAGAGCTGAGAAAGGAGAGAATGGAGCTTAGACCTTGGGCTTCAGAAAGATAATGATATTCATGAGTTTTTATTACAGAAAAGATGAAAAAGATAATCTTTTAAGTGGAATGAGGCTCTTAGGTTCTTGGTTATTAGTTTAGGATTATAGCATTTCAAGATATAATATTTGATTCACCTATTAACAGAATTTGTCAATTCCTAAGCAGCCATGAATTTCTAGTTGACCATGGGATGTAGCAGGATCACCCTGAGTTCCCATAGCCCAAAACAGGGAGCAGAAAATATGGCCTGAAGCCAAATCTGGCCCACCACCTGCTTTTGTAAATAAAGTTTTATTAGAACACAGCCACTCCTATTCATTTTTGTTGCTTTTACAGTACATAGCAGAGATGAATATTTGCAACAGAGACCATATGGCCCCTAAAGCCTAAAGTATTTCTACAAAAAAGTTTGCTGACTTCTGGTCTAATATATAACTATGATTGTTATTTTTCTCCTAAATTTTTATTTAGAAATATGTCACATCTACAGAAATATTGCAAAAATACTATAATGAATGCCCCTATGACCATCTCCTTGATTCAACACTTAACATTTTGCCACATGCTTTCTCTCTCTCTCCTTCTCCCTCTCCTTCTCCCTCTTCTCCCTCTCCCTTCCTCTCTCCCCTCACTCCCTGCCTACACATAATCACTCTCTGGCTACAGTATTTGAAAGTTAGGTGCAAATATTATAGCTCAATATCCTTAAATACATCATTGTATATCTCCTAAGAATAAGGATAGTCTTTTACATAACTACAGAAATTTAATATTAATGCAATAAACAGACCATATCCAAATTTTCCAAATAATGTCTTTTATAAATTTTTTAAAATCCAGGTTCCTGTGAGGATTAATTATTGCATTTAGTCTCCTTTAATCCGGAACAATTAATTACCCAGAAATCAACTGACAGTCTTACGGGAGCTCCTTTGTGGGTAACTAAGTGTTTTTCTCTTGCTGCTTTTAAGATTTTCTCCTTGTCTTTAAACGTTGGCATTTTAATAGTGATGTATTTGGTGTGGGCCTCTTTGGGTTTATTTTGTTTGGGACTCTGCATTTCCTGGACTTGTATGTCTAGTTCCTTCATCAAGGGAAGTTTTCAGTCATTATTTCTTCAAGTAGGTTTTCAATTTCTTCCTCTCTCTCTCCTCTCCTTCTGGTACCCTTATGATGTAAGTGTTGGTATGCTTGATGTTGTCCCAGAAGTCCCTTAAACTTTTCTCTTTTGAAAATTCATTTTTTCTTTTTGCTGTTCTGATTGGGTATTTTCTGCTACCTTGTCTTCCAGATCACTGGTTCAATCATTGCTTCAGCTAATGTGCTGTTGATTCCCTCTAATATATTCTTTATTTCAGTTATTTTATTGTTAATTTCTGACTTGTTCTTTTGTATGTTTTGTATCCCTTTGTTGAAGTTCTCAGTGAGTTCATTTATTCTTCCACTAAGTTCACTGAGCATCCTTATAATCAGTGTTTTGAACTCTATATTGGATAGATTGTTTATCTCCATTTTGTAGTTCTTTTTCAGGAGTTTTGTCCTAATCTTTCAGTTAGGACCCCTACTTTTGTCACCTCATTTTGGCTGCCTCCCTGTGTTTGTTTCTATGTGTTAGGTAGATCTGCTACATCTCTCAGTCTCCCAGAGTGGTCTTATGAAAAAGGTGTCCTGTGTGATCCAGTAGTATAGTCTCCTTGAGCACCTGAGCAAGATGGTCGATGGGTGTCCCCTGTATGGGTTGTGTGTGCCCTCCTGTTGTAGTTAAGCCTCAATTGCTGTTGGCCATCATCAGCGGGTGGTGATGACCTTAAGGCTGACTGGTTGTGAGAGCTGGCTATACCTACGGTGGACAAACTGTTATATAGGGGCTGACTCCATAGAGCAGGAGTTGCTTTAGTGGGGCTCTGGTGCCAGCCGAGTTCACCTTTGGTATGTATTTTGTGGAGCTGGTTGGGTGGTGCTCTTTTGTGGTCTAAAGCTGGCCACCAGGTGTGTTGGGTCTCGAGCCTCTTGGGAGGGGCTCCAGTGCAGGCCAAGGTCAAGTGCCACTTGTGCCAGGCTTGGGAAATTTGGTTGGAGCTACAAAGTGATCTGCCTCTGTTCACTGCATATTCTGAGCTTGATGGTACTTGAGAGAGGGTATGCTGCAAACTGAGGTCAGCTGCCAATTATGCCAGGCTTGGGACTTTTTGGTGGACACCATAATGTGAGCTGAGGCCAGCTGCCACTTGTGCCAGGCTTGTGGCTGCTTAGTTGAAGCTACATTTCAGGTCAAGTCTGGCCACCATTTATGTTAGGCCTGGGGATGGGAGTTACAATGCATGTCGAGACCAGTAGGCACTTATAGCTGGGCTTGGGGTTGCTTAGCAAGAACTACAAGGCACGTCAATGCTTGTTTGGGGTTTGTGCACCTTTGAGATTTTCCAAAAGACTGCAGCATGAGCCGAGGCAGGCTGCTTCTTTGGTGAAGTGGCTCGGATGGATGGGTGAGTTGGGCGGGACAAGGTCTAAGGGAATCACCAGGGCAGGGCTAATGGTATTAGCCAGGTTCATGGAGAGTTCAGATTTGGTGCCTGCCTGCACCTTCCAGCTGGATTAGAGAAGCTCTAAACAAAGGAGCAATAATGCCTACCAATGTTTACATCCCTGGAGTTGCCCCTACCTCTTCCCCTCTAACCGTCATCATGAAGTTAGTCAATTTAGGTTCTCCCTGTTTGTCCCTGGTGCTTTTTAAGTTGCTGCCCCTGTGTTGGAGTTCTGAGAGTGAGTTTATGAGCACGTAAGTATGCATGTGGTCCCCTCAAGAAGAATGCCTGGGAATCCAGGAGCCCTCCATCTTGCTTTGATACAATTCTGGCTGGTTTTCACAGCCAGATATTGTGGGGACTCATCTTTCTGGCACTTACAAAAAAAAGTCTAGAGATATCCTTTTAAAAAAGAAATTTAAAAAGAGTTTATTCAGACAATGACTTGCAAACTTGGCAGTTCTTAGTATGAACTGAGAATACATTCCAAAATGACAGGGTTTATAAAGGCAGAAGTTGCAAGGAGTTATTGATCAAAGAGATGGGTTGCTAGGGGAAACAACACCATAAACTTACATCACTTGTTTTCTAATTGGTAAAGGCAACTGGATTTTCAATGGTTGGCTGACAGTGATCGAACAAGTGGGGTCGTGAGATGAGTACAATGATTAATGTATGATTACTCATTTATCAAGTTGTAGCTCAGGCCTATAGAACAAAAAGGCTGTCTTTGATCACACAGTTATAGTACAACAATGCATGTAGTAAAATTTATCAAACTGTACAATCAGCATAGGGGGCTGCTGGCTTTGCAGGCAGCTCCATAACCCGAAAGGGCAAAGTTATGCTCTGCAGGCAGATTCAGAGCTCAAGCTATAAAAATCCAAATATTAGGCCACAAATTATGAAATTAAAGTTCTTATAAGTCCTCACACCGATGCTCCAGGTTGGAGAGCCTGGTTGAGGCTGGGATCTCTTGCTTTTCCGTGTTGACTCCACAGCCGAGCTATTCCTCTCAATTCTTAACTGCCACACCATGGAGGTGTGCGGGACTTGCCCATTCAGAGTCTCTGTCCCTCCTTTCAGTCTCCATGTGGCTTCTTCTTTATATCCTTAGATATGAGAACTCTGTTCAGCTAGTCCTCTAGTGGTTCTCAATGATGGCTGTTCTATAATTTTGTTGTTTTTGATGTGGTTATGGGAAGAGGAGAGCACATAGTTTAACCACTCTGCCATCTTGACTGGAAATCTCAACAAGTATTTATTGATTCTAATATTTCATTGAGTATAAGACATTTATTGATTCAATAACAAGTTTTCAGAAAAAAAATTCCATTAAGTGTGTACGAAAATACTGGGGTTAAAATTTTTTTTCTGTTTAGGCTTCGAAGCGCAGAATTGACAAAACTTATTTTTAAATTATGACATCATATATTTATCTTGACACAATGATCCACCATGTTGCTCTTTATCATCACAATCTAAGTTTAAACTTAATCCATATTCACCAAACTGTAAATATGCATTTAAATTGCTGTTGGCTACTGGCAGTTGTTCACTACTTGCATTGGCAGGCCTGTCAAAGCCTCTACTTAAAATTTGGATTGTTTTAACAACTTTAAGATTGAGGGTATAATCTTGAGGACAGTTTTATCTTCGACTTAGTTACTTTCTACTGGAAGTTAAGCAGCTTATTTTAAAAGTCAGCTGAAAGCTATTGTCAAAAGAAATGTCTTTGGGGTCTACCATCATTTTCCTTCAGGACGGATGAATGACTCACATCAACATCTCTTAGATGTGACTTATTTTAGATACTCAGCAACTTCTACTGCCTTTGTCATGATAGGCCATCTTCCACACACTCAACAACTTCTTACTTCAGTGGTGAATCACAGTGTATTTTCATTTTTATTAACTATTTAGTAGATACAAAATATTTGTAAGTTATGTGTAAAATATAAATGATAACAATTTAATAACTGTGTATCCATCACACTTTTTGTTTGTTTACCAACAAAATTGCTTTAACTTGGAAAATGTCCAAGGAAATAAATTAATGAAATATCCTGGTCATTTAGCTAACCATTTCTACAAATTCCACATATCTAATGAGTATAGATGAAATTAAAGGAAACAAAAAAAAATGTACATATACAAAAGTAGGAAGAGAATTTAAAAACTTTTTTTATGCCTTTCAGAATTTCACAGTTAAAAGCCATCTGAACAGTATAAAACTCAATTGAACACTACAGTGTTCTTTCAAGGTCATGAAAATAATGAACTCCAAGTCTATTTTATAAATCTAAAATACAGTATCACTGGCTTTTGTCCTAGCATTTATCAAACTTGCATATGAACTTTTAGAAGTCGAATTGGGCCTAATTCCTGAGAATTACTTTCTCTGAATGGAAGGGCCTGAGAACAACATGATATCCTGACTGACTGAAGTGATTGTCAGGGGACTCCCATGGGGCTCAAGCCCACTGCTCTCTGTCTCCAGACTACAGTGAACAGAACTCCAGTTTTTCCAAGGTCCACAGCCAAGCTCTGAACCCCAGTGGCACTCAGGGACCTCTGGAAAAGCTTCAAGCTCCATTTGTTTCATATGGTGCAAGCCAGTTACAGACCTGGACATTAGTGTCCAGTACAGCATGGAGGAGCCCCACTATCCTTTTTAAGATAAATAACATTTCTGTGACATTTAAAGTACCTGTGTACTCCTGCCCTGTTCCATCCTCAACATGTGCATCTTTTTCTCACGCTTTTTGTTAATGTCCTATTAGTTATGCATGCATCTCTAAACAATATGTTGATTAGATTAGCATGCTTGGAATTTTATACAATGGGATTATGCTGAAATGCATCATTTTGTGATTTGCTTCTCTGGCACATTATGTCCTGAGGTTGAGTCCCATTGTTGTATCAGCTGTTTTCAATGATTTTCACTGTTTTTTTGCATTTGATTATATATGAATATACCAAAGTCTATTTTTATATTTGACTATATGGGCATTCCCCCATTATTAGTGATTATAAATAGTGTACTATAAATATTATTAGATCTACTTGTACAGATGTGTAAGTTTCTCCATGTAATATAGTCTCCAGAAAGGATTTATATCTTCAAGTTTACTGGATAATGCCAAATTATTTTACAAAACGATTGTACCAAATTATACTTTCATCAGCAGTGATTAATACACTAGCACAGAAACACACAGACAGGCATGCACACCCCCTGCACTCCTATCCATCACGCAACACACTAAACACGTGTGCAGATCCACACACAGATCCACATC